>NW_027140466.1:1594360-1933110 GCF_036365525.1 Heterodontus francisci | reverse complement strand
AAAAAAAACAACAGACCAGGTGATTGGGAGCAGTTTCGAATTCAGCAAAGGAGGACCAAGGGATTGATTAAGAAGGGGAAAATAGTGTCCGAGAGTAAGCTTGTGGGGAACATAAAAACTGATTGTAAAAGTTTCTATAGCTATGTGAAGGGGAAAAGATTGGTGAAGACAAAAGTAGGTCCCTTACAGTCAAACAGGAGAATTTATTATGGGGAACAAAGAAATGGCTGACCAACCAAATGGATACTTTGATTCTGCCTTCACAAAGGAGAACAGAAATATCATACCAGAAATGTTGGAGAACACAGGGTTTAGTAAGAGAGAGGAACTGAAGGAAATCAGTATTTGTAGAGAAATGGTGTTGGGGAAATTGATGGGATTGAAGGCCGATAAATCCCCAGGGTCTGATAGTATGCTTCCCACAGTACTTACGGAAGTGGCTTTAGAAAACGTGGATGCATTGGTGGTCATCTTCCAAGATTCTATAGACTCTGGAACAGTTCCTACTGATTGGAGGGTAGCTAATGTAACCCCACTGTTGAAAAAGGGAGGGAGAGAGAAAGCAGGGAATTATAGACCAGTCAGCCTGACGTCGGTAGTGGGGAAAATTCGAGAGACCATTATCAAAGATTTTATAGCAGAGCACTTGGAGAATAGTGGTAGAAGCGGACAGATCATGGATTTACGAAAGGGAAACCATGCTTGATAAACCTAATAGAATTGTTCGGGGGTGTAACTAGTAGAGTTGATGAGGGGGAGCCAGTGGACTTTCAGAAGGCTCTAGACAAAGTCCCACCTAAGAGCTTAGCGTGTACAATTAACATGCATGTGATTGGGGGTAATGTATTGTGATGAATAGAAAATTGGTTGGCAGACAGGAAACAAAGTGTAGGAGTAAAACGTTTTTTTTTTCTGAATGGCAGGCAATGACTAGTGGGGTACCGCAGGGATCAGTGTTAGGACCCCAGCTATTCACAATAGACATTAATAATTTCGATGAGGGAACTAATTGTAATATCTCCAAATTTGCAGATTACACAAAACGGGGTGGGAGGGTGAGTTGTGAGGAGGATGCAGGGAGGCTTCAGGGTGATATGGACAAGTTGAGTGAGTGGCAAAATGCATGGCAGATGCTGTATAATGTGGATAAATGTGAGGTTATCAGGAAGTCACATTATTATCTGAATGGCTATAAACTCAGAGAGTGAAATATGCAACGAGACCGGGGTGTTCTCGTACACAAGTCGCTGAAGGGTAGCATGCAGGTGCAACAGGCGGTAAAAAAGGCGAATGTTATGTTGGCCTTCATAGCGAGAGGATTCGAGTACAGGAGCAGGGATGTCTTGCTGAAATTATACAGGGCCTTGGTGAGGCCACAGCGGCAATGTTGTGTGCAGTTTTGGTCTCCTCATCTGAGGAAGGATGCTCTTGCTATCGAGGGAGTGCAGCGAAGGTTTACCAGACTGATTCCTGGGATGGCGGGACTGACGTATGAGGAGAGATTGAGTCGGTTAGGATTAAATTCGCTGGAGTTCAGAAGAACGAGGAGGGATCTCATAGAAACCTATAAAATTCTAACAGGGCTTGACAGGGTAAATGCAGGAAGGATGTTCCTGATGGTGGGGGAGTCCAGAACCAGGGGTCATAGTCTGAGGATACGGGGTAAACTTTTCAGGACTGAATGAGGAGATATTTCTTCACACAGAGAGTGGCAAGCCTGTGTAAATCTGTCATCACGCCCATATCCAAGGGGAATTGGAAGATTCTGGCGAGGGCCTCTGCTATTCCCACCATTCCTTCCCTCAGCAACCCTCATACATCCCATCCAGACTCGGTAAATGGTCTACTTTATTGTGGTACAAAAAGTGTTGGATTGAAAAGGGTTAACGGAATCTGTTTGTTCCGTGACTGTAATTAATGTCAGTCTCCATGGATCCTAATTGTGTCACTGGAAGTTTTCCATTTTCTATTAATAAGGGGTACCTTTCAATGTGTTATAACATAGTGTCAGCGGGAAAATCAGCACTAACAGAGATCAGCAGCTCCAGAGAGAGATAGAGGATAGATCAGAATCTGAGGGCAATATATTGGAATGTTACAACAATTGTTCAGAATCTGAGAACAATGAATTGGAATGTTACAACAATGGGTCAGAATCTGAGAACAATGAATTGGAATGTTACAACAATGGGTCAGAATCTGAGAACAATAGATTGGAATGTTACAACAACGGACAGGAGTTTATCGTGGGATCTTTACTATCTTTCTACATATTATGATTGGTTCTCATTAAACACTCGTATCGACCGTGCACTGAAGATTATTCAATACATTTACTATCCCATCCTGGCTATTATTGGTGTCCCTGGTAAGTCTCTCTATCTAGCTATTATTTCTATAAACCATGCTTAACTGCATTACTGCTCCTGTAATTTACTCTGCCCTTCTTGCTGCCGTTGTTCTTCCTGGTCAATATCTCCAGCTATTAGCTCTGTAAACTGCTGTGAACTGTATTACAAATTCCTGTCACTTACTCTCATCTTTGCTGCTGTTGTTGTCTCTATTTCAGGCTAGGAGATCTGTAAACCCTGTTTCACTGAAATGTTTGTCTGCAATGTAAATTTTGGGAAGACTGAAGCCAACGTCATTGATCTCCATCATGAAGTCCATCCCCTATCTGTCAAATACATACATCACCCTGCCCAATATCTCAGCCCATCTGCTGCATAAACCCTCGTCCCTGTCACTGTTAAATCCACACTTGACTATTCCAATTCTATCCTGGTCACCCTCCCTGTTAAAAACCTCCATAAACCACAGCCCATCTAGAACTCTGCTGCCTGTATCCTAACTCACACCAAATCCCGATCACCATTCAGCCCTGTTCTCACTGATCTACATTGGCTCCCGGTCTGGCAGCACCTTAATTTTAATATTCTCATTCTTGTGTTTAAACTCGCTCCATGCCCTCACCCCTCTAATTAGTCCCATTCCCATATTCCTGAAAATCTTTTTATTTCAATCTTTTCCAAATCTCCTTTTAAAGTGAATTTCTTTCCCTTTGTATCTGACCTGATCCACGATTTTAGACTTCACAGCACTACTGGTGTTGACAGTTCCGAAGCTGTGATCCATAAAGAGATGTGAACTTTGAGTGCGGCCTGCTCAATACCCCATGCTGGGCAGAGCTCCAGCCCAGCCGTAGCATATATGTGTTGTTCCTTTGAGGGTGGGTCTGAATATGGTGTCGATTATCTATTCTGGCAGCTTTGATGTACGTCTTTGAAACTTGGTCTGTGCATGTCCACTGACCGCCTGTGTTATTCACTCTCAGCTGAACATACATTCAGCAGCACGAGGAACCCCCTCTAGTGTTATTTAAAAGGACCAGGCATCCAACTTACAGGTGAGGGGTTTTTGACATACTTCTGCCATTGTTAAGTTAGTGGAGGTCCTGTGGATGGTTTTCTGGAGGTTGTGTTGTGAGCTGCTGCAGACATTCAGGGAAGACAGAGGATTTGGTGACCCAAGTCTGGACAAGGAATGGGGACTGTAGTTACAGTGTCTCTGGGTCTATGACATGACCAACAAATGGAGCAGAGGTTGCAGAGAGGGGATGCTCTGTAAAGAGGGAGGAGGAGGGGGCTCTGCCCTACCCACCCCGGGTTTTCCAAGAGCACTTTTCCTACCTACACCTGACCCCGGAGCAGTGTGTGGGTGACTCTGATTCAACAAAGAGATGGTCACAGAGCTGTGTCACCTCCTGTAACACGACCTGGAGCCTCACACCAGGGTGAGGACGGAGCTGTCAGTGGCTGTTAAGGTCACAGTTTCATTGAACTTCTATTTATCTGGATCTTTCCAGAGAGGAGCAGAAGACATATCCAACATAGATTCACAGAGATTGATAGAGACATTTACGACACAGAAGGGGGCCATTCGGCCCCTCTGTGCCAGCTCTCTGTGGAACAATCCAGTCAGTCCCACTCTCCCACTCAATACCTGTATTCCTGCAATTTCATTTCCTTCAAGTGCCCATCCAGTTTCCTTTTGAAATCATTGATTGTCTCAGCTTCCACCACCCTCATGGACAGTGAATTCAACTCATTACCATCCACTGTGTAAAAAAGGTCTTCCTTATATTACCCCTGCATCTCTTACCCAAAACCTTCCATCTGTGTCCCCTAGTCCATATTTTATCAGTTGATGGGAACAGTTTTTCCTTGTCTATCTTTTCTAAGCCTATCATAATCTTGTACACCTCTATCAAATCTCTCTCAATCTCCTTTACTCCAGGGAAAACAACTCCATCTTTTCCAAACTAACCTTGTAACTAAACTCCCATCCCTGGAACCATTCTGGTAAATCTCCTCTGCAGCCTCTCAAGGACCTTCACATCCTTCCTAAAGTGTGGTGACCAGAACTGAACATAGTTCTCTAGTTGGGGCCTAACCAAAGCTTTATAAAGTTTCTGCATAACTTCCCTCCTTTTGTATCGTTGCCTCTAATGATGACGCCCATGATCTGATATGCTTTGCTAAACACTGTCCTAATATGTCCTGGCACATTCAAAGATCAATGCCTATGGAGCCCCAGGTCTCTCTGTTCCTGCACAATCTTTGGAACTGTGCCATTAAGTCTATATTGCCTTCCTATTCTTTCAGACAAAATAGATCACCTCACACACCTCTGTATTAAATTCCGCCTGCCATTTCTCTGTCCATTCTGCCAGCCTATCTACATCCTGTTGCAGTCGGTTTGCAATATCCTCCTGTTCACCTGGTCCAAGATCGGAACATTTTGATATTCTACTCTGTATTCCAAGCTCTTAGCACTGACCATTGGGGAACATCACTGTCTACAATCCTCCAGTCTGAAAAACAACCATTTCCCACAACTCACACTTTTCTGTCCTTGACAATATTTGATCCAATTGGATGCTAATGCATTAACTTCAATTTTGTTCGCCAAACTTTTGTGTGGTACTTTATCAAATAATTTCATAAAATCCATGTATACAACATCCACCACATTCCCTTCATCAAACCTCTCTGTTACTTCATCAAATAAATTTAATTAGTTCAGTCAAGCGTGATCTGTCTTTTAGAAATCCGTGCTGACAATGCTTACATAACACAAACCTCTCCAAGTGTGTGTTGTCCTTTTTCCCTGATTATAGTTTCTAAAACCTTAATCACCACTGATGTTACACTAACTGACCAGTAGTTGCGAAGCCTGTGCCTTGTCCATTGATAATTCTGGGAGGTGAGGGTGACCATCTATGTCATCATTTTCTCCCTCAGCAGGGAGAAGCAGGATGAGAGATCCCGTGGCTTTGTCAGGATAGCGGGATTCCTGATGGTGTAGGTGGCTCTGCGGGGCCCCCATGTCAATGGGGAGAGGTAAAGGAACTGAAAGATCTCTCACTCCATTAAAGTGCATTTGGTGTGTGAGCATGCCCAGTACATCTTCCCTTTCCCACCATGGATCCCCGATTCTCCACCATTACACCCATCTGAGACGCTCCATCACAGTGTTCCCTTGGTCGCCATCCTGCAGTAAAAAACACCAACAAAAACCTTTTCATTAACATCTTTATCCAACGCATTCAATTTTACAAACAAATCTGAACTATTCACCATTGTAGTGCCTGTCTTATGGGTTCCCTCGACTTGCCCAGTGCTCCTACACAATGTTTCCCCAATGACTGCAGCATGGCTGGTGGAAGGCTGCTGACTTTCACTGGGGGAGACTGCAGATTGCCTTGCAGGACGTCCTCGAGCAGCTCTGGGTCTTGAGGCCTCGGATTCAGACTGCACCACCCCGACATGGGCAGCAGCAGCCTGGGCTGGATGATGGGTAACAGCAAGGACACTGGTGTAGTGACAGTGATGTGAGAACAAATACTGTCATCCTGAGAGAGGACAGCAGGTTCATGCTCCACGGAGACACTGTCACACCCACGGGGCGACACATCAGTAATCCTAGTAATCTACTGGATCACAGATTGCTGGACTGCTGTGAGATCCTGCAAACCCCTTTGAACACTGAGATCCACAGCCATGATGACAGCAGTCTGATCCTGCATGGCAGCAAGCATGGATCTCATGACCTCAGGCTGAGCTTCCACTGCAGCACTGAGACGTTGGGTGTCTGCCGTCTGTGCTGCAGTGGAAGCTGAGACAATGGTCACCAGGCACTGTATCAGGGCTGGGTCCGCTAGTGCTGTCATGGAGTTAGTGACCACTTCCACAGGGGAAAGAATGTGCTTCAAGCTCTGTACAATGTCCTGTGCCATGTTGGAGCTGGACTCCTCCATGTTCCTTGACCGTGATAACAGACTGTCTAACAGGCCTGTCAATGGACAAAGTATCTCAGTGTACATGTCGATCAGCATTCTCCTGTATGCTGTTCCAGCAATGTTTACATCTGTGTCCTGTGTATTATAACACATTTGTGACCTCACCCTCCGGTGAGCTGACACATGAGCTATCCTTTCCCCCTGGCCTGGCTGCAGCTCACTCGTGCTCGGTTACTCACCATGTGCAGATTCCGACTCTATACCAGCCTCTAAGGTCCACACAGTGTAAGTATTTGATCTGATGACTATGAGTATCAGACCAAGTGATGGGGTTTCACCATCAGTGCTGTGCTGCTGCTCTCTCTCTCTGTCTCTGTCTCCTGGATCTGCTGTGACTGGGAAGCTGGCAGTTTTGGCTTATGATTGGAAAGTATAAAATCAGAGGGGGAGGGCTGGGGTGAGGGATTGGGGGTGGGTTGTAAAGCAGAAGGTTCATGGTCCCACCATCTGCAGCTTGTACATCATCCCAGACAGCAGGACGAGGGGCAGTTGGGAGTTAAGAAGAGACATAAGGCCGGAACATAGCATCATCCTGAATACTCTCGGTGATGCCGGATGCTATGGGCTCTGTCACAGCCGGTCCCATGATGTGAAGAACCATCTCCTCCCTCAGGCTCAGGGGATGAAGGTCTGCCTGGTCCCCGCCGGTTCACTGCTGCTCCCTGTGATTGTCGGCCACCATGTTCTGTAAGAGAGAGGGCAGAATGTCAGTGATTGTGTTGCACTGTGTTTGGGTGATGTTCTTGGCACAGTTGAGTAGCTGCAGGAACGTGGAGGCAGTGAGGGGTGGGTGTGAAGCTGGTATAAGTGGAATGTGTGTGAAGGTGAGATGGAGTATGTGAATGTTAGGTGTGAGTCCTGAGTGTTAGGGACTACTGATGGGTGAGTGATGGGGGTGTGGTACATTGAGCAGTGTGAGAGGTTGGTGATGTTGGGGGTAGGAGAAGCCATGTGGAGATGAATTCACTGACATTGTGTGACCCGTGTGAACTCATTAAACTTCTTCTGGCTCTGCTGCCAAGTCCTCGGGGCCAGACTTCTTGCATTGATCTCCCTGGCCACCTGCTCCCATTCCATTCGGAGGACGTTCCTTGAGGGTCTCCAGCCCACTCCACGAAAACATATCCTCTCTTCTCCCGTCACCCACCATGACTAAGGCCTCCAACACCACATCCGTGAACAACGGAGCCCTCTCTCTGTCGTAGTATTCCATTTGCCTTGTCTCCAATTGCAGCATTCCCAATCAGAACCAGCAGCCTCCTGTGATTCAGCACAACTTCCCGTTAAAAGGGACAGACTGCCTTGAAGAGCTGAAGCCTGGCTGAAACACGTGTACGTAGAATGAATGGAAATGAGGAGGCAGCAGGATGTTTGTGTGTCACCTGTCTCAACAGGAACGGGGACGGGCAAATCATGACTCCTCTGCTGAAAAAGTGATGCAAACACGATTTTTTCGCACTTCCTATTGACCTTTCCCTCTTTCACGTTTTTTCACTCTCTCCCTCACTCACTTCACTCTCTGTCTCTTGCTCATAGAATTAGAGATTGGTGCAGCACAGAAGGAGGCTATTCGGCCCATTGTGTCAGTACTGTCTCTTTGAAGGAGCTATCGAATTAGCTCCTCTCCCAGCCTCTTTCCCCAGACTCATGTTGCCAATGTGGAAAAACCTTTCCTTCAATCTCAGTCTCTCCCTCTTGCAGCAGTCACACAGCTTCCAGCCTCTTCACAGAGCAACAGTCAGCTGAACCTCGTTAACTACTCAGCACCTCCAATTAGGCAGCAGCCAACCCCAGTGCTGTACTTGTCCTCCGAGTATTTAATGGGGGACAGTGTAGAGTGTCCTTTATTCTGGATCTAAGCCGTGCTGTACCTGTCATGGCAGTGTTTGATGGGGACAGTGTAGAGTGAGCTTTACTCTGCATCTAACCTGTACTGACTCGGCCACAAACATGCGTTCATCTAAAACTCTGCTGCCTGTATCTAAACTCAAAGCAAGTCCCGTTCATCCATCACTCCAGTGCTCGTTGACCTACATTGGCCCCTGCTCTGGCAACATCTTGATTTGAAAACTCTCATCCTCATGTTCAAACCTAACTCATTCTGAAATGCCCAGTGATGAAACAGTCTCATCAAAATACTAAATGTTAGTTTGTTTGTTAGAACCACAGGGACTGCAGTGGTTCAAGATTCACCATTTTCTCATGGTAACCAGGGATGGGGAAGTAATGCTGGCCTTGTCAGTATCACCCATATCCTGAGAACAAATGGACAGGAAATAAAATAGTAATAAAATCAATGAGTTTGTAATTGACCGATTGAAACCAGGCGAGGTCAGTGATCAGACAGAGACGTCATAACCCAATAAACAAATTATCAACACAATTTATCTCACCAGCTCCTTGTATCTGTCTTTCTGCTGTTGTCTTCAGCAAAAAGCAAGTAACAATTAATCTCGGGATTAAAAACTGCTGAATGTTAATTGCACACACGAGATACGTACTCAATGGTTTCTGTTATCAGTCAGTCAGAGAATTACACAGCACAGGAGGAGACCATTTAACAAATCGTCCCAGTTCCAGCTGTTTGAAGGAAATCTTCAATTATTCCTCTCCCCTGTTCTTTTCTCCCAGTCCAGTAAATCACCCTGTTAGTATTGATCCAATTCCCTTTTGAACGTTTCTGTTAAATCTACTTCCACAACCCTTTCAGGAAGTGAATTCCAAATCATAAACACTCGCTGTGTAAAGAAAAGAAAATCTCCTCATCTCTCCTCTGTTTTTTTGTTAATCAACATTAAACTGTGTTCTCTGGTTACTGACCTTTCATCCAGTCAAACCAGATTCTCTTTATTTATTGTCGCAAAACACATCATCATTTTCAGGCCCTCTATTAAATCTCCCTTTTAGCTTCTCTGCTCTAAGGAGAACAATCCCAGATTCTCTCCCCATAACTGAACTCCCTCATCCCTGTTACCATTCTAGTATATCACCGAGGCACCATCTCCAAGGCCTTGGAATCTTCATAAAGTGTGGTGTCCAGTATTGGACACAATATCCCGGCTGAGGCTCAAACAGTCATTTCTAGTCTTAGCGGAATGTTCTTGTGTTTTTTTTTAATTCTTTGCTTCTAGTTATAAAGCTAAGGATCCCGGATGCCTTTTTAAAATCTTCAGAACTTATCCGGCCACCATTGAAGATTTGTGTACATACACACCCAGTCTCTGTGCTCCGGTACCATCTTTTAAATGGTGCAGTTTAGTTTCTATTCACTCCCCTTATTCTCCCTCACAAAATAATCACTTCCCCAATTCTATGTGTTAAATTAAATTCACCATGTGTATTCTCATTTCACCATCTGACTGTCCATGTCCTCCTGAAGCAGCTCCTTTCCTTCACACAGGTTACTACATTTATAATTTTCCTGGCTTATGCAAATGTTGAGACTCTGCTCTTCACACGTAAGTCTTTATCATGTATCTATTTATCTATATGTAAGGAAGAGTACTGGTTCTAATACTGACCCCTGAGAAATTGCACTGCATACTCCCCCTCCTCCACCAGTCTGAACAATGTCTGTTCACTACTTCTCTCTGCCTTCTGTCCCTGAGTCAGTGTCATATCCACACTATCACTGTCACATTAATCCATGTGTTCCATTTTCATAACAAGTCTATGAAATGCCATTTGATCACAGGCCTTTAGAAAGTCTGTTCACATAAGTGTATATACATAATTGCATATGCATGTGCAGGGGTGGAAGATGTTGGTATGGTTCTTAATGAATACTTCGTGTTTCACGTTACAAAAGAGGGGTATGATGCAGATATTGTAGCTAAGAAGGAGGAATATGAAGTATTTGATGAGATATACTTAGGGAGAGAGGAAGTATTAATGGGATTAGCATCCTTGAAAGTTGATAAGTCACCAGATGCAGATATAATGCATCCTATGTTGTTAAAAAAAGCAAGAGAAGAAATAGCAGAGGGTCTGACCATCATTTTCCAGTCCTCACTGGGTACAGGTGTGGTGCCAGAGGATTGGAGTACTGTTAACATTGAACCTCTGTTTATAAAGGACCCCAGGGTTAGAATGAAAAATTACAGGCCAGTCAGTCTAACCTCAGTAGTGGGCAAAATATTGGAATCTATTCTGAGAGACAGGATAAACTGTCTCTTAGAAAGGCACAGGCTAATCAAGGATAGTCAGCATGGATTTGTTAAGGGACACTCTAGTTTGACCAACTTGAGTGAGTTTTTTGAAGAAGTAACAAGGAAGATAGATGAGGGTAGTGCAGTTCATGTGGTCTACATGGATTTAAGCAAGGCTTTTGACAAGGTCCCACATGGCAGACTGGTTAAAAAAATAAAATCCCATGGAATCCAGGGAAATACAGCAAGGATGATACAAAATTGGCTCATTGGCAGGAAACAAAGGGCAATTGTTGATGGGTGTTTTATTGACTGGAGGGCTGTTTCCAATATAATAAAAGCAAAATACTGCGGATGCTGGAAATCTGAAACAAAAACAAGAAATGCTGGAATCACTCAGCAGGTCTGGCAGCATCTGTGGAAAGAGAAGCAGAGTTAACGTTTCGGGTCAGTGACCCTTCTTCGGAACCCCGGACTGTTTCAGACAGACCTTCGGACTGTTTCCAATGGTGTTCCACAGGGCTCAGGACTGAGTCCCCTGCTTTTTGTGGTATATATTAATGACTTGGACGTAAATGTAGAAGCATGATCAAGAGGTTTGTAGATGACACACAGATTTGCCGTGTGGTAGATAGCGAGGAGGATTGCTGTCGGTTGCAGGAAGATATCGATGGCAGAAAAGTGGCAAATGGGATTCCACCTGATTAAGAATGAGGCGATGCAAATTGAGGAGTTCAAACAAAGCAAAGGGATGCACGATTAATGGGAAAATACTAGGAAGTGAGGGAACTTTGGAGTCAATGTCCACAGATCCCCGAAGTAGCAGGACAGGTTGATTAGGTGGTTAAGAAGGCATACGGAATCCTTTCCTTTATTAGCCGAGGTATAGAATACAAAAGCAGGGAGGTTATGCTGGAACTGTATAACTCTTTGGGTAGACCATAACTTGAATATTTTGTGCAGTTCTGGTCACCTCATTACAGAAAGGATGTAATTGCACTGGAGAGGGCATAGAGGAGATTTACGAGGATGTTGCCAAGACTGGAAAAATGCAGCTATGTGGAATGATTGGATAGGCTGGGGTTGTTCTTCTTGGAACAGAGAAGGTTGAGGGGAGATCTGATTGAAATGTATATATTTTTAGGGGCCTGGATAGAATGGAGGTGAAGGGTCTAATCACATTAGCAGAGATCAGTGATGAGGGGGCATAGATTTAAAATGATTGATGGAAAGATTAGAGGGGAGTTGAGGAAACACCTGTTCACCCAGAAATAGCAAATTGGCTCAGTGGCAGGAAACAAAGGGTAATTGTTGACGGGTATTTTAGAGTCAGCAGGGATGTTTCCAGCGGCGTTCTGCAAGGCTCAGGACTGGGTCCCCTGCTTTGGTGTGAGTCTCAAACTCACTGCCTGAAAGGGTAGTTGAGGCAGGGACACTCAACCCATTCAGAAGGAGTCTGGACATGCAGCTCAGGTGCCACAATCTGCAGGGTTATTGGCCAAATGCTGGATGGTGGGATTAGAATAGTGGATCGTTTACCATTTGGCACAGCAATAACGTTCCAACTGGCCTCTTTCTGTGCCTTAACCTCACGATGACTCTATGATCCCATTACACGAAACACGCTATTCTCATTAACACTCACAGTTACGTCCTCAACGAACTCGATCAAGATGAGAAAATGAGTTTCCATTAACTTATCTATGCTGCTCGTCATTTATTAACCATGATTTTACAGGCAAGAAATACTTTGTGCTGGGTTACGGACTCCAGAAGTTTCCAACTATCAACATTAGACTGACTGGTCAGTAGTTACAGTGTTTGTCCAACCTCTCCTCTTTTTAAATAGGGTGTAACATTTACAGCCTTCCAGTCCTCTGTCACCAATCCCATATCAAAGGAGGATTCGAAGATTCTGGCCAGTGCCGCTGTGTTTCCACAATTCCTTTCCTCATTAAACCTCAGATATCCTATCTAGACCGGATAAATGATCTACTTTATTGTGGTACAAAAACGTTTAGATTGAAATGAGTTAACTGAACCTGTTTGTTCAGTGACTGTAGTTAATGTCCGTCTCCCTAATTGTGTCACTGGGAGGTTTTCCATCGTCTATTAATATGGGGCTCCTTTCAATGTATTATCCCATAATGTCAGCGGGAACATAACAGAGATCAGCAGCTCCACAGAGAGAGGGAGAGGATAGATCAGAAACTGAGAACAATAGATTGGAATGTTACAACAATGGGTCAGAATCTGAGAACAATAGATTGGAATGTTACAACAATGGGTCAGAATCTGAGAACAATAGATTGGAATGTTACAACAATGGGTCAGAATCTGAGAACAATAGATTGGAATGTTACAACAATGGGTCAAAATCTGAGAACAATAGATTGGAATGTTACAACAATGGGTCAGAATCTGAGAACAATAGATTGGAATGTTACAACAATGGGTCAGAATCTGATAACAATAGATTGGAATGTTAAAACAATGGGTCGGAATCTGAGAACAATAGATTGGAATGTTACAGCAATGGATCAGAATCTGAGAACAATAGATTGGAATGTTGCAACAATGGGTCAGAATCTGAGAACAATAGATTGGAATGTTACAACAATGGGTCAGAATCTGAGAACAATAGATTGGAATGTTACAACAATGGGTCAGAATCTGAGAACAATAGATTGGAATGTTACAACAATAGGTCAGAATCTGAGAACAATAGATTGGAATGTTACAACAATGGACAGCAGGAGTTTCTCCTATTGGTTTTACTGGCTCACTGCAGATTATTACTGGATAACATTAGAAGAGCGGATCGTTTGCGCTCTGAAGATGATTCAATCGATTTATTATCCCAACCTCGCTATTATTGGTGTCCCTGGTAAGTCTCTGTATCCAACTATTAGATTCATAAGCCATATTTCAATGATTTAGTGTTCTCGTAATTTATATCGTGAGCAGACTGAAACCATTGTGTTCAGTTTCTGTCGCAAATTATATTCCCCATCCACGATCTGCATCCCCCTCGCTGGCCATTGTCTGATGCTGAACCAGGAAGTTAACAACCTCTGCTATTTAATGCTGAGCTGACTTCATTCCCGTGTTCTCTCCATCTCCAACCTTGCCTATTGTTACAGCCAGGTGAGGAGGGTTCACAGTCTCTCCTCTTGTCCTTCCTCTTATTTGACCGCAATAGGGTTTGCCCTTTCTAGAGAGTGGATGTGGTAACCATCTCAGTGAGTATTTTACCTTTTCCCTTTGGTGTGATGGTGAAGGAACCAATCGGACAGGTTCTCTAGAGTTTAAACAGGAAAGAGGTGAGTTTATTATACTTAGCAATCTAAACCGTATCTAAATAAAACCATAAAAAATACACAACACATTTACGCACACACTCACACGAGAATCACATGCAAATAGATTACAGAGTGAGAAGTACATTTGTGATTGGATTGGAGTCCTAAATAAATTTAAAAAAAATACTCATTCTGTGAGGTTGGAAGATTCGGTGGTCTTCTGGCTGAAGGTATATTCTTGAAGTCTTTGGATGGTCAAAGTGCCCTTTGTGGCTGACCCACGTGGCTCAGGGTTTTCTTGGAGGCAGACTTGTGGGTGGCTTTCTTCCCCTGGTGTATCTGTCTGTAGTAATCTGTAGGCTTGGAGGGCTCACAGCCGCACGTGGTTTTCAAACTTGCGAAGTTATCTGGACAGAGAGATGGAGAGAGGGAGAGGGAGAGGGGGACACAGCCCTTCTGCTTCTGCACAGTTTGAATCACTGGCTTGTCTGTCTTTGTCCAGGGGCAACTCCCAGCTTTCACATAGATGACAGAAGGTCTCCTGACTGCCTCACTGTATTTGCTGGACACTTATTAAGAGATTCAAAGTTAGGAACTTCTATCTCCGCAGGTTTCAGGATACCAGTATTTACACTTGGAGGAGTTTGCTCTTTTAGAGTCAATTTGTCAGGATGTCCTTGTATACCGTGTTAATGAATGTAATCTTAGGTAATTCAGTAACAAGAGAAAGCCTATGTTTTGGGTCCAGGCTCATCAGACATGTGTCTCCTGTTGCCTCTGGAATGTGAAAAGGTGTTTCAGATGCCAATTGCGGTGGCCATCTTGGCTGCCATTCTTTTCAAGGTTAGCTGCAGGATTTTTTCCATTAAATGATTACTGTAAGTGTCTAATCGATGAATTAAAATTCCTCATTGGGCATATTGTGTTATCTTGACACCGCTGCAGCACATGGAAAGAAATGTGATAATAGGAACATTTTATTACAGAATTGTGAGAAGAAATAGAAGGAAACACAAATTCATTCTCAATGATCACTTCTGAAATTCAAACATTAATCTTAGAATTACTGCAGCTGACATTGTCTATTACAGTTTTGCTGATTTAATTTTTTGGTGTTTTGTCTGGGATGATGATGTGTCGGGTTCGACCTTTTTTTTCTCTCCTGCAATGAAGCTTTCACCATTCAGGTTCCTGTCTAAACTTCCTCCCTAAACTGACAATGTGTAATAAATTGGTTTTTTTATTGGGTTTGTTTCGCTTTCGGTTTGGGACCTGATCATTGTGTTCTTCAGTGGGTAGATCCACACTGACCTCACTTTTAGCTTCTGGTGAGGTACACAAATGCTATTTATTTTAGGGTATTTCGCCCTCACTTTTCCCTTTACTGTAGGGAGCATCATTTTTTTCTGATCTGCCCTATGTCCTCTGGGACATTAGTGCTCGCAAGTGTCTGTCCAGCTTTCACTTCACTCTACTGCGGCTCTTCAACTAGGTGAGGCACCTCCCTCACCATCTACTTGCCTTTTTTGGAACTTACCTTGCCCTTGCAGCTTTCTGTAAATGCTGTTAGCAGCCTTTTTAGGTTGCCTTTTTGGGTTGTATTTAAAGAGGAGAGCGTGTGGTCTAATTTATCTAACATTTCAGGGTTGGCTAATCAGAGACTAGGGGATTCCAGTTGAGAATCCTCATGGCCCTCTTCTAACCTGTCCTCACTGTCCTTTTCAATCCTCCCCTTTTGACTGTCTGACAGATCTGTGCATGTCTGTACCCTCCAAAGCCTTTGCTTTTTTCCTTTGGTCTGGGGTGTCAATTAAATAATTTACCTGGCTATTCCTTTTGCCACTTGATATGGACCACTGAACTGGGATTTCAAGGATTCACCCTGCAGTGGGAATAGTAACAATACATGGTCTCTGTCCTGAAATGTTCCAGCCTCGGCATTTCAGTCTGATTACCTTTTCATAGCTGCCTGGGAGGTCTTTAGGCGTTACTGAGCCAAGGCACGGTCTCTCGTGAGCCACTCCCAGAGCAAGGAAATGTAGTCTAACATGGAAGTTTGATCCCTCTGCCCCAAAAAACTTTTCCTTGATTAGTTTAAGAGGACCTCTCATCTCGTGTCCATAAACTAATTGAAAGAGACTAAAGCCAGTGGAATCATTGGATAAGTCCCTGGTAACCAACAGGAGAAATCCCAGCCCTTTGTCCCAGTCATGGGGTTACTCATAGCAGTATGGCCTGATCATTGTCTTCAGGGTCTGGTGGTGCCGCTCCAAAGCACCTTGCAACTGTGGATGGTAGGCTGAGGACTTGCACTGGGTTATGTCCAGATTACCTTTTCAAAAATACTTGATACAAAATGTGTGCCCTGTTTCATCTGGATCTCAGCAGGCAGCCCATATCGGGGAAAGAATTGGGTTAGCACCTCCTTGGCAGAGATAGTTCTTCGGGATAATGGCCTCTGGGAATCGGGTCACCACATCCATAATGGTGAGAAGATACTGGTAATCCCGTTTTGTTTTCAGCAGGTGTCCCACACAATCCACTAGCATTCTGCTGAAGGGTTCCCCAAAATCTGGTATGGGAATTAGGGGTGAAGGTTTTATTGCAGCTTGGGGCTTCCCCACAACTTGGCACATGTGACCAGTTTGACAGAACTCCACCACATCTTTATGGAGTTGTGGCCAGTGAAGATGCTGTCTTATGCAGGGTTCGATTTTTCATATACCGACATGTCCAGTCATTGGAAGTTCGTGGGCCATTCTTAATATTTCTTTAAGGTACCTCAGTGGCATCCGTATCTGATGAAGCACTGTCCACTCTTCATCCGCAGGTCTGTAAGGAGGTCTCCACTTCCTCATTAGCACCTCGTTCTTGAAATAGTAACACTCTGCAACTCCCTCTGCTTCAGTTTTGGTTTGGACAGTCTGTGCCTTTTTTAACACTGGGTCAGGTTGTTGAGCCTCAACTAAGGACGATTTGTTTAACACATCCTTTGGGTCCTCTAACTTCCCAAAGAAGGTTTCAGATAACCAGACAGTAGGGTCATCCGTCTGCAGTGTCAGTTCAGGGGATTGTTTGGCCATGGACCGAGTCACCACACAATCAGTAAGAATGCCAGGCACCTTCTCCCGTAACTGTTCCGAAGAAGGGTCACTGACCCGAAACGTTAACTCTGCTTCTCTTTTCACAGATGCTGCCAGACCTGCTGAGTGGTTCCAGCATTTCTTGTTTTTATTTCTCCTGGAACTGCTCTGTCTCCCTGACCTCTTTTGGTCTCTCCAGAGCTACTGGGGAAGATGCCACCTTTTCCCCTGTCAGATCATTACCCAGGAGCTGATCGACCCCTCCACCGGTAAACTAGGTACAATCCCCATGGTTACCGGTCTTTAAACTGGGTCACATTCCAAGTGCAGTCGATATACAGGTATGGTCATATATCATCTTCCGATACCATTCACGAACACTCTAGCGTTCACTTCACTCTCTCGGGAAAGGTCTTTTCCCAGCAGAAGGGTTTGTTTGGCCCCTGTATCCCTCAGTATGACTATGGGTTTGCTTGTCCCACTCGAGGGGTATGGGGTCACTTTTCCTTGGAATACAAATTCCTGGTAACTCTCAGGGATTTTGTTAAGTTTTCCCGCACTCTCTGTGGTGGGGTTACTGTGTCTGACTGTTACAGTTAAAGGCACAGCCTGACCTGCTGTGCTTTCCATCAGGGCCCGTTTTCCAGCACTGATCTGGTGGACTCTCATTAATCCTACAGGTTTTCCCCGTCACTTCCATTAGTCAACTCGATGGTGATCTGCCTTATTACTGTGGAAACACGCAGATCTTCAGCCATTACTCCTGCTCTCAGCACCTATTTGGCCTGAGGATGGACCCTTGTGTGTCCCGCTTCTTGCCCATGGCTGCTCGGGCTCCGATCTCCCTTCCACCTTTTATTCTCGGATCTTTGGGGTGACGAGGAAAGGGTTTTCCTCTGGGGTTAAGGCTTTGTGTCCATGGGAAAATTCATCAGCCAGAATACCTTTGAACCTTCTGTCCCTCTAGGTGGGTTTTACTGGGAGGGGGGCGAGTTTGTGAACTTCTCGAGAGGGATCACCGCTCTGAGGGTTTGATATGTGGGCTGTATCTTGAGCGCTCATATCACTGGCCAAAAACAAACACAAAAATGGACTGTAAAATCTTCCATAGATACGTGAAAAGGAAACGTTTAGCTAAGACAAATGTGGGTCCATTACAGGCAGTGTCAGGAGAATTTATAATGAGGAATAGAGAAATGGCAGAGAAGCTAAATGATTACTTTGTGTCTGTCTTCACTGAGGAAGATACAAGAAATCTCTCAGAACAAGAGATCCAAGGGATTCGGGTGAATGAGGAAATGGATTTAATTAGTATAAGTAAGAAGGTTGTCTTGGAGAAATTAATGGAGCTGAAGGTTGACAAGTCCCCAGGACCTGATATTCTACATCCCAGAGTGTTGAAAGAGGTAGCTTTGGAAATAGTGGATACATTGGTGAATATCTTTCAATATTCTGTAGATTCTGGAACTGTTCCTGTAGATTAGAAAATAGAAAATGTCTCCCCAGTATTTAAGAATGGAGGGAGAGAGAAAACAGGGCACTACATACATGTTAGCCTTACATCAGTCGCTGGGAACAAGCTATACTCTATTCTAAAGAATGTGATAAATGGATATGATTGGGCAGAGTCAACATGGATATATAAATGGGAAACAATGTTTGACGAACCTGTTGGAGTTATTTGAGGATGTTGCTCACAGAATTGATAAAGGGGAGTTGGTGGACGTGGTATACTTGGATTTTCAGAAGGCTTTTGATAAAGTCCCCGACAGGGGGTTGGTTAGTAAAATTGAAGCACATGGGATAGGAGATAATGTACTGGCATGGATTAAGGATTAGTTAACAGGCAGAATTGCCGACCGCGCTCTGGAAGTGGTTCAAGAATTCACCTACCTAGGCTCAACTATCACCAGTAACCTGTATCAATGACTTGGATGTGGGGACCAATGTAATATTTCCAGGCTTTCAGATTCCAGTAAACTAGATGGGAATGAGTGTTGCGAGGAAGATGCAAAGCGGCTTCAAGGGGATTTGGACAGCCGTAGTGAGTGGGCAAGAACATGGCAGTTGAAATATAATGTGGAAAAATGTGAGGTTACCCACTTCGGTAGCAGGAACAGATGTGCAGAGTATTTCTTAAACGGTAAGAGATTAGAAAGTGTAGTTGTACGAAGGGACCTGTATGTCCTCATCAATAAGTCACTGAAAACAAACATGCAGGTGCAGAAAGCAATTAGGAAGACTAATGGTATGTTAGCCTTTATTAAAGTGGATTTGAGTGCAGTAGTAGTGACGTTTTGCTGCAATTGTATGGAAACTTGGTTAGAATGCCCCTGGAGTAATGTGTGCAGTTTTGGTCCCCTTACCTTAGGAAGGATGTTATGATCATAGAGGGAGTGCAATGACGGTTCATCAGACTTGTTCCCGAGATGGCGGGACCGCCCCATGAAGAGAGATTGGGGAAACTGGGCCTGTATTCTCTAGAGTTTCGAAGAATGAGAGGTGATCTCATTGAAACCTACAAAATACTGAAAGTGATAGACAGGGTAGATGCAGCTAACATGTTTCCCCTGGTTGGGGAATCTAGAACCAGGGGAAACAATTTCGAAATAAGTGGAAATCCACTAAAGACAGAGATGAGGAGAAATGTATTTTCTCAGAGGGTTGAGAATCTTTGGAATTCTCTACCCCAGAGGGCTGTGGAAGCTCAGTCATTGAGTATGTTTAAAGCAGATATTAACAGATTTATAAATGGAGTCATAGAGTAGTACAGCATAGAAACAGGCCATTCGGCCATCCGCGTCTGGGCTGACTATAATGCCGATCCATACTAATCCCAACTGCTTGCATTAATTCCATATCTTACTATGCCTTGCTCATTCAAGTACCTGTCCAGATGCCTCTTAAATGTCGTTACTGTTCCTGCCTCCACCACCTCCTCAGGCAGTTCATTCCAGATACCCACTATTCTTTGTGTGAAACATTTACCCCTTTGATCCCTTTAAACCTCCTCCCTCTCACCTTAAATCTATGCCCTCTAGTTTTAGTCACCCCTACCATGGGAAACAGACTCTGGCTATCTCCCCTATCTATGCCTCTCATAATTTTATATACCTCTATCATGTCTCCTCTCAGCCTCCTTCGTTCCAGGGAAATCAGACCCAGCCTATCCAGTCTCTCTTTATAACTCAAGCCCTTCAAACCAGGCAACATCCTTGTGAATCTTTTCAGCACCCTCTCTAGCTTAATCACATCTTTTGTGTAGTGCGGCGACCAGAACTGCCCACAATACTCCAAATGCGGCCTAAACAATGTTATGTACAAATGTAACATGATGTCCCAATTGGTGTACTCAATGCCCCGGCCTAAATACCAGTGACATAACGGGAAATGGGGATTGTGTCGGAAAAAGACATAGAAGTGGATGATCAGCTATTATCATATTGAATGGTGGAACAGGCTCGATGTCCAACTGCTGCTCCTATGTTCCAATATTCCCAAATTGCTTAACTCTTTCAAACGCCAGGTAGGTTTGGTCAGGCTGCTTTACAAAGATTCTGAATTTCTGCTGGTCCAGCTCCAGTACTATCTCATATGGGCCCAGGATCGCATTTTCAGTCCGCTCATAATCTGATGAACTTTCATCTTTCCTGTCATTTTATTTTGTAAAAACAGCATCCAGTTCTCTGACGGTCATTGCAGTTGCTTTAAAAACTTTTTTAAAGTAATGAAAAGTGCTGCCATATCCTCCTCATTGAACTTTATAATGAACTGGGAGAACTTTAAGAGCTCAGCACATGGTCCTGAGCTCGGGATTGCTCCGTCAGCAGCTGTGCCTTCACTGGGTGTACTGGGAATTCCTCTAGTTGTTTGAGCTGTCTTAACTCCCTTTCCTCCTTCTCCTTCTGGAACACTCTTATATTTTCCCTTTCTTGACTCTCATTCTGCTCTTTCTCGCTCTCTCTGGAATTCTAATTCAAGTCTCTTCTGTTCTAGTTTTACCTTAGTTTGACATTACTCTATCTGTTAGTGATTCTAACCCTGTTTGAGCCTTCAGCTTCAAGTGAAATATGGTTGGTCACAGTCTTACTATTTCGGGTTTCCTAGCTTTTGGACGGAGTGTAATCCCTAACCTTCCAGCTACATTACTCAACTTTCCAGCAGACAGGGTTTTAACCTGTACCGAGTTACTTCACTCTGTATGTAACTCCTTTATTCAAAAAGGGAGGCAGACAGAAAGCAGGAAACTACAGGCCAGTTAGCTTCACATTTGTCTTGGGGAAAAAGTTGGAAGTTATTATTAGAGGTGGTATCATCGGCACTTAGACCAAATCGAGGTAATCAGGCAGAATCAACATGGATTTATGAAAGTTAAATCATGTTTAATCAGTTTGTTGGAGTTCTTTGATGGAGTTACATGTGCTGTGGATCAAGGGGAACCGGTGGATATACTGTACTGAGATTTCTATAAGGCATTTGATAAGATGCCACATCAAAGTTTATCGCAGAAAATAAAAGCTCATGGTGAAGGGAGTAACTTATTGGTATGGATAGAAGATTGAGTAGCGAACAGGAAACCGAGTGTCGGCATAAATGGGTCATTTTCTGGTTGGCAAGATTAAACAAGTGGTGTGCGATGGGGATCAGTGCTGGGGCTTCACCTTTTTACAATTTATATTAATGAATTGGATGAAGGGACCGAAGGTATAGTTGCTAAATTTTCCGATGACACAAAGATATGTAGGAAACTAAGTTGTGAACAGGACATAGGGGACTGCAAAGGAATATAGATAGGTTAGGTGAGAGGGAAAAGACCTGGAAAATGGAGTATACTGCAGGAAAGTGTGAAATTGCCGAAATTGGCAGGAACAATAAAAAGGAAGCCTGTTATCTAAATGGTGAGAGATTGCAGTGCTCTGAGATGCAGAGGGATCTGGGTGTCCAAGTGCATGAATCACAAATGGCTAGTATGCAGGTACAACACGTAACTGGAAAGCTAATAGAATGTTATTGTTTACTGCAAGAGAAATTGAATACCAAAGTATGGAGGTCATGCTTCAGTTTCACAGGGCATTGGTGAGACCACATCTGGAGTACTGTGTACAGTTTTGGTCTCCTTGTTAATAGAAGAATGTAAATGTATTGGGGGCAGTAAAGAGAAGGCTGATTAGACTGATACCTGGAATCGGCGGGCCGTCTTATGAGGGAATATTGGACAGGTTAGGCTTGTATCCGCTGCAGTTTAGAAGGGTAAGAGGCGGCTTGATTGAAACATATAGGACTCCGAGGGGTCTTGAAGGGGTGGATGTGGAAAGGATGTTTCCCATTGTGGGAGAATCTAGAATTAGGGGTCACTATTTAAAAATAAGGGGTGGGGGTCACCCATTTAACACACAGATGAGGAGATTTTTTTCCTGTGAGGGTCGTGTGTTTTTGGAAATCTCTTCCTCAAAAGGCGCTGGAAGCAGAGTCTTTGAATATTTGTAAGGCAGAGGTAGATAGATTATTGATAAGCAAGGGGTTGAAGGTTATCGGGGGCTGGTGGAAATGTGAAGTGGAGTTTACAATCAGATTAGTCATGATCTTATTGAATGGCAGAGCAGGCCTGAGGGGCCGAGTGCCCTACTCCTGCTCCTAATTCATCTGTTCATATTTTCATAAACTGTAGCTTAGGATGGTACTGTCTCCGAATGTGAACTTTTTAGTGCTGTAGCAGCGAAAGCCACAATAAAATCTACATTGAAATCTTCATTTTTTTCTGGGAATCAATTGTTTTTCCTACTTCTAATTTCTCGTTTGTCATTGGGTTACAATCAATTTCTGTTACAGCCATGTGAGGAGTGGTCCCAGGTCCCCTCTTGTCCTTTCTCATATTTGACCACAATAGGCTTTATTCCTTTATAGCAGTGGACGTGCTGACCACCTCAGTGAGTATTTTACCTTATACTTTTATTGTGCTCGTGAAAGAGCCAATCAGACAGGTTTTCTTGAGATTAAACAAGAGGTGAGTTTATTATACTTAACAAACTAAACTGGATCTAAATAAAATAATAAACATGTACGCTACACATTCACGCAGACACGAGAATCATACACAAATAAATTAGAGTGAGAAATACACTGGTGTTGGATGAGAGTCCATGATAAATAAAAAAAAATACACAGTCTGTGAGGTTGGATAATTCTGTGGTCTGCGCCTTTGCCACTCTTGCATATGAGTTTCATGTCATCTGCAGGAGTTGAAATTGTTTATTTTTACATTTAATTCTATATCATGTATCTATCTATATGTCAGGAACAGCACTGGTTCTAACACGGACCCCTGAGAAATAGCACTGTACACTCCCCCTCCCCCAGAATAAACAATGTCTGTTCACAACTTCTCTCTGCTTTCTGTCCCTGAGTCAATGTCATATCCACACTATCACTGTCACATTAATCCATGTCTTCCATTTTTCATAACAAGTCTATGAAATGTCATTTGATCACAGGCCTTTTGAAAGTTCATATACATAACACGAAACAAGCTGCCCTCATCAACACTCACAGTTATGTCATCAACTATCTTGATCAAGATTATCAGACATGATTGGTTATCAAGAAATCCATCCTGTTTGTCATTTATTATCAGATGTTTTTCCAAGAAAGATATATTTTTGAGCTGGGTTATGGCCTCCAGAAATTTCCAATCGCCGACATAAGACTGTTTGGTCAGAAGTTACAGGGTTTATCCCATCTCTTTTTTTAAACAGGGTGCATAATTTACAGTCCTCCACTCCCCTGTCACTACTCCCATAGCCAAGGAGGAGTGAAAGCTTCTGGCCAGTGCCTCTTCTACTCCTTCCCTCAACAAACCTCATACATCCCATCCAGTCTGGGTCACTGTTATACTTTATTTTGGAACACTAAATGCTGGTTTGACAGGGGTTAACTGTATCTGTTTGTTCAGTGTGTGTAATTAATGTCAGTCTCCATGGACCCTAATTGTGTCATTGGAGAGTTTTCCACTTCTATTAATAAGGGAGTTCCTCCAATGTGTTGTTCCAAGCCGGGAGCGTCACCCCCACACTAACAGCAGCTAAAGAGAGCAGAAAAGGATTGATCAGAATCTGAGAACAATAGATTGGGGTTTTACAACAATGGATCATAATCTGAGAATAATAGATTGGAATGTTACAAAAATGTGCAGCAAGAGTTTTTCCTATTGGTTTGGCGAAGTTACAGCAGATTATTATTGGAGAACATTAGAAATGCGCATCTATTATGCGCTAAAGATGATTGAAACGATTTACTATCCCATCCTCGCTATTATTGGTGTCCCTGGTAAGTCTCTGTATCCAACTATTATATCTATCAACCATATGTCACTGATTTGTGTTCTTGCCATGTAAATCCTGGGAATGCTGAAGCCTCTGTCTTCAGTCTCTCTCACAAAATCTGTTCCCGATCCACTGTCTGTATCCACCTCATTAGCCAATGTCTGAGGCTAAACCAGACAGTTTACTACCTCTATGTGCTATTTATACCTGAGCAGAGTTCATCGCCATGTTTTCTCCATCACTTAACCTGCCTACTGCCACTTCTGTAATATCACCCGTCTCCACCTCTGTCTCAAAACATCTCCTGCATAAACCCTCAGCCGTGCCTTTGTTAAATCCACACTAGACTATACCAATTCTCTCCTGGTCACCCTTCCAGTTATAATCCTCCATAAACCACAGCCCATCCGGAACTCAGCTGTCTGTATCCTAACTCACATCAAATCCTGATCACCCATCACCCCTGTGCTCACTGACCTACATTGGCTCCCAGTCTGGCAGCACCTTAATTTAAATATTCTCATTCTTGCGTTTGAATCCCTCCATGGCCTCACCCCTCCAATTAGTCCCATTCCCCTGTCCATATCCCATATTCTTGAAAATCATATCAGAATTGGACACAATTCTCCAGCTGGGACCAAACCAATGATGTGTAAAAATCAGCATTTCCTCCTGAGTTTTATTACTCTGTGCCTCTCTCTAACACCAAGGACACTACATGTTACCTTCAATGATCTGTGTGTGTGCAGCGCAGGTCTCACTAATCCTTCACCCACTTTATAATGGTACCATTTAGTTTATATTGTTTCTCCTCATACGTCCTCACCAAATGTCTCACTTCACACTTCACTGTGTTAAATTACATCTGCCATGTTCCTGCCCATTTTACCAGTCAGTCTCTGTCCTCCTGAAGTCTGTTACTATCCTTCACACTGTTTATTAACATTTCTGAGTTTCCTGCCATCTGAAAACTTTGACATTATCCCCTCTGTACACAAGCCCATTGTATTAACTTACAGCAACTGTGATCCCAACAGTGACCCTGGGGAATCCCACTGTGTACTTCCCTCCAGACTGAACAACAACCATTCTCCACTACTCTCTGCTTTCTGTCACTTAGCTAATTTCCTGCATGCTGGCATTGAATATAAAAAAGAGCTGCATTTCTATAGCGCCTTTCATGACCACTGGACGTCACAAAGCATCTTACTCCCAACTGGTACTTTTTAAAGTGTGGTCACTCTTGTAATCAATGAAGGAGAGCAAGCTCCCACAAGCAGCAATGTGATAATAATCAGTCCTGTTTTTGTGATGTTGATTGAATGATAAATATTGACCAGGACACAGGGAATAATTCCCTTACTCTGCTTCTAAATAGTACGATGGGATATTTAACATCCACCTGAGAGGAGAGACGGGGCCTTGGTTTAACGTTTCATTCAAAAGATGGTGCATCTGGCAGTGCAATACTCACTCGGTACTGCACTGCAGTGTCAGCCTTGATTCTTGTGATCAAGTCCTGCAGTGACACTTGATCCTAGAAGCTTGTGACTGAAAGGGGAGAGAGCTGCAAACTGAGCCACGGCTGGCATTGGTCCTTTAATCCCATATGTTTCTAATTTGGTAACACAGCTGTTATGTGGTACATTATCAAACACCTGGTGAAAGGATAGGAGTATTGGGAAAGTACAGGCAGGAACAATCATAGAATTATAGAATAGCATTGCACTGAAGGAGGCCATTTGGTCCATCAAGTCTGTGCTGTCACCTTTGCAGAGCTTCCAGTTAGTCCCACACCCGGGCTCTTTCCCAGATTCTTCCATTTTTTTCGCCTTAAGATATCTATCCAATTGCCGTTTGGAATCTACTATTGAATCTGTATCCTTCAGCCTATCAGGCAATACATTGCAAATCCTAAACACCCATTGCATAAAAAAATCCCTGTGTCACCTCTGCTTCTTGTTTCCAATCACCGTAAATCTGTGTCCTCTGGTTAATGGCCCCTCGCACATTGGAAACAATTTCATTTTATTTAATTTATCTAAACTCCACATAATCTTAAACATTTCGATCAGATCTCCTTTTAAATTTCCCTACTCTAAGGTGAACCATCCCAGCTACATAACTGTAATCCCCCATCCCTGGAACAGTTCCAGTAAAACTTTTTTATCCCCTCTCCAAAGGTTTCATGTGCTACCTAAAGTGGGTTTCCCAGTATTGGACACAATATTCCAGGTGGAGATGAACTAGTCTTTTCTATAGGTTTAATATAACATCCTATTCTACTCTGTGTCTCTATTAATAAAGCCTAAGTATCTATTTGCTTTGTTAACTGTTTGTTAACCTGTTCAGCTAACTTCAAAGATTGCACACAAACACCCCAGGTCTCTCTTTTATTCTCACCAATTGTAAAGTGGAACCATTTAGCTTATATTATCTCTCCTCATGCATCCGCATGCAGCTCACCATCACCTTCGCAAGGGCAATTATGGATGGACAATAAATGCTGGTCTAGTCAGCGACGCCCACATCCCATGATCAAATAATATAGTAAAATATTCCCACAACGTACCACCTCACACATCTACCATGTCAATTAAATATTAGGAAGACTGAAGCCAATGTTTTCAAACCCCACATCAAACGTTCCCTAGCTACATACTCCATCCATCTCCTTGACAACTGTCTGAGACTAAACCAAACTGTTCACAAACTGCTGTCATAGTTGACCCTGCGATGATATTCCTGTCAAATATTCACGCTGTCACTAAAATTGACTATTTCCACCTCTGTATCATCACACAACGTTGCCCCTCTCTCAGCTGTTCTGCTGATGAAACACTTCCCCTTGCCTGTGTTACCTGTAGACTTGACTATTCCAGCACACTCCTGGCTGGTCTCCCACATTCTACCCTCTATAAACTTGAGGTGATCCAAAACAGTGCTGTCCATGTCCTAACTCACACCAAGTCCTGTTTACCCATCACACCCTGTACTCACTGACCTACATTGGATCCTGGTCAGTAACACCTCAATTTTAAAACTCTTAGCCTTCTTTTCTAATCCCTCATTGCCTCACAGCTCCCTATATCAGCACACATCTAATTCTGGCCTCTTGAGCATCCCCCATTTTAATTACTCTACCATTGGTAGCCGTGCCTTTAGCTGCCGAGGCCCTAAGCTCTGGAAGCGAAGAGCAGAACTTCTTCAAGGTAGGCATTCCTGGAGGAGAAGTGGCAGTGAATTAAACACTAAAATAAAAACAAAATACTGCCAATACTGGAACTCTGAAATGGGAACACAAAGTGTTGGAAATACTTAGCAAGTCTGGAAGCAACTGTGTAGAGAGAAACAGAGTTAATGTTTCAGATCTGTGACCCTTCATCGGAACTGGTAAACGTTACAAATGTGACAGTCTGTCATTTAATCTCTCCCCTCTCCGTCCCATGACTGTCCTTCCTTCTTCGTCTTCTTCCCCTTCTCCTCTTTCACTTGCTCAAAGACTGTTACATTTCTAACGTTTACCAGTTCTGATGAATGGTCACAGATCTGAAACATTAACTCTATTTCTCTCTACACATATGCTGCCAGACTTGCTGAGTATTTCCGGCACTTTCTGTTCTCATCCCTAAGCCCTGGAATTCTCTCCCTAAACTCTAAATGCAGTAAGTTGCACAGAGTCCAGATTTAGGGAGTACGGCTTGTACAGAGTGCGAGATGCAGTAAAGTTAATGAGTGACTGAATTTTGTGTTGATCTCTTTCCAAAATTTAGTTATTTTTTATATTTAGCATTTCCCTTAATTTTAATCTGCACTTGTAGTTTCTTTCACAGTCTGTTAGTGACAGCTGGACAGTTAATTGATGATCATGGAATAGGAGGGTAGGACAGCTTGGATAATACATAAACTGGCTTAATGAAAGATAACAGTGAGTTGTGGTAAATAGTTGTTTTTCAGACTGGAGGAAGGTAGACAGTGATGTTCCCCAAGGGTCAGTGCTAGGACCACTGCTTTTTTATGATATGTATAAATAATTTGGAGATTGGCACAGAGCAATATTTCAAAATTTGCTGATAATGACAAACTTGGAGGCGCAGCAGACAGTGAGGTTGATACCGATCAATGTAACAGGATATAGATAAACTAGCAGAACGAGCAGCCAAGCGGCAGATGGAATTTAATATAGACAAGTGTGAGGTGATACATTTTATCAGGAGTAACAGGTTGAGGCAGTATACACTTAATGGCACAGTTCTCAAGAGTGTGGTACAGTTCTCAAGAGTGTGCAGAGACAGAAGGACATAGGTTTCATGTACATAGATACTTAAAGGTGGCAGGACATATTGAGAGAGTCGTTCGTAAAGCACATGAGATCTTTGGATTCGTAAATAGAGGTAGTGAGTACAGAAGAAGTAAAGTTATGCTGAAAATTTATAAAGCTCTCGTTATGCCCCAACTGGAGTACTGCATCCAGTTCTGTTCACCACACTTTAGGAAGGATCTGAGGGTCCTTGACAGGGTGTTGAGGAGATTTTCCAGAATGGTTCCAGGGATGGAGGATTTCAGCTACAAGGTTAGTTTGGAAAAGCTGGGATTGTTTTCCATGGAGTACAGGAGATTAAGAGGAGATTTGATAGATGTATATAAGATGGTAACATGTTTGGATAATGTAGACAGGAAAATATGTTCCCATGAGTTAATGGTGCAAGGACTAGAGTTCAGGTTGTGGACAAGTGATACGGAGGATGTGAGGTACAACATTTTTACACAGCGAGTGGGAAAGGCCTGGAAATCACTGCCTACGAGGGTGGTGGAAACAGAGATGGTGAATGATTTCAGAAGGATATTGGGTGAACAATTGAGGGAAATAAACTTGCAGGAACATGGAGACAGAGCTGGGGAATGAGACTGACTGGATTTATCTACAAAGAGCTGGCATGGACTCGATGGGCCGAATGGTCTCATTCCCTGCTGAAATGACCACGACTCTCTGACAGCGGAATACTATTCTTACTGCTTTCCTGTAATGGGAAAGTTTATAATGGACTGGGCAGTATCACCCTGTTGAACCCCGTGATGTAAGTGAAATGTTTGATGCCCCAGAATGTGGTTAATAAATGTCCTTCACAAACTGAGTAAATCAGTTCAGACCCACACACAATTCTGGATCATTCACAATAGGGAGTAGTTTCTCCTGGTTTTCTCTACATAGGTCAGCAGTCAGCCTTTTCACTGTGTCCCCCAACTCCATGTGGAAAGTATTGTCAGGGTTAGGTGAGATAAGACACGTTGTGGGACAGATTTCTTCAATTGTATTACTGCTTCCATGATCTCTTCAGTCCAACCGGGTTAAATCTGGTCATCGCCATCATTAGGTAGTTCATAAAGAGGAGGCACAGTCTCTGCAAATCGAGGGATGAGGGTCCACTGATACCCTATCAGCCTGAGGATAGGACACAGGGCAGTCTTTGAGATGGACAGGGGTAGACACTGGATGAGGGTCCGCTGATACCCCACCAGTCTGAGGTTAGGACACAGGGCAGTCTTTGAGATGGACAGGGGTAGACACTGGATGAGGGTCCATTGATACCCCACCAGCCTGAGAATAGGACACAGGGCAGTCTTTGAGATGGACAGCGGTAGACACTGGATGAGTGTCCATTGATACCCCACCAGTCTGAGGATAGGACACAGGGCAGTCTTTGAGGTGGACAAGGGTAGACACTGGATGAGGGTCCATTGATACCCCACCAGCCTGAGGATAGGACACAGGGCAGTCTTTGAGGTGGACAGGGGTAGACACTGGATGAGGGTCCATTGATACCCCACCAGCCTGAGGATAGGACACAGGGCAGTCTTTGAGATGGACAGGGGTAGACACTGGATGAGGGTCCATTGATACCCCACCAGCCTGAGGATAGGACACAGGGCAGTCTTTGAGGTGGACAGGTGTAGACACTGGATGGTCTCAGCTTTTGCTGAAACCCTCATCCATGCCTTTGTTACCTCGAGACTTGACTATTCTAACACACTCCTGGCTGCTCTCCCACATTCTACTCTCTGTAACCTTGTGGTCATCCAAAACTCTGCTGCATTCTTCTAATTTACACCAAATTCTGTTCACCCAACATCCCTGTGCTCACTGGCCTACATTGTCTCTTAGTCCAGTAACACCTCAATTTTAATATTCCCACTCGTATGATCAAATCCCTCCATGGCCTCACCCCTCTGATTATCCCAATCCCCTGTCCATTTCCAATATTCCTGAAACTGACCACACATTTCATCTCTCCAGCTCCACTGGTGCTGTGGAAGTTTGGATCCATAACATGGTGTGAGCTGCACTGCCGGTCACATCCAGTACATTGTACAGGACACCCAGGCTGGCCGGGGTGCTAGCGTGGGAGTAACGTGTGTGTGTGTCTGTAGCATGAGGAGGGGTCTGAATATGGTGTCAATCAGCCATTCCGGCAGCTTTGATATACGTCTTTCAAACTTGGTCTGTGCTTATCCACTGACTGCTTGTGTCAGTCTCTCTCAGCTGAACATACATTCAGCAGCACAAGGAACCCCCTCCAGTGCTATTGAAAATGACCAGGCATCCAGCTTAAAGGTGAGGGGCTTTTGACTTACTTCTGCTATTATAAAGTTGGTGGAGGTGCTGTGGATGGTTTTCTGGAGGCTGTGTTGTGAGCTGCTGCAAACAGTCAGGGAGGACAGAGGATTTGGTGACCCAACTCTGTACGAGGTTTGGGGACTGTAGTTACAGTGTCTCACGAGATGCTTCTCTCTTTGTGTTGGGAATTCCTGGACGGGGTAGATCTTATAATCCGTGTTAAGGAGGGAGACCAGACGCCAGTTCGTAAGCAAGCAGAGATCACCCCTCTTCAGCAACAGGATGACAACCGCCCTGTGCCACGAGAGGGGCACCTCACGGGTCGCCAGGCTTTCCCCCAGGACCCGCATGTATTTGTCCCCCAGGACGTCCAGGAACACGCTGCCAAACTCCACGGTCAGCTCATCCTGCCACAGCGATTTGCTCCTTGAGAAATGGTGGAGGGCACCGTACAGCTCCGCCAATGTGAGCGGAGACTCCAATCCTTTGGCAGCCTCTGGGCTGACCTTCAGCAGGTCCTCCTATAAAACTCTGCACGTGTCCTCGCTGGAGGGGTTCAGAGAAAACAACACACTGTAATAGGTACGGTCCAGGAAGCCCATTCCGTCCGGATCCGTGATGGAGGATCCGTCATCTGCCAGCAGCTCAATGAGCTGCTTATGGACCCCCGGCCATTTTTCCAGTGAGTAGAAGAAACAGGAAATCTTCCAGTCCAAATCTTCCAGGATCTGGAACTGCGACCTTAAATATGCGCCTCGGGACGAGATGAATTGCAGGTCCCTCAGCGCGCCCTTCTTCTCTTTGCACACCTGTCACAGCGTGGGGTCTGTGATGGCCTGATTGAGATGGGACTCCAAGTCGCGCACCTCCCTCTCTAGGCGCCATTCTCGGTTTCCCGCCCCTTTGCTTACTTCTGACAGAAGGCATGGATGTGAGGCTTGCCACATCCCGCCATAGACTCAGGGAGAGGACGCCCCCCTGCTTCCTTCTCCAGCCGGCCCAGATCGACGGAATGAGGCATGGAATCGCTCGTCCTCCAGCAGCCAGTTGTAAAAAGTGCCAGTACACGGTACCCTCCCGTGTGCAGAGTGGAGTTAACTCCGCCCACACCAGGTGGTAGTCTGAGCACGGCACCAGCCACATGAAGGCCACCAAGATGCAGGAGGCGTATGCCTGTGAAATGTAGAGTCGGTCAATTCGGAACTCTCCTCCTGAGGCCTCCTGATGAGGGCACTGGAGTTGGAATGGAGATTCCACCAGGCGACCACCAAGTCGAGGGAGTTGATCCATCAAGTCACCCTGCCGCTCCAGGAGCCAGGTAGCATCGTCTCCCAATGTGGGTTTCCTGCAGAAAGCTCATCGCATATCTCCCTTCCCTGAGGACTGTGAGATTGTGAAAACGGCTGAGAGACGCCCCCTGCTCCTGTTGATGTTGAGTCTGGCTATGGATATCTTCATGTCAAAAATACCACCATCCTGTCACCAATACCTTACTGTGAGGAGAGAGTGGAACTGCTCATCGCCTTCCACTCCCCCAGCAATCCAGAGAGGACACACTGAACAGACATCGCACGATCTTTTTCACATTTACCACCCACCTTGAGAGCAAGACGGACAGACCTGATGATCAGCGCCAGCTCCACACACTGGTCAAGGGCCAGCTGAACTTTATTGTGACAATCCCTGCAAGCAGCAATGAAGTCCCGGAGTTCTGCAATGGGCATGAGAGGAGACTCGGTAGGAGGCATGAGGGAGTCCACCACCTCAATGGCAATGGATTCAAGGTCGTCCTCCGTGCCCCACACCGAGTCCCCATCCTCCTCTGTGCCGTCACCGCCCATGGCCTACACATCCACCACACTCTGTGGAGTAGAAATCCAGGCCACGACAGCTAGTCTCACCTCCCTCATGATCGAACCCGCAGGATCGATGGTGGAGGAGTCATTCCTAGATTCCTCTGGGGAAACTAGGAATATGAGTGCCTGTGGTTCAGGACACCCTCTTCCCCTCCGTCCCCGGGCTTGTGATCAGCCTAGGGGGAGGCAGTTGTGTCTCGACACTGGAAATCCAGCCGGAGCGGGACCCGAGGTAGAGAGAGGAGGCCATCTCCCACCCTGCCAGCGCCACAATACCAGCAGACAGAGCACTGTTAACATTATTCAAATCAACCTCCATGGCGGATCCATCCTGGATGGCAGGAACAGGCGCCAAGAGCGTTGACCCTCACAGGTCTCAGCCCCACCCAGGACACCGGACCAAGTGGGAAATGGAATGTTTTCTCCTGGTGGATCCACAGTCTCCCCCATCAGGGGAGGGGAGCTTCACCACTCCCCCCCCCCTCAACCTCGCGTGTTGTGAAAGGTACAGGGGCTTCTGTACCCACTCCATTTTGTGGGATAAAAAGCTGCAACTTAGGCCTCGAGCTCCAATGGTACTGGTAGCGCGGGGAGTCCGAGGACCAACCAGGAGACAGACCCTGTTCCTCTCGCAATCTGCAGTGAAGGGACGCCTCCTTCTCTTATTCATGGAGAGGTGAGGAGGTTCAGAGACCTCGGTCTCATTAGACATCTCTGTTTCTACCTCCAAACCCTCCACTGTGTAGAGGGAGATTTACTCTGGATCTAACCCCGTTTGTTTTAAAGCTGGCCTTTATAGCTCAGGCCCCTTTTGTATTTTTGTCGATGGGTACTTTATTCCCCAGGTCCCCTTTATATAAATTTTAAAATAATTTTATTAAAATAGATAAATAAACCAAATGCTCAAATTAAAATGCCATTCTCGGCATTACTGATGCATCTTTTTTCTTTGTATCCCAGCCCCTGCGGTATCCACCGATGGTGGAAGGCCTCAAGTGTGCCAGATTCTGAATAGATCCCGGTTAAACACAGGAACTTCAGTCCGTGTCATCCACACCCATAGCGGCAGGAGGTGGAAAGAGGGTTTTCAAGGTTTTTACCTACAGGAACAATCAAAGTGCCAGAGCTCACATTTCCTCTGTCCCTGAGTGTCATTACTCATTATGCCCCCTGGAGGAACACCTCTCTCTCTCTCACTCACTCACTCACTCCCTCTCTCACTCTCTCTCTCTCTCTCTCTCTCTCTGTCTCTCTTTCTCTCTGTCTCCTTCCCAGCAGAAAGCAATTGCTATTTAACACTCCAACATCCATGTTATCAAAACTTTTGTCCTCCCCACTCACACCAGTTTAAAATATAACTATACACACATGTTAAACAACCAACTACATTCAGACAGCATGCAGGACCAGACGTAACTGACCGTAATAGACACTGGCTGAGACAGACAAAGAAATCAAACAGGAAACTTTCAAATACAAAAACAGACCCACTTACTCAAACACAAGCTTTTCCTCCTGTTCTCCTCAGACATTGTTTCAACCTTACTGTGGCTCCGAAACATTTCCTTTCCTTTTATATCTCAACCTCACAGGTGTCATGGTGGGATTGAGAGTAACAGACTGTTCCATTCTGTGTTGTCACCACATTAACGGGACAGACTGCCAAGGAGGTTACCTTAACGGGACAGATTGGTAAACGTTCTCCCGCTCCAACATTGTCCACCTCTGAGGCCTCCTGCTCCGTTTTAGTACCACCTGTGTGATACTCTGCTTTTTGTGACGGCTGCTACACCCGCCTGGGAGCTGCTTTCCCTCTGGGTTTGCAATCACTGAAAGTTGGACCTGCACTGTGCATGCTCTGTCTTCCGGTGGGGTCACTCCTGTAACTCCCTAAGGACACCTCTAGATTCCTCTAACTTCTGGGTCACTGGACATTATCCTGTGTGACAGTAACAATATGTTTCTCTGCTAACTCTAACTGCTGCTGAACTGCACAAGCCTGTACTGCATTAAGTGTCTGTTGTTGTATAGTGACAGTAAAGTACAGTAGCTTATTGTGTAACTCATGTAGCTGTGTCTGCTGCTGCTGCTGGGTCTGTTCACTTTGAGCTACCATTTCTCTCACCTGTGACTCGATCACTTCCTCATCGCACTGTGCACGGTGTGATGCTGCACATGGAGTCAGATTTAAAGCCTTTTCACCCTTCTGATGTTTAGCCAAGAGGTGTGCCTGGATAAACTTCACTATATTTTAAAAGGAACGTGTGCATGCTTCCATAGACGGTCTCCTAACAGGGACTGGATACTGTCCATATTACACTTAGTGCTTAACTCTTCCTCATATGTTTCCCAGAGACCCTTCTTCCCATTGTCTTTTTGTGACATAATGTGCATTTAAAGAGACATCACTGGGTCAGTATAATCTGCCATCCCTCAAAAGAGTTTATCCCTGCAAGAGTTTTCACTGGTCAAACGAATATTCCTATGTTTGCAAAACTTTGCTACAACAGCCTCGGTTTGCATAGTAGTCAAAGTCCCGGGTTTCAGCACCACTTGTAAGATCTGGGGTTTGATTTAATGTAATTGTCAGACTTAGGTCAATTACAATGACTGTCTATGTTGGGAGATCAGATCTAAAAGGGACTTGCAGCTCAGACTAGCTATCAAACTACATGGATACAAGGCTGTTTTCACAAGCTTCACAGACTGAATGAAGTTCTGCACAATAAGCAGAACATGGTGATACTGAGCAAAGGGAAGTGGTCAGCAGTTGTGTTCACAATGGAACACCCGGTCCTCAACCTCCGGTTATCTGTGGAACCTTGTCTCTTCATTGGAGTCTATCTTCTGTCTTCTTCTTGATGATGATGTGCGCTTTTGGGGTCTTACAAGCTCTTAATTTATACACATTTCCCAGCTTGGTTCTGTTCCATATTAGGTAAAAGGCCATTTCTGTTCATTCGATTGGTCAGTCATTAACTAACTACCCTTCCATGATGGTACTTTGAGCCCGGTTTAAGTCATTGTCATTGTCGTTCAGTGGGGAATGGGGGGGGGGAGGGGCCTCTAGATTCCAGCTTCCTTGACTCTATGAATTCCTTTACAATGTCTTGTTTTGAAATGCAAATAAACTAGAAATTCTCGAAGTAACAGTTTGTAAGACGTCAGGAATGTAAGGGATTTGGATTGTTTAATTGTCCTGTGGTTCAAAATGTGTATGTGACCAGGAAGGAAATCTGCTATTTTTTGTTCTGATAACAATCCTGAGGCATCTGTAACATCTACAAGGGGTGATGAAATTACTGAAGGAAATGTAAACACATGCTCACCAGCAAGGCAGTATCTCATATCATAGTCTGAACAAAGAATTAGACATCTCATTGGACAACTGTAGCCTACGGTGGATTTTGATAGGACAGTGTGAACTTGTCAGTGAAACATTCAGCCCACCTTGATATGAAAGGTGTAAAAATCATTGGAAATCGTGATTCAGTGATAAGGTCGAGGAGATTGGTCAGCGACAGAACGATTAGCAGGGAGGGAAATGCTCACTGGGTTATCATGTATGCATGACTCTTTGCAACATATTATTGACTAATGGGTGTATTGTTCACCGGTACATTTTGTATAATTGTTAACTAGTAGTATTCCTACTGAATCTAGTGGAGTCATTGGTGTTTAATTTAAACTTTGAGTGCTGTCTCATTCTTTCTTGTAATTCTCATGTTTGAACCATAGAGTAACCAATCAAAAAGTTGACAGTTTATAAACAACATTTGTTTATATATGTGGAGATGAGGCTTCACATTATCATTGTCAGGAATGTAGACACAAAGACCTGTGTCCAGAGTTATGTCCGAGACAGTTTATAAACAACATTTGTTTATATATGTGGACATGAGGCTTCACATTATCATTGTCAGGAATGTAGACACAAAGACCTGTGTCCAGAGTTATGTCCTAGACAGTTTATAAACAACATTTGTTTATATATGTGGACATGAGGCTTCACATTATCATTGTCAGGAATGTAGGCACAAAGACCTGTGTCCAGAGTTATGTCCTAGACAGTTTATAAACAACATTTGTTTATATATGTGGACATGAGGCTTCACATTATCATTGCCAGGAATGTAGGCACAAATACCTGTGTCCAGAGTTATGTCCGAGACAGTTTATAAACAACATTTGTTTATATATGTGGACATGAGGCTTCACATTATCATTGTCAGGAATGTAGACACAAAGACCTGTGTCCAGAGTTATGTCCGAGACAGTTTATAAACAACATTTGTTTATATATGTGGACATGAGGCTTCACATTATCATTGTCAGGAATGTAGACACAAAGACCTGTGTCCAGAGTTATGTCCGAGACAGTTTATAAACAACATTTGTTTATATATGTGGACATGAGGCTTCATATTATCATTGCCAGGAATGTAGACACAAAGACCTGTGTCCAGAGTTATGTCCGAGACAGTTTATAAACAACATTTGTTTATATATGTGGACATGAGGCTTCACATTATCATTGTCAGGAATGTAGACACAAAGACCTGTGTCCAGAGTTATGTCCTAGACAGTTTATAAACAACATTTGTTTATATATGTGGACATGAGGCTTCACATTATCATTGTCAGGAATGTAGGCACAAAGACCTGTGTCCAGAGTTATGTCCTAGACAGTTTATAAACAACATTTGTTTATATATGTGGACATGAGGCTTCACATTATCATTGCCAGGAATGTAGGCACAAATACCTGTGTCCAGAGTTATGTCCGAGACAGTTTATAAACAACATTTGTTTATATATGTGGACATGAGGCTTCACATTATCATTGTCAGGAATGTAGACACAAAGACCTGTGTCCAGAGTTATGTCCGAGACAGTTTATAAACAACATTTGTTTATATATGTGGACATGAGGCTTCACATTATCATTGTCAGGAATGTAGACACAAAGACCTGTGTCCAGAGTTATGTCCGAGACAGTTTATAAACAACATTTGTTTATATATGTGGACATGAGGCTTCATATTGTCATTGCCAGGAATGTAGACACAAAGACCTGTGTCCAGAGTTATGTCCGAGACAGTTTATAAACAACATTTGTTTATATATGTGGACATGAGGCTTCACATTATCATTGTCAGGAATGTAGACACAAAGACCTGTGTCCAGAGTTATGTCCTAGACAGTTTATAAACAACATTTGTTTATCTTTGTGGACATGAGGCTTCACATTATCATTGTCAGGAATGTAGACACAAAGACCTGTGTCCAGAGTTATGTCCGAGACAGTTTATAAACAACATTTGTTTATATATGTGGACATGAGGCTTCACATTATCATTGCCAGGAATGTAGACACAAAGACCTGTGTCCAGAGTTATGTCCGAGACAGTTTATAAACAACATTTGTTTATATATGTGGACATGAGGCTTCACATTATCATTGTCAGGAATGTAGACACAAAGACCTGTGTCCAGAGTTATGTCCGAGACAGTTTATAAACAACATTTGTTTATATATGTGGACATGAGACTTCACATTAGCATTGCCAGGAATGTAGACACAAAGACCTGTGTCCAGAGTTATGTCCTAGACAGTTTATGAACAACATTTGTTTATATATGTGGACATGAGGCTTCACATTATCATTGCCAGGAATGTAGACACAAAGACCTGTGTCCAGAGTTATGTCCGAGACAGTTTATGAACAACATTTGTTTATATATGTGGACATGAGGCTTCACATTATCATCGCCAGGAATGTAGACACAAAGACCTGTGTCCAGAGTTATGTCCTAGACAGTTTATGAACAACATTTGTTTATATATGTGGACATGAGGCTTCACATTATCATTGTCAGGAATGTAGACACAAAGACCTGTGTCCAGAGTTATGTCCTAGACAGTTTATAAACAACATTTGTTTATATATGTGGACATGAGGCTTCACATTATCATTGCCAGGAATGTAGACACAAAGACCTGTGTCCAGAGTTATGTCCTAGACAGTTTATAAACAACATTTGTTTATATATGTGGACATGAGGCTTCACATTATCATTGTCAGGAATGTAGACACAAAGACCTGTGTCCAGATTTATGTCCTAGACAGTTTATGAACCTCATTTGTTTATATATTTGGACATGAGGCTTCACATTATCATTGTCAGGAATGTCGACACAAAGACCTGTGTCCAGAGTTATGTCCGAGACAGTTTATAAACAACATTTGTTTATATATGTGGACATGAGGCTTCACATTATCATTGTCAGGAATGTAGACACAAAGACCTGTGTCCAGAGTTATGTCCTGGACAGTTTATAAACAACATTTGTTTATATATGTGGACATGAGGCTTCACATTATCATTGTCAGGAATGTAGACACAAAGACCTGTGTCCAGAGTTATGTCCTGGACAGTTTATAAACAACATTTGTTTATATATGTGGACATGAGGCTTCACATTATCATTGTCAGGAATGTAGACACAAAGACCTGTGTCCAGAGTTATGTCCTAGACAGTTTATAAACAACATTTGTTTATATATGTGGACATGAGGCTTCACATTATCATTGTCAGGAATGTAGACACAAAGACCTGTGTCCAGAGTTATGTCCTGGACAGTTTATAAACAACATTTGTTTATATATGTGGACATGAGGCTTCACATTATCATTGCCAGGAATGTAGACACAAAGACCTGTGTCCAGAGTTATGTCCGAGACAGTTTATAAACAACATTTGTTTATATATGTGGACATGAGGCTTCACATTATCATTGCCAGGAATGTAGACACAAAGACCTGTGTCCAGAGTTATGTCCGAGACACTTTATAAACAACATTTGTTTATATATGTGGACATGAGTCTTCACATTATCATTGTCAGGAATGTAGACACAAAGACCTGTGTCCAGAGTTATGTCCTGGACAGTTTATAAACAACATTTGTTTATATATGTGGACATGAGGCTTCACATTATCATTGTCAGGAATGTAGACACAAAGACCTGTGTCCAGAGTTATGTCCGAGACAGTTTATAAACAACATTTGTTTATATATGTGGACATGAGGCTTCACATTATCATTGTCAGGAATGTAGACACAAAGACCTGTGTCCAGAATTATGTCCGAGACAGTTTATAAACAACATTTGTTTCTATATGTGGACATGAGGCTTCACATTATCATTGTCAGGAATGTAGACACAAAGACCTGTGTCCAGAGTTATGTCCGAGACAGTTTATAAACAACATTTGTTTATATATGTGGACATGAGGCTTCACATTATCATTGTCAGGAATGTAGACACAAAGACCTGTGTCCAGAGTTATGTCCGAGACAGTTTATAAACAACATTTGTTTATCTTTGTGGACATGAGGCTTCACATTATCATTGCCAGGAATGTAGACACAAAGACCTGTGTCCAGAGTTATGTCCGAGACAGTTTATAAACAACATTTGTTTATATATGTGGACATGAGGCTTCACATTATCATTGCCAGGAATGTAGACACAAAGACCTGTGTCCAGAGTTATGTCCGAGACAGTTTATAAACAACATTTGTTTATATATGTGGACATGAGGCTTCACATTATCATTGCCAGGAATGTAGACACAAAGACCTGTGTCCAGAGTTATGTCCTAGACAGTTTATAAACAACATTTGTTTATATATGTCGACATGAGGCTTCACATTATCATTGTCAGGAATGTAGACACAAAGACCTGTGTCCAGAGTTATGTCCTAGACAGTTTATAAACAACATTTGTTTATATATGTGGACATGAGGCTTCACATTATCATTGTCAGGAATGTAGACACAAAGACCTGTGTCCAGAGTTATGTCCGAGACAGTTTATAAACAACATTTGTTTATGTATGTGGACATGAGGCTTCACATTATCATTGCCAGGAATGTCGACACAAAGACCTGTGTCCAGAGTTATGTCCGAGACAGTTTATAAACAACATTTGTTTATATATGTGGACATGAGGCTTCACATTATCATTGTCAGGAATGTAGACACAAATACCTGTGTCCAGAGTTATGTCCGAGACAGTTTATAAACAACATTTGTTTATATATGTGGACATGAGGCTTCACACTATCATTGTCAGGAATGTAGACACAAAGACCTGTGTCCAGAGTTATGTCCTAGACAGTTTATAAACAACATTTGTTTATATATGTGGACATGAGGCTTCACATTATCATTGTCAGGAATGTAGACACAAAGACCTGTGTCCAGAGTTATGTCCTAGACAGTTTATAAACAACATTTGTTTATATATGTGGACATGAGGCTTCACATTATCATTGTCAGGAATGTAGACACAAATACCTGTGTCCAGAGTTATGTCCGAGACAGTTTATAAACAACATTTGTTTATATATGTGGACATGAGGCTTCACATTATCATTGTCAGGAATGTAGACACAAAGACCTGCGTCCAGAGTTATGTCCGAGACAGTTTATAAACAACATTTGTTTATATATGTGGACATGAGGCTTCACATTATCATTGCCAGGAATGTAGACACAAAGACCTGTGTCCAGAGTTATGTCCGAGACAGTTTATCAACAACATTTGTTTATATATGTGGACATGAGGCTTCACATTATCATTGTCAGGAATGTAGACACAAAGACCTGTGTCCAGAGTTATGTCCGAGACAGTTTATAAACAACATTTGTTTATATATGTGGACATGAGGCTTCACATTATCATTGCCAGGAATGTAGACACAAAGACCTGTGTCCAGAGTTATGTCCGAGACAGTTTATAAACAACATTTGTTTATATATGTGGACATGAGGCTTCACATTATCATTGTCAGGAATGTAGACACAAAGACCTGTGTCCAGAGTTATGTCCGAGACAGTTTATAAACAACATTTGTTTATCTTTGTGGACATGAGGCTTCACATTATCATTGCCAGGAATGTAGACACAAAGACCTGTGTCCAGAGCTATGTCCGAGACAGTTTATAAACAACATTTGTTTATATATGTGGACATGAGGCTTCACATTATCATTGCCAGGAATGTAGACACAAAGACCTGTGTCCAGAGTTATGTCCGAGACAGTTTATAAACAACATTTGTTTATATCTGTGGACATGAGGCTTCACATTATCATTGCCAGGAATGTAGACACAAAGACCTGTGTCCAGAGTTATGTCCTAGACAGTTTATAAACAACATTTGTTTATATATGTGGACATGAGGCTTCACATTATCATTGTCAGGGATGTAGACACAAAGACCTGTGTCCAGAGTTATGTCCGAGACAGTTTATAAACAACATTTGTTTATATATGTGGACATGAGGCTTCACACTATCATTGTCAGGAATGTAGACACAAAGACCTGTGTCCAGAGTTATGTCCTAGACAGTTTATAAACAACATTTGTTTATATATGTGGACATGAGGCTTCACATTATCATTGTCAGGAATGTAGACACAAAGACCTGTGTCCAGAGTTATGTCCTAGACAGTTTATAAACAACATTTGTTTATATATGTGGACATGAGGCTTCACATTATCATTGTCAGGAATGTAGACACAAAGACCTGTGTCCAGAGTTATGTCCGAGACAGTTTATAAACAACATTTGTTTATATATGTGGACATGAGGCTTCACATTATCATTGTCAGGAATGTAGACACAAAGACCTGTGTCCAGAGTTATGTCCGAGACAGTTTATAAACAACATTTGTTTATATATGTGGACATGAGGCTTCACATTATCATTGTCAGGAATGTAGACACAAAGACCTGTGTCCAGAGTTATGTCCGAGACAGTTTATAAACAACATTTGTTTATATATGTGGACATGAGGCTTCACATTATCAGTGTCAGGAATGTAGACACAAAGACCTGTGTCCAGAGTTATGTCCGAGACAGTTTATAAACAACATTTGTTTATATATGTGGACATGAGGCTTCACATTATCATTGTCAGGAATGTAGACACAAAGACCTGTGTCCAGAGTTATGTCCTGGACAGTTTATAAACAACATTTGTTTATATATGTGGACATGAGGCTTCACATTATCATTGCCAGGAATGTAGACACAAAGACCTGTGTCCAGAGTTATGTCCGAGACAGTTTATAAACAACATTTGTTTATATATGTGGACATGAGGCTTCACATTATCATTGTCAGGAATGTAGACACAAAGACCTGTGTCCAGAGTTATGTCCGAGACAGTTTATAAACAACATTTGTTTATATATGTGGACATGAGGCTTCACATTATCATTGTCAGGAATGTAGACACAAAGACCTGTGTCCAGAGTTATGTCCGAGACAGTTTATAAACAACATTTGTTTATATATGTGGACATGAGGCTTCACATTATCATTGTCAGGAATGTAGACACAAAGACCTGTGTCCAGAGTTATGTCCGAGACAGTTTATAAACAACATTTGTTTATATATGTGGACATGAGGCTTCACATTATCATTGTCAGGAATGTAGACACAAAGACCTGTGTCCAGAGTTATGTCCGAGACAGTTTATAAACAACATTTGTTTATCTTTGTGGACATGAGGCTTCACATTATCATTGCCAGGAATGTAGACACAAAGACCTGTGTCCAGAGTTATGTCCGAGACAGTTTATAAACAACATTTGTTTATATATGTGGACATGAGGCTTCACATTATCATTGCCAGGAATGTAGACACAAAGACCTGTGTCCAGAGTTATGTCCTAGACAGTTTATAAACAACATTTGTTTATATATGTGGACATGAGGCTTCACATTATCATTGTCAGGAATGTAGACACAAAGACCTGTGTCCAGAGTTATGTCCTAGACAGTTTATAAACAACATTTGTTTATATATGTGGACATGAGGCTTCACATTATCATTGTCAGGAATGTAGACACAAAGACCTGTGTCCAGAGTTATGTCCGAGACAGTTTATAAACAACATTTGTTTATATATGTGGACATGAGGCTTCACATTATCATTGCCAGGAATGTAGACACAAAGACCTGTGTCCAGAGTTATGTCCGAGACAGTTTATAAACAACATTTGTTTATATATGTGGACATGAGGCTTCACATTATCATTGTCAGGAATGTAGACACAAAGACCTGTGTCCAGAGTTATGTCCTGGACAGTTTATAAACAACATTTGTTTATATATGTGGACATGAGGCTTCACACTATCATTGTCAGGAATGTAGACACAAAGACCTGTGTCCAGAGTTATGTCCTAGACAGTTTATAAACAACATTTGTTTATATATGTGGACATGAGGCTTCACATTATCATTGTCAGGAATGTAGACACAAAGACCTGTGTCCAGAGTTATGTCCTAGACAGGTTATAAACAACATTTGTTTATATATGTGGACATGAGGCTTCACATTATCATTTTCAGGAATATAGACACAAAGACCTGTGTCCAGAGTTATGTCCGAGACAGTTTATAAACAACATTTGTTTATATATGTGGACATGAGGCTTCACATTATCATTGTCAGGAATGTAGACACAAAGACCTGTGTCCAGAGTTATGTCCTAGACAGTTTATAAACAACATTTGTTTATATATGTGGACATGAGGCTTCACATTATCATTGTCAGGAATGTAGACACAAAGACCTGTGTCCAGAGTTATGTCCCAGACAGTTTATAAACAACATTTGTTTATATATGTGGACATGAGGCTTCACATTATCATTGTCAGTAATGTAGACACAAAGACCTGTGTCCAGAGTTATGTCCCAGACAGTTTATAAACAACATTTGTTTATATATGTGGACATGAGGCTTCACATTATCACTGCCAGGAATGTAGACACAAAGACCTGTCTCCAGAGTTATGTCCGAGACAGTTTATAAACAACATTAGTTTATATATGTGGACATGAGGCTTCACATTATCATTGCCAGGAATGTAGACACAAAGACCTGTCTCCAGAGTTATGTCCGAGACAGTTTATAAACAACATTAGTTTATATATGTGGACATGAGGCTTCACATTATCATTGCCAGGAATGTAGACACAAAGACCTGTGTCCAGAGTTATGTCCGAGACAGTTTATAAACAACATTTGTTTATATATGTGGACATGAGGCTTCACATTATCATTGTCAGGAATGTAGACACAAATACCTGTGTCCAGAGTTATGTCCTAGACAGTTTATAAACAACATTTGTTTATATATGTGGACATGAGGCTTCACATTATCATTGTCAGGAATATAGACACAAAGACCTGTGTCCAGAGTTATGTCCGAGACAGTTTATAAACAACATTTGTTTATATATGTGGACATGAGGCTTCACATTATCATTGTCAGGAATGTAGACACAAAGACCTGTGTCCAGAGTTATGTCCTGGACAGTTTATAAACAACATTTGTTTATATATGTGGACATGAGGCTTCACATTATCATTGTCAGGAATGTAGACACAAAGACCTGTGTCCAGAGTTATGTCCTAGACAGTTTATAAACAACATTTGTTTATATATGTGGACATGAGGCTTCACATTATCATTGCCAGGAATGTAGACACAAAGACCTGTGTCCAGAGTTATGTCCGAGACAGTTTATAAACAACATTTGTTTATATATGTGGACATGAGGCTTCACATTATCATTGTCAGGAATGTAGACACAAAGACCTGTGTCCAGAGTTATGTCCGAGACAGTTTATAAACAACATTTGTTTATATATGTGGACAAGAGGCTTCACATTATCATTGCCAGGAATGTAGACACAAAGACCTGTGTCCAGAGTTATGTCCGAGACCGTTTATAAACAACATTTGTTTATATATGAGAACAAGAGGCTTCACATTATCATTGTCAGGAATGTAGACACAAAGACCTGTGTCCAGAGTTATGTCCGAGACAGTTTATAAACAACATTTGTTTATATATTTGGACATGAGGCTTCACATTATCATTGTCAGGAATGTAGACACAAAGACCTGTGTCCAGAGTTATGTCCTGGACAGTTTATAAACAACATTTGTTTATATATGTGGACATGAGGCTTCACATTATCATTGTCAGGAATGTAGACACAAAGACCTGTGTCCAGAGTTATGTCCGAGACAGTTTATAAACAACATTTGTTTATATATGTGGACATGAGGCTTCACATTATCATTGTCAGGAATGTAGACACAAAGACCTGTGTCCAGAGTTATGTCCTGGACAGTTTATAAACAACATTTGTTTATATATGTGGACATGAGGCTTCACATTATCATTGTCAGGAATGTAGACACAAAGACCTGTGTCCAGAGTTATGTCCGAGACAGTTTATAAACAACATTTGTTTATATATGTGGACATGAGGCTTCACATTATCATTGTCAGGAATGTAGACACAAAGACCTGTGTCCAGAGTTATGTCCGAGACAGTTTATAAACAACATTTGTTTAAATATGTGGACATGAGGCTTCACATTATCATTGTCAGGAATGTAGACACAAAGACCTGTGTCCAGAGTTATGTCCGAGACAGTTTATAAACAACATTTGTTTATATATGTGGACATGAGGCTTCACATTATCATTGCCAGGAATGTAGACACAAAGACCTGTGTCCAGAGTTATGTCCGAGACAGTTTATAAACAACATTTGTTTATATATGTGGACATGAGGCTTCACATTATCATTGTCAGGAATGTAGACACAAAGACCTGTGTCCAGAGTTATGTCCTGGACAGTTTATAAACAACATTTGTTTATATATGTGGACATGAGGCTTCACATTATCATTGCCAGGAATGTAGACACAAAGACCTGTGTCCAGAGTTATGTCCGAGACAGTTTATAAACAACATTTGTTTATATATGTGGACATGAGGCTTCACATTATCATTGTCAGGAATGTAGACACAAAGACCTGTGTCCAGAGTTATGTCCTAGACAGTTTATAAACGACATTTGTTTATATATGTGGACATGAGGCTTCACATTATCATTGTCAGGAATGTAGACACAAATACCTGTGTCCAGAGTTATGTCCGAGACAGTTTATAAACAACATTTGCTTATATATGTGGACATGAGGCTTCACATTATCATTGTCAGGAATGTAGACACAAAGACCTGTGTCCAGAGTTATGTCCGAGACAGTTTATAAACAACATTTGTTTATATATGTGGACATGAGGCTTCACATTATCATTGCCAGGAATGTAGACACAAATACCTGTGTCCAGAGTTTGTCCTAGACAGTTTATAAACAACATTTGTTTATATATGTGGACATGAGGCTTCACATTATCATTGTCAGGAATGTAGGCACAAAGACCTGTGTCCAGAGTTATGTCCTAGATAGTTTATAAACAACATTTGTTTATATATGTGGACATGAGGCATCACATTATCATTGTCAGGAATGTAGACACAAAGACCTCTGTCCAGAGTTATGTCCGAGACAGTTTATAAACAACATTTGTTTATATATGTGGACATGAGGCTTCACATTATCATTGCCAGGAATGTAGACACAAAGACCTGTGTCCAGAGTTATGTCCTAGACAGTTTATAAACAACATTTGTTTATATATGGGGACATGAGGCTTCACATTATCATTGTCAGGAATGTAGACACAAAGACCTGTGTCCAGAGTTATGTCCTAGACAGTTTATAAACAACATTTGTTTATATATGTGGACATGAGGCTTCACATTATCATTGCCAGGAATGTAGACACAAAGACCTGTGTCCAGAGTTATGTCCGAGACCGTTTATAAACAACATTTGTTAAGAAATGTGGACATGAGGCTTCACATTATCATTGTCAGGAATGTAGACACAAAGACCTGTGTCCAGAGTTATGTCCTGGACAGTTTATAAACAACATTTGTTTATATATGTGGACATGAGGCTTCACATTATCATTGTCAGGAATGTAGACACAAAGACCTGTGTCCAGAGTTATGTCCTAGACAGTTTATAAACAACATTTGTTTATATATGTGGACATGAGGCTTCACATTATCATTGCCAGGAATGTAGGTACAAAGACCTGTGTCCAGAGTTATGTCCGCGACAGTTTATAAACAACATTTGTTTATATATGTGGACATGAGGCTTCACATTATCATTGTCAGGAATGTAGACACAAAGACCTGTGTCCAGAGTTATGTCCGAGACAGTTTATAAACAACATTTGTTTATATATGTGGACATGAGGCTTCACATTATCATTGCCAGGAATGTAGGTACAAAGACCTGTGTCCAGAGTTATGTCCGAGACAGTTTATAAACAACATTTGTTTATATATGTGGACATGAGGCTTCACATTATCATTGCCAGGAATGTAGGCACAAAGACCTGTGTCCAGAGTTATGTCCGAGACAGTTTATAAACAACATTTGTTTATATATGTGGACATGAGGCTTCACATTATCATTGCCAGGAATGTAGACACAAAGACCTGTGTCCAGAGTTATGTCCGAGACAGTTTATAAACAACATTTGTTTATATATGTGGACATGAGGCTTCACATTATCATTGCCAGGAATGTAGACACAAAGACCTGTGTCCAGAGTTATGTCCGAGACAGTTTATAAACAACATTTGTTTATATATGTGGACATGAGGCTTCACATTATCATTGCCAGGAATGTCGGCACAATGACCTGTGTCCAGAGTTATGTCCTAGACAGTTTATAAACAACATTTGTTTATATATGTGGACATGAGGCTTCACATTATCATTGTCAGGAATGTAGACACAAAGACCTGTGTCCAGAGTTATGTCCTATACAGTTTATAAACAACATTTGTTTATATATATGGACATGAGGCTTCACATTATCATTGTCAGGAATGTAGACACAAAGACCTGTGTCCAGAGTTATGTCCGAGACAGTTTATAAACAACATTTGTTTATATATGTGGACATGAGGCTTCACATTATCATTGCCAGGAATGTAGGTACAAAGACCTGTGTCCAGAGTTATGTCCGAGACAGTTTATAAACAACATTTGTTTATATATGTGGACATGAGGCTTCACATTATCATTGCCAGGAATGTAGACACAAAGACCTGTGTCCAGAGTTATGTCCGAGACAGTTTATAAACAACATTTGTTTATATATGTGGACATGAGGCTTCACATTATCATTGCCAGGAATGTAGACACAAAGACCTGTGTCCAGAGTTATGTCCGAGACAGTTTATAAACAACATTTGTTTATATATGTGGACATGAGGCTTCACATTATCATTGCCAGGAATGTAGACACAAAGACCTGTGTCCAGAGTTATGTCCGAGACAGTTTATAAACAACATTTGTTTATATATGTGGACATGAGGCTTCACATTATCATTGCCAGGAATGTAGGCACAATGACCTGTGTCCAGAGTTATGTCCGAGACAGTTTATAAACAACATTTGTTTATATATGTGGACATGAGGCTTCACATTATCATTGTCAGGAATGTAGACACAAAGACCTGTGTCCAGAGTTATGTCCTATACAGTTTATAAACAACATTTATTTATATATATGGACATGAGGCTTCACATTATCATTGTCAGCAATGTAGACACAAAGACCTGTGTCCAGAGTTATGTCCGAGACAGTTTATAAACAACATTTGTTTATATATGTGGACATGAGGCTTCACATTATCATTGCCAGGAATGTAGACACAAAGACCTGTGTCCAGAGTTATGTCCGAGACAGTTTATAAACAACATTTGTTTATATATGTGGACATGAGGCTTCACATTATCATTGCCAGGAATGTAGGCACAAAGACTTGTGTCCAGAGTTATGTCCTAGACAGTTTATAAACAACATTTGTTTATATATGTGGACATGAGGCTTCACATTATCATTGCCAGGAATGTAGACACAAAGACCTGTGTCCAGAGTTATGTCCTAGACAGTTTATAAACAACATTTGTTTATATATGTGGACATGAGGCTTCACATTATCATTGCCAGGAATGTAGACACAAAGACCTGTGTCCAGAGTTATGTCCTAGACAGTTTATAAACAACATTTGTTTATATATGTGGACATGAGGCTTCACATTATCATTGCCAGGAATGTAGACACAAAGACCTGTGTCCAGAGTTATGTCCGAGACAGTTTATAAACAACATTTGTTTATATATGTGGACATGAGGCTTCACATTATTATTGCCAGGAATGTAGACACAAAGACATGTGTCCAGAGTTATGTCCGAGACAGTTTATAAACAACATTTGTTTATATATGTGGACATGAGGCTTCACATTATCATTGCCAGGAATGTAGACACAAAGACCTGTGTCCAGAGTTATGTCCGAGACAGTTTATAAACAACATTTGTTTATATATGTGGACATGAGGCTTCACATTATCATTGCCAGGAATGTAGACACAAAGACCTGTGTCCAGAGTTATGTCCTAGACAGTTTATAAACAACATTTGTTTATATATGTGGACATGAGGCTTCACATTATCATTGCCAGGAATGTAGACACAAAGACCTGTGTCCAGAGTTATGTCCTAGACAGTTTATAAACAACATTTGTTTATATATGTGGACATGAGGCTTCACATTATCATTGTCAGGAATGTAGACACAAAGACCTGTGTCCAGAGTTATGTCCGAGACAGTTTATAAACAACATTTGTTTATATATGTGGACATGAGGCTTCACATTATCATTGCCAGGAATGTAGACACAAAGACCTGTGTCCAGAGTTATGTCCGAGACAGTTTATAAACAACATTTGTTTATATATGTGGACATGAGGCTTCACATTATCATTGCCAGGAATGTAGACACAAATAACTGTGTCCAGAGTTATGTCCGAGACAGTTTATCAACAACATTTGTTTATATATGTGGACATGAGGCTTCACATTATCATTGCCAGGAATGGAGACACAAAGACCTGTGTCCAGAGTTATGTCCGAGACAGTTTATAAACAACATTTGTTTATATATGTGGACATGAGGCTTCACATTATCATTGCCAGGAATGTAGACACAAATATCTGTGTCCAGAGTTATGTCCGAGACAGTTTATAAACAACATTTGTTTATATATGTGGACATGAGGCTTCACATTGTCATTGCCAGGAATGTAGACACAAGGACCTGTGTCCAGAGTTATGTCCTAGACAGTTTAAAAACAACATTTGTTTATATATGTGGACATGAGGCTTCACATTATCATTGTCAGGAATGTAGACACAAATACCTGTGTCCAGAGTTATGTCCGAGACAGTTTATAAACAACATTTGTTTATATATGTGGACATGAGGCTTCACATTATCATTGTCAGGAATGTAGACACAAAGACCTGTGTCCAGAGTTATGTCCTGGACAGTTTATAAACAACATTTGTTTATATATGTGGACATGAGGCTTCACATTATCATTGTCAGGAATGTAGACACAAAGACCTGTGTCCAGAGTTATGTCCGAGACAGTTTATAAACAACATTTGTTTATATATGTGGACATGAGGCTTCACATTATCATTGTCAGGAATGTAGACACAAAGACCTGTGTCCAGAGTTATGTCCGAGACAGTTTATAAACAACATTTGTTTATATATGTGGACATGAGGCTTCACATTATCATTGTCAGGAATGTAGACACAAAGACCTGTGACCAGAGTTATGTCCCAGACAGTTTATAAACAACATTTGTTTATATATGTGGACATGAGGCTTCACATTATCATTGTCAGGAATGTAGACACAAAGACCTCTGTCCAGAGTTATGTCCTAGACAGTTTATAAACAACATTTGTTTATATATGTGGACATGAGGCTTCACATTATCATTGTCAGGACTGTAGACACAAAGACCTTTGTCCAGAGTTATGTCCGAGACAGTTTATAAACAACATTTGTTTATATATGTGGACATGAGGCTTCACATTATCATTGCCAGGAATGTAGACACAAAGACCTGTGTCCAGAGTTATGTCCTAGACAGTTTATAAACAACATTTATTTATATATGTGGACATGAGGCTTCACATTATCATTGTCAGGAATGTAGACACAAAGACCTGTGTCCAGAGTTATGTCCTAGACAGTTTATAAACAACATTTGTTTATATATGTGGACATGAGGCTTCACATTATCATTGCCAGGAATGTAGACACAAAGACCTGTGTCCAGAGTTATGTCCCAGACAGTTTATAAACAACATTTGTTTATATATGTGGACATGAGGCTTCACATTATCATTGCCAGGAATGTAGACACAAAGACCTGTGTCCAGAGTTATGTCCGAGACAGTTTATAAACAACATTTGTTTATATATGTGGACATGAGGCTTCACATTATCATTGTCAGGAATGTAGACACAAATACCTGTGTCCAGAGTTATGTCCGAGACAGTTTATAAACAACATTTGTTTATATATGTGGACATGAGGCTTCACATTATCATTGCCAGGAATGTAGACACAAAGACCTGTGTCCAGAGTTATGTCCTAGACAGTTTATAAACAACATTTGTTTATATATGTGGACATGAGGCTTCACATTATCATTGTCAGCAATGTAGACACAAAGACCTGTGTCCAGAGTTATGTCCTAGACAGTTTATAAACAACATTTGTTTTTATATGTGGACATGAGGCTTCACATTATCATTGCCAGGAATGTTGACACAAAGAACTGTGTCCAGAGTTATGTCCTGGACAGTTTATAAACAACATTTGTTTATATATGTGGACATGAGGCTTCACATTATCATTGCCAGGAATGTAGACACAAAGTCCTGTGTCCAGAGTTATGTCCGAGACAGTTTATAAACAACATTTGTTTATATATGTGGACATGAGGCTTCACATTATCATTGTCAGGAATGTAGGCACAAATACATGTGTCCAGAGTTATGTCCTAGACAGTTTATAAACAACATTTGTTTATATATGTGGACATGAGGCTTCACATTATCATTGTCAGGAATGTAGACACAAAGACCTCTGTCCAGAGTTATGTCCGAGACAGTTTATAAACAACATTTGTTTATATATGTGGACATGAGGCTTCACATTATCATTGTCAGGAATGTAGACACAAAGACCTCTGTCCAGAGTTATGTCCGAGACAGTTTATAAACAACATTTGTTTATATATGTGGACATGAGGCTTCACATTATCATTGTCAGGAATGTAGGCACAAAGACCTGTGTCCAGAGTTATGTCCGAGACAGTTTATAAACAACATTTGTTTATTTATGTGGACATGAGGCTTCACATTATCATTGTCAGGAATGTAGACACAAAGACCTCAGTCCAGAGTTATGTCCTGGACAGTTTATAAACAACATTTGTTTATATATGTGGACATGAGGCTTCACATTATCATTGCCAGGAATGTAGGCACAAATACCTGTGTCCAGAGTTATGTCCGAGACAGTTTATAAACAACATTTGTTTATATATGTGGACATGAGGCTTCACATTATCATTGTCAGGAATGTAGACACAAAGACCTGTGTCCAGAGTTATGTCCTGGACAGTTTATAAACAACATTTGTTTATATATGTGGACATGAGGCTTCACATTATCATTGTCAGGAATGTAGACACAAAGACCTGTGTCCAGAGTTATGTCCGAGACAGTTTATAAACAACATTTGCTTATATATGTGGACATGAGGCTTCACATTATCATTGCCAGGAATGTAGACACAAAGACCTGTGTCCAGAGTTATGTCCGAGACAGTTTATAAACAACATTTGTTTATATATGTGGACATGAGGCTTCACATTATCATTGTCAGGAATGTAGGCACAAAGACCTGTGTCCAGAGTTATGTCCTGGACAGTTTATAAACAACATTTGTTTATATATGTGGACATGAGGCTTCACATTATCATTGTCACGAATGTAGACACAAAGACCTGTGTCCAGAGTTATGTCCTAGACTGTTTATAAACAACATTTGTTTATATATGTGGACATGAGGCTTCACATTATCATTGTCAGGAATGTAGACACAAAGACCTGTGTCCAGAGTTATGTCCGAGACAGTTTATAAACAACATTTGCTTATATATGTGGACATGAGGCTTCACATTATCATTGTCAGGAATGTAGACACAAAGACCTGTGTCCAGAGTTATGCCCGAGACAGTTTATAAACAACATTTGTTTATATATGTGGACATGAGGCTTCACATTATCATTGCCAGGAATGTAGACACAAAGACCTGTGTCCAGAGTTATGTCCGAGACAGTTTATAAACAACATTTGTTTATATATGTGGACATGAGGCTTCACATTATCATTGTCAGGAATGTAGACACAAAGACCTGTGTCCAGAGTTATGTCCGAGACAGTTTATAAACAACATTTGTTTATATATGTGGACATGAGGCTTCACATTATCATTGTCAGGAATGTAGACACAAAGACCTGTTTCCAGAGTTATGTCCGAGACAGTTTATAAACAACATTTGTTTATATATGTGGACATGAGGCTTCACATTATCATTGCCAGGAATGTAGACACAAAGACCTGTGTCCAGAGTTATGTCCGAGACAGTTTATAAACAACATTTGTTTATATATGTGGACATGAGGCTTCACATTATCATTGCCAGGAATGTGGACACAAAGACCTGTGTCCAGAGTTATGTCCTAGACAGTTTATAAACAACATTTGTCTATATATGTGGACAATAGGCTTCACATTATCATTGCCAGGAATGTAGACACAAAGACCTGTGTCCAGAGTTATGTCCTAGACAGTTTATAAACAACATTTGTTTCTATATGTGGACATGAAGCTTCACATTATCATTGTCAGGAATGTAGACACAAAGACCTGTGTCCAGAGTTATGTCCGAGACAGTTTTTAAACAACATTTGTTTATATATGTGGACATGAGGCTTCACATTATCATTGCCAGGAATGTAGACACAAAGACCTGTGTCCAGAGTTATGTCCTGGACAGTTTATAAACAACATTTGTTTATATATGTGGACATGAGGCTTCACATTATCATTGCCAGGAATGTAGACACAAAGACCTGTGTCCAGAGTTATGTCCTAGACAGTTTATAAACAACATTTGTTTATATATGTGGACATGAGGCTTCACATTATCATTGTCAGGAATGTAGACACAAAGACCTGTGTCCAGAGTTATGTCCGAGACAGTTTATAAACAACATTTGTTTATATATGTGGACATGAGGCTTCACATTATCATTGCCAGGAATGTAGACACAAAGACCTGTGTCCAGAGTTATGTCCTAGACAGTTTATAAACAACATTTGTTTATATATGTGGACAATAGGCTTCACATTATCATTGCCAGGAATGTAGACACAAAGACCTGTGTCCAGAGTTATGTCCGAGACAGTTTATAAACAACATTTGTTTATTTATGTGGACATGAGGCTTCACATTATCATTGTCAGGAATGTAGACACAGAGACCTCAGTCCAGAGTTATGTCCTGGACAGTTTATAAACAACATTTGTTTATATATGTGGACATGAGGCTTCACATTATCATTGCCAGGAATGTAGGCACAAATACCTGTGTCCAGAGTTATGCCCGAGACAGTTTATAAACAACATTTGTTTATATATGTGGACATGAGGCTTCACATTATCATTGTCAGGAATGTAGACACAAAGACCTGTGTCCAGAGTTATGTCCTAGACAGTTTATAAACAACATTTGTTTATATATGTGGACATGAGGCTTCACATTATCATTGTCAGCAATGTAGACACAAAGACCTGTGTCCAGAGTTATGTCCTAGACAGTTTATAAACAACATTTGTTTTTATATGTGGACATGAGGCTTCACATTATCATTGCCAGGAATGTTGACACAAAGAACTGTGTCCAGAGTTATGTCCTGGACAGTTTATAAACAACATTTGTTTATATATGTGGACATGAGGCTTCACATTATCATTGCCAGGAATGTAGACACAAAGTCCTGTGTCCAGAGTTATGTCCGAGACAGTTTATAAACAACATTTGTTTATATATGTGGACATGAGGCTTCACATTATCATTGTCAGGAATGTAGGCACAAATACATGTGTCCAGAGTTATGTCCTAGACAGTTTATAAACAACATTTGTTTATATATGTGGACATGAGGCTTCACATTATCATTGTCAGGAATGTAGACACAAAGACCTCTGTCCAGAGTTATGTCCGAGACAGTTTATAAACAACATTTGTTTATATATGTGGACATGAGGCTTCACATTATCATTGTCAGGAATGTAGACACAAAGACCTCTGTCCAGAGTTATGTCCGAGACAGTTTATAAACAACATTTGTTTATATATGTGGACATGAGGCTTCACATTATCATTGTCAGGAATGTAGGCACAAAGACCTGTGTCCAGAGTTATGTCCGAGACAGTTTATAAACAACATTTGTTTATTTATGTGGACATGAGGCTTCACATTATCATTGTCAGGAATGTAGACACAAAGACCTCAGTCCAGAGTTATGTCCTGGACAGTTTATAAACAACATTTGTTTATATATGTGGACATGAGGCTTCACATTATCATTGCCAGGAATGTAGGCACAAATACCTGTGTCCAGAGTTATGTCCGAGACAGTTTATAAACAACATTTGTTTATATATGTGGACATGAGGCTTCACATTATCATTGTCAGGAATGTAGACACAAAGACCTGTGTCCAGAGTTATGTCCTGGACAGTTTATAAACAACATTTGTTTATATATGTGGACATGAGGCTTCACATTATCATTGTCAGGAATGTAGACACAAAGACCTGTGTCCAGAGTTATGTCCGAGACAGTTTATAAACAACATTTGCTTATATATGTGGACATGAGGCTTCACATTATCATTGCCAGGAATGTAGACACAAAGACCTGTGTCCAGAGTTATGTCCGAGACAGTTTATAAACAACATTTGTTTATATATGTGGACATGAGGCTTCACATTATCATTGTCAGGAATGTAGGCACAAAGACCTGTGTCCAGAGTTATGTCCTGGACAGTTTATAAACAACATTTGTTTATATATGTGGACATGAGGCTTCACATTATCATTGTCACGAATGTAGACACAAAGACCTGTGTCCAGAGTTATGTCCTAGACTGTTTATAAACAACATTTGTTTATATATGTGGACATGAGGCTTCACATTATCATTGTCAGGAATGTAGACACAAAGACCTGTGTCCAGAGTTATGTCCGAGACAGTTTATAAACAACATTTGCTTATATATGTGGACATGAGGCTTCACATTATCATTGTCAGGAATGTAGACACAAAGACCTGTGTCCAGAGTTATGCCCGAGACAGTTTATAAACAACATTTGTTTATATATGTGGACATGAGGCTTCACATTATCATTGCCAGGAATGTAGACACAAAGACCTGTGTCCAGAGTTATGTCCGAGACAGTTTATAAACAACATTTGTTTATATATGTGGACATGAGGCTTCACATTATCATTGTCAGGAATGTAGACACAAAGACCTGTGTCCAGAGTTATGTCCGAGACAGTTTATAAACAACATTTGTTTATATATGTGGACATGAGGCTTCACATTATCATTGTCAGGAATGTAGACACAAAGACCTGTTTCCAGAGTTATGTCCGAGACAGTTTATAAACAACATTTGTTTATATATGTGGACATGAGGCTTCACATTATCATTGCCAGGAATGTAGACACAAAGACCTGTGTCCAGAGTTATGTCCGAGACAGTTTATAAACAACATTTGTTTATATATGTGGACATGAGGCTTCACATTATCATTGCCAGGAATGTGGACACAAAGACCTGTGTCCAGAGTTATGTCCTAGACAGTTTATAAACAACATTTGTCTATATATGTGGACAATAGGCTTCACATTATCATTGCCAGGAATGTAGACACAAAGACCTGTGTCCAGAGTTATGTCCTAGACAGTTTATAAACAACATTTGTTTCTATATGTGGACATGAAGCTTCACATTATCATTGTCAGGAATGTAGACACAAAGACCTGTGTCCAGAGTTATGTCCGAGACAGTTTATAAACAACATTTGTTTATATATGTGGACATGAGGCTTCACATTATCATTGCCAGGAATGTAGACACAAAGACCTGTGTCCAGAGTTATGTCCTGGACAGTTTATAAACAACATTTGTTTATATATGTGGACATGAGGCTTCACATTATCATTGCCAGGAATGTAGACACAAAGACCTGTGTCCAGAGTTATGTCCTAGACAGTTTATAAACAACATTTGTTTATATATGTGGACATGAGGCTTCACATTATCATTGTCAGGAATGTAGACACAAAGACCTGTGTCCAGAGTTATGTCCGAGACAGTTTATAAACAACATTTGTTTATATATGTGGACATGAGGCTTCACATTATCATTGCCAGGAATGTAGACACAAAGACCTGTGTCCAGAGTTATGTCCTAGACAGTTTATAAACAACATTTGTTTATATATGTGGACAATAGGCTTCACATTATCATTGCCAGGAATGTAGACACAAAGACCTGTGTCCAGAGTTATGTCCGAGACAGTTTATAAACAACATTTGTTTATTTATGTGGACATGAGGCTTCACATTATCATTGTCAGGAATGTAGACACAGAGACCTCAGTCCAGAGTTATGTCCTGGACAGTTTATAAACAACATTTGTTTATATATGTGGACATGAGGCTTCACATTATCATTGCCAGGAATGTAGGCACAAATACCTGTGTCCAGAGTTATGCCCGAGACAGTTTATAAACAACATTTGTTTATATATGTGGACATGAGGCTTCACATTATCATTGTCAGGAATGTAGACACAAAGACCTGTGTCCAGAGTTATGTCCTGGACAGTTTATAAACAACATTTGTTTATATATGTGGACATGAGGCTTCACATTATCATTGTCAGGAATGTAGACACAAAGACCTGTGTCCAGAGTTATGTCCGAGACAGTTTATAAACAACATTTGCTTATATATGTGGACATGAGGCTTCACATTATCATTGCCAGGAATGTAGACACAAAGACCTGTGTCCAGAGTTATGTCCGAGACAGTTTATAAACAACATTTGTTTATATATGTGGACATGAGGCTTCACATTATCATTGTCAGGAATGTAGGCACAAAGACCTGTGTCCAGAGTTATGTCCTAGACAGTTTATAAACAACATTTGTTTATATATGTGGACATGAGGCTTCACATTATCATTGTCACGAATGTAGACACAAAGACCTGTGTCCAGAGTTATGTCCTAGACTGTTTATAAACAACATTTGTTTATATATGTGGACATGAGGCTTCACATTATCATTGTCAGGAATGTAGACACAAAGACCTGTGTCCAGAGTTATGTCCGAGACAGTTTATAAACAACATTTGCTTATATATGTGGACATGAGGCTTCACATTATCATTGTCAGGAATGTAGACACAAAGACCTGTGTCCAGAGTTAAGTCCGAGACAGTTTATAAACAACATTTGTTTATATATGTGGACATGAGGCTTCACATTATCATTGTCAGGAATGTAGACACAAAGACCTGTTTCCAGAGTTATGTCCGAGACAGTTTATAAACAACATTTGTTTATATATGTGGACATGAGGCTTCACATTATCATTGCCAGGAATGTAGACACAAAGACCTGTGTCCAGAGTTATGTCCGAGACAGTTTATAAACAACATTTGTTTATATATGTGGACATGAGGCTTCACATTATCATTGCCAGGAATGTAGACACAAAGACCTGTGTCCAGAGTTATGTCCTAGACAGTTTATAAACAACATTTGTTTATATATGTGGACAATAGGCTTCACATTATCATTGCCAGGAATGTAGACACAAAGACCTGTGTCCAGAGTTATGTCCTAGAAAGTTTATAAACAACATTTGTTTATATATGTGGACATGAAGCTTCACATTATCATTGTCAGGAATGTAGACACAAAGACCTGTGTCCAGAGTTATGTCCGAGACAGTTTATAAACAACATTTGTTTATATATGTGGACATGAGGCTTCACATTATCATTGCCAGGAATGTAGACACAAAGACCTGTGTCCAGAGTTATGTCCGAGACAGTTTATAAACAACATTTGTTTATATATGTGGACATGAGGCTTCACATTATCATTGCCAGGAATGTAGACACAAAGACCTGTGTCCAGAGTTATGTCCTGGACAGTTTATAAACAACATTTGTTTATATATGTGGACATGAGGCTTCACATTATCATTGCCAGGAATGTAGACACAAAGACCTGTGTCCAGAGTTATGTCCTAGACAGTTTATAAACAACATTTGTTTATATATGTGGACATGAGGCTTCACATTATCATTGTCAGGAATGTAGACACAAAGACCTGTGTCCAGAGTTATGTCCGAGACAGTTTATAAACAACATTTGTTTATATATGTGGACATGAGGCTTCACATTATCATTGCCAGGAATGTAGACACAAAGACCTGTGTCCAGAGTTATGTCCGAGACAGTTTATAAACAACATTTGTTTATATATGTGGACATGAGGCTTCACATTATCATTGCCAGGAATGTAGACACAAAGACCTGTGTCCAGAGTTATGTCCTAGACAGTTTATAAACAACATTTGTTTATATATGTGGACAATAGGCTTCACATTATCATTGCCAGGAATGTAGACACAAAGACCTGTGTCCAGAGTTATGTCCTAGACAGTTTATAAACAACATTTGTTTATATATGTGGACATGAGGCTTCACATTATCATTGTCAGGAATGTAGACACAAAGACCTGTGTCCAGAGTTATGTCCGAGACAGTTTATAAACAACATTTGTTTATATATGTGGACATGAGGCTTCACATTATCATTGTCAGGAATGTAGACACAAAGACCTGTGTCCAGAGTTATGTCCGAGACAGTTTATAAACAACATTTGTTTATATATGTGGACATGAGGCTTCACATTATCATTGCCAGGAATGTAGACACAAAGACCTGTGTCCAGAGTTATGTCCTAGACAGTTTATAAACAACATTTGTTTATCTATGTGGACATGAGGCTTCACATTATCATTGCCAGGAATGTAGACACAAAGACCTGTGTCCAGAGTTATGTCCGAGACAGTTTATAAACAACATTTGTTTATATATGTGGACATGAGGCTTCACATTATCATTGCCAGGAATGTAGACACAAAGACCTGTGTCCAGAGTTATGTCTGAGACAGTTTATAAACAACATTTGTTTATATATGTGGACATGAGGCTTCACATTATCATTGTCAGGAATGTAGACACAAAGACCTGTGTCCAGAGTTATGTCCTAGACAGTTTATAAACAACATGTGTTTATATATGTGGACATGAGGCTTCACATTATCATTGTCAGGAATGTAGACACAAAGACCTGTGTCCAGAGTTATGTCCTAGACAGTTTATAAACAAAATTTGTTTATATATGTGGACATGAGGCTTCACATTATCATTGCCAGGAATGTAGACACAAAGACCTGTGTCCAGAGTTATGTCCGAGCCAGTTTATAAACAACATTTGTTTATATATGTGGACATGAGGCTTCACATTATCATTGTCAGGAATGTAGACACAAAGACCTGTGTCCAGAGTTATGTCCGAGACAGTTTATAAACAACATTTGTTTATATATGTGGACATGAGGCTTCACATTATCATTGCCAGGAATGTAGACACAAAGACCTGTGTCCAGAGTTATGTCCTAGACAGTTTATAAACAACATTTGTTTATATATGTGGACATGAGGCTTCACATTATCATTGCCAGGAATGTAGACACAAAGACCTGTGTCCAGAGTTATGTCCGAGACATTTTATAAACAACATTTGTTTATATATGTGGACATGAGGCTTCACATTATCATTGCCAGGAATGTAGACACAAAGACCTGTGTCCAGAGTTATGTCCGAGACAGTTTATAAACAACATTTGTTTATATATGTGGACATGAGGCTTCACATTATCATTGTCAGGAATGTAGACACAAAGACCTGTGTCCAGAGTTATGTCCTAGACAGTTTATAAACAACATTTGTTTATATATGTGGACATGAGGCTTCACATTATCATTGTCAGGAATGTAGACACAAAGACCTGTGTCCAGAGTTATGTCCGAGACAGTTTATAAACAACATTTGTTTATATATGTGGACATGAGGTTTCACATTATCATTGCCAGGAATGTAGACACAAAGACCTGTGTCCAGAGTTATGTCCGAGACAGTTTATAAACAACATTTGTTTATATATGTGGACATGAGGCTTCACATTATCATTGTCAGGAATGTAGACACAAAGACCTGTGTCCAGAGTTATGTCCTAGACAGTTTATAAACAACATTTGTTTATATATGTGGGCATGAGGCTTCACATTATCATTGCCAGGAATGTAGACACAAAGACCTGTGTCCAGAGTTATGTCCTGGACAGTTTATAAACAACATTTGTTTATATATGTGGACATGAGGCTTCACATTATCATTGCCAGGAATGTAGACACAAAGACCTGTGTCCAGAGTTATGTCCCAGACAGTTTATAAACAACATTTGTTTATATATGTGGACCTGAGGCTTCACATTATCATTGCCAGGAATGTAGACACAAAGACCTGTGTCCAGAGTTATGTCCGAGACAGTTTATAAACAACATTTGTTTATATATGTGGACATGAGGCTTCACATTATCATTGTCAGGAATGTAGACACAAAGACCTGTGTCCAGAGTTATGTCCGAGACAGTTTATAAACAACATTTGTTTATATATGTGGACATGAGGCTTCACATTATCATTGTCAGGAATGTAGACACAAAGACCTGTGTCCAGAGTTATGTCCGAGACAGTTTATAAACAACATTTGTTTATATATGTGGACATGAGGCTTCACATTATCATTGCCAGGAATGTAGACACACAGACCTGTGTCCAGAGTTATGTCCTGGACAGTTTATAAACAACATTTGTTTATATATGTGGACATAAGGCTTCACATTATCATTGCCAGGAATGTAGACACAAAGACCTGTGTCCAGAGTTATGTCCGAGACAGTTTATAAACAACATTTGTTTATATATGTGGACATGAGGCTTCACATTATCATTGTCAGGAATGTAGACACAAAGACCTGTGTCCAGAGTTATGTCCGAGACAGTTTATAAACAACATTTGTTTATATATGTCGACATGAGGCTTCACATTATCATTGTCAGGAATGTAGACACAAAGACCTGTGTCCAGAGTTATGTCCTAGACAGTTTATAAACAACATTTGTTTATATATGTGGACAATAGGCTTCACATTATCATTGCCAGGAATGTAGACACAAAGACCTGTGTCCAGAGTTATGTCCGAGACAGTTTATAAACAACATTTGTTTATATATGTGGACATGAGGCTTCACATTATCATTGCCAGGAATGTAGACACAAAGACCTGTGTCCAGAGTTATGTCCGAGACAGTTTATAAACAACATTTGTTTATATATGTGGACATGAGGCTTCACATTATCATTGCCAGGAATGTAGACACAAAGACCTGTGTCCAGAGTTATGTCCGAGACAGTTTATAAACAACATTTGTTTATATATGTGGACATGAGGCTTCACATTATCATTGCCAGGAATGTAGACACAAAGACCTGTGTCCAGAGTTATGTCCTAGACAGTTTATAAACAACATTTGTTTATATATGTGGACATGAGGCTTCACATTATCATTGCCAGGAATGTAGACACAAAGACCTGTGTCCAGAGTTATGTCCGAGACAGTTTATAAACAACATTTGTTTATATATGTGGACATGAGGCTTCACATTATCATTGCCAGGAATGTAGACACAAAGACCTGTGTCCAGAGTTATGTCCGAGACAGTTTATAAACAACATTTGTTTATATATGTGGACATGAGGCTTCACATTATCATTGTCAGGAATGTAGACACAAAGACCTGTGTCCAGAGTTATGTCCTAGACAGTTTATAAACAACATTTGTTTATATATGTGGACATGAGGCTTCACATTATCATTGTCAGGAATGTAGACACAAAGACCTGTGTCCAGAGTTATGTCCTAGACAGTTTATAAACAACATTTGTTTATATATGTGGACATGAGGTTTCACATTATCATTGCCAGGAATGTAGACACAAAGACCTGTGTCCAGAGTTATGTCCGAGACAGTTTATAAACAACATTTGTTTATATATGTGGACATGAGGCTTCACATTATCATTGTCAGGAATGTAGACACAAAGACCTGTGTCCAGAGTTATGTCCTAGACAGTTTATAAACAACATTTGTTTATATATGTGGGCATGAGGCTTCACATTATCATTGCCAGGAATGTAGAAACAAAGACCTGTGTCCAGAGTTATGTCCTGGACAGTTTATAAACAACATTTGTTTATATATGTGGACATGAGGCTTCACATTATCATTGCCAGGAATGTAGACACAAAGACCTGTGTCCAGAGATATATCCCAGACAGTTTATAAACAACATTTGTTTATATATGTGGACCTGAGGATTCACATTATCATTGCCAGGAATGTAGACACAAAGACCTGTGTCCAGAGTTATGTCCGAGACAGTTTATAAACAACATTTGTTTATATATGTGGACATGAGGCTTCACATTATCATTGTCAGGAATGTAGACACAAAGACCTGTGTCCAGAGTTATGTCCGAGACAGTTTATAAACAACATTTGTTTATATATGTGGACATGAGGCTTCACATTATCATTGTCAGGAATGTAGACACAAAGACCTGTGTCCAGAGTTATGTCCGAGACAGTTTATAAACAACATTTGTTTATATATGTGGACATGAGGCTTCACATTATCATTGCCAGGAATGTAGACACACAGACCTGTGTCCAGAGTTATGTCCTAGACAGTTTATAAACAACATTTGTTTATATATGTGGACATGAGGCTTCACATTATCATTGCCAGGAATGTAGACACAAAGACCTGTGTTCAGAGTTATGTCCGAGACAGTTTATAAACAACATTTGTTTATATATGTGGACATGAGGCTTCGCATTATCATTGTCAGGAATGTAGACACAATGACCTGTGTCCAGAGTTATGTCCGAGACAGTTTATAAACAACATTTGTTTATATATGTGGACATGAGGCTTCACATTATCATTGTCAGGAATGTAGACACAAAGACCTGTGTCCAGAGTTATGTCCTGGACAGTTTATAAACAACATTTGTTTATATATGTGGACATGAGGCTTCACATTATCATTGTCAGGAATGTAGACACAAAGACCTGTGTCCAGAGTTATGTCCGAGACAGTTTATAAACAACATTTGTTTATATATGTGGACATGAGGCTTCACATTATCATTGTCAGGAATGTAGACACAAAGACCTGTGTCCAGAGTTATGTCCGAGACAGTTTATAAACAACATTTGTTTATATATGTGGACATGAGGCTTCACATTATCATTGCCAGGAATGTAGACACAAAGACCTGTGTCCAGAGTTATGTCCGAGACAGTTTATAAACAACATTTGTTTATATATGTGGACATGAGGCTTCACATTATCATTGTCAGGAATGTAGACACAAAGACCTGTGTCCAGAGTTATGTCCGAGACAGTTTATAAACAACATTTGTTTATATATGTGGACATGAGGCTTCACATTATCATTGCCAGGAATGTAGACACAAAGACCTGTGTCCAGAGTTATGTCCGAGACAGTTTATAAACAACATTTGTTTATATATGTGGACATGAGGCTTCACATTATCATTGCCAGGAATGTAGACACAAAGACCTGTGTCCAGAGTCATGTCCGAGACAGTTTATAAACAACATTTGTTTATATATGTGGACATGAGGCTTCACATTATCATTGCCAGGAATGTAGACACAAAGACCTGTCTCCAGAGTTATGTCCGAGACAGTTTATAAACAACATTTGTTTATATATGTGGACATGAGGCTTCACATTATCATTGCCAGGAATGTAGGCACAAAGACCTGTGTCCAGAGTTATGTCCGAGACAGTTTATAAACAACATTTGTTTATATATGTGGACATGAGGCTTCACATTATCATTGCCAGGAATGTAGACACAAAGACCTGTGTCCAGAGTTATGTCCTAGACAGTTTATAAACAACATTTGTTTATATATGTGGACATGAGGCTTCACATTATCATTGCCAGGAATGTAGACACAAAGACCTGTGTCCAGAGTTATGTCCCAGACAGTTTATAAACAACATTTGTTTATATATGTGGACATGAGGCTTCACATTATCATTGTCAGGAATGTAGACACAAAGACCTGTGTCCAGAGTTATGTCCTAGACAGTTTATAAACAACATTTGTTTATATATGTGGACATGAGGCTTCACATTATCATTGTCAGGAATGTAGACACAAAGACCTGTGTCCAGAGTTATGTCCGAGACAGTTTATAAACAACATTTGTTTATATATGTGGACATGAGGCTTCACATTATCATTGCCAGGAATGTAGACACAAAGACCTGTGTCCAGAGTTATGTCCCAGACAGTTTATAAACAACATTTGTTTATATATGTGGACATGAGGCTTCACATTATCATTGTCAGGAATGTAGACACAAAGACCTGTGTCCAGAGTTATGTCCGAGACAGTTTATAAACAACATTTGTTTATATATGTGGACATGAGGCTTCACATTATCATTGCCAGGAATGTAGACACAAAGACCTGTCTCCAGAGTTATGTCCGAGACAGTTTATAAACAACATTTGGTTATATATGTGGACATGAGGCTTCACATTATCATTGCCAGGAATGTAGGCACAAAGACCTGTGTCCAGAGTTATGTCCGAGACAGTTTATAAACAACATTTGTTTATATATGTGGACATGAGGCTTCACATTATCATTGCCAGGAATGTAGACACAAAGACCTGTGTCCAGAGTTATGTCCTAGACAGTTTATAAACAACTTTTGTTTATATATGTGGACATGAGGCTTCACATTATCATTGCCAGGAATGTAGACACAAAGACCTGTGTCCAGAGTTATGTCCGAGACAGTTTATAAACAACATTTGTTTATATATGTGGACATGAGGCTTCACATTATCATTGCCAGGAATGTAGACACAAAGACCTGTGTCCAGAGTTATGTCCGAGACAGTTTATAAACAACATTTGTTTATATATGTGGACATGAGGCTTCACATTATCATTGTCAGGAATGTAGACACAAAGACCTGTGTCCAGAGTTATGTCCTAGACAGTTTATAAACAACATTTGTTTATATATGTGGACATGAGGCTTCACATTATCATTGTCAGGAATGTAGACACAAAGACCTGTGTCCAGAGTTATGTCCTAGACAGTTTATAAACAACATTTGTTTATATATGTGGACATGAGGCTTCACATTATCATTGCCAGGAATGTAGACACAAAGACCTGTGTCCAGAGTTATGTCCGAGACAGTTTATAAACAACATTTGTTTATATATGTGGACATGAGGCTTCACATTATCATTGTCAGGAATGTAGACACAAAGACCTGTGTCCAGAGTTATGTCCTAGACAGTTTATAAACAACATTTGTTTATATATGTGGACATGAGGCTTCACATTATCATTGCCAGGAATGTAGACACAAAGACCTGTGTCCAGAGTTATGTCCTGGACAGTTTATAAACAACATTTGTTTATATATGTGGACATGAGGCTTCACATTATCATTGCCAGGAATGTAGACACAAAGACCTGTGTCCAGAGTTATGTCCTAGACAGTTTATAAACAACATTTGTTTATATATGTGGACATGAGGCTTCACATTATCATTGCCAGGAATGTAGACACAAAGACCTGTGTCCAGAGTTATGTCCGAGACAGTTTATAAACAACATTTGTTTATATATGTGGACATGAGGCTTCACATTATCATTGTCAGGAATGTAGACACAAAGACCTGTGTCCAGAGTTATGTCCTAGACAGTTTATAAACAACATTTGTTTATATATGTGGACATGAGGCTTCACATTATCATTGCCAGGAATGTAGACACAAAGGCCTGTGTCCAGAGTTATGTCCTAGACAGTTTATAAACAACATTTGTTTATATATGTGGACATGAGGCTTCACATTATCATTGCCAGGAATGTAGACACAAAGACCTGTGTCCAGAGTTATGTCCGAGACAGTTTATAAACAACATTTGTTTATATATGTGGACATGAGGCTTCACATTATCATTGTCAGGAATGTAGACACAAAGACCTGTGTCCAGAGTTATGTCCGAGACAGTTTATAAACAACATTTGTTTATATATGTGGACATGAGGCTTCACATTGTCATTGTCAGGAATGTAGACACAAAGACCTGTGTCCAGAGTTATGTCCTGGACAGTTTATAAACAACATTTGTTTATATATGTGGACATGAGGCTTCACATTATCATTGTCAGGAATGTAGACACAAAGACCTGTGTCCAGAGTTATGTCCTGGACAGTTTATAAACAACATTTGTTTATATATGTGGACATGAGGCTTCACATTATCATTGTCAGGAATGTAGACACAAAGACCTGTGTCCAGAGTTATGTCCGAGACAGTTTATAAACAACATTTGTTTATATATGTGGACATGAGGCTTCACATTATCATTGCCAGGAATGTAGACACAAAGACCTGTGTCCAGAGTTATGTCCGAGACAGTTTATAAACAACATTTGTTTATATATGTGGACATGAGGCTTCACATTATCATTGTCAGGAATGTAGACACAAAGACCTGTGTCCAGAGTTATGTCCGAGACAGTTTATAAACAACATTTGTTTATATATGTGGACATGAGGCTTCACATTATCATTGCCAGGAATGTAGACACAAAGACCTGTCTCCAGAGTTATGTCCGAGACAGTTTATAAACAACATTTGTTTATATATGTGGACATGAGGCTTCACATTATCATTGCCAGGAATGTAGGCACAAAGACCTGTGTCCAGAGTTATGTCCGAGACAGTTTATAAACAACATTTGTTTATATATGTGGACATGAGGCTTCACATTATCATTGCCAGGAATGTAGACACAAAGACCTCTGTCCAGAGTTATGTCCTAGACTAGTTAACGACCCTTATGAAAATCTCTGGAATACCATTCCTACATCTTTATTGTCCATCCATAATTATTCTTGACACTGATTGGCTTGCTAGACTATTTCAGAGGACAGTTAAAAGTGAACCACATTGTGTTACATGGAGACCAGAACAGATAAGGATGGTAGATCACCTTCCCTAAAGGACATTAATGGACCAGATAGATTGTTATAAAAATCGATGATGGCTTCATAGTAACATTATTAAGTCCAGATTTCAATTCCAGATTTTATTCATCAATTGAATGCATTACACAATTGAATTTTAAATTCCACCATCTGTTATGGTGGGATTTGAACCCATGTCCCCCGGGAATGAGCCTGCGCCTCTGGTGAGATTGCCAGTATCCCACTTTCACTGACACGCTACATCAGATTCCTCCCTTAAGATACTACATAAAAACTTCCTCTTGGACCAAGCTGTTGGTCATCTGACCTCATATCTCCTGTTGTGTCTCTGTGTCATACGTTGCTTCATAATGCTCCTGTGAAGCATCTTGAGATGTTTTATTACATTAAAGGCACTATATAAATATAAGTTGTTGTTGTTGACATTTACTAGACATGACTTGTCTTACCATATACTTCCTGCTGGCCATTTGTTGTCCATGCTTTTTTTCTTTTCTCCAGCATCAAATACGTTTGTCCTGGGATGTGAACTCTAGAAATGTCCCCATCAGTGACAGTAAATACAGAGTTTACTCCACCTCTCCTTTTTTAATCAGGGTGCAACGTTGACAACCCTCCAGTCCTCTGCCACCACTCACATATCCAAGGAGTATTGGAAGATTCTGGCCTGTGAATCTGCTATTCCCACCTTTCCCTCCCTCATACATCCCATTCAGGCTGGGCAAATGTTATCGTTGATTGTGGTACAAAACGTTTTGAAATGAAAAGGGTTAACTAAATCTATTTGTTCAGTAATTGCAATTAATGTCAGTCTCCATGGGCCCTAATTGTGTCACTGGAGGGTTTTCCTTTTCTATTAATAAGGGACTCTTTCAATGTGTTATCACATAGCGTCAAAGGGAACATCGCGCTCGGCACTGACAAGGATCAGTGGCTCCAGAGAGAGAGAAGGGATAGATCAGAATCTGAGAACAATAGATTTGAATGTTACAACAATGGACAGGAGTTTCTCCTCGGATCTTTACTATCTTTCTACATATTGGGTTTGGTACTCATTAGACGATCGGATCTTGTATGCACTTGAGATAATTCAATATATTTACTATCCCATCCTGGCTATTGTTGGCGTCCCTGGTAAGTCTCTCGATACAGCTATTAATTCTATAAACCATGTTAAATTGCATTACTGCTCCTGTAGTTTACTCTGCCCTTCTTGCTGCTGCTACTGTTGCTGGTGAATCTCTACCTCCAGCTATTAGCTGTCAACCCATTGCTAATTGTATTACAGTTCTTGTAAATTCATCTTTCATCTTCGGTCCTGTCTTTGCTCCTGATAAGTCTCTATTTCCCGCTAGGTGATCTGTAAACCCTGTTTCACTGAAATACTCTTCTGTAATGTAAATATTGGGAAGACTGAAACCAGTGCCATTGGTCTTCATCACAAACTCCATCTCCTATCTGTGAATCACCTACCCCACCCTGCCCAATATCCGAGGCTGTTTACAACATCTGTGTTCCATTTATACCTGAGCTGAATTCATCTCCATATTCCCTACATCACCAACCCTGCCTATTACCACCTCTGTACTATCACCGATCACAACCTCTGACTCAGCCCATCTGCTGCATAAACCCTCATCTGTGCCTTTATTCACTTGATTTTTCCAAATTGTATCCAGGTCACCCTCCCAGTTATAAACTTCTATAAACCACAGCCCATCCAGAACTCTGCTGCCTGTGTTCTAACTCAAACCAAATCCCGATCACCCATCACAACTGTGCTCACTGATCTACATTGGCTCCCGGTCTGGCAACACCCTTAATTTTAATATTCTCATTCTTGTGTTTGAATCCCTCCATGGCCTCACCCATCTAATTAGTCCCATTCCCCTGTCCATTCCCATATTCTTGAAAATCTTCCATCAAGTCTATTTCCATGTCCCCTTTTAAAGTGAATTTCCTTCCCTCTCTACCTCTTCTTGGTGGTGATTTTCAGCTCTTACAGCAGCACTGTTGCCCACATTGTGGAAACCTGGATCTATAAAAGGGTATGAGCTGAGCTCCCAGCCATTTCCGGTGTGGCCTGCACACTGTCCCATGCTGTGCAGTACTCTCGCCCGGGTGTACATTGTGTGCACCAGTAGCACGAGGAGTTGTGGAATGTCATGTCAAACTGCTATTCCAGCAGCTTTGATGCAGGGCTCTAGGTCAATAGCACCATGTATGTGCTGGTAGTGTGATTTGCACAGATGGGCACTTCTACTGTGGCCTGCACAATGCCCCACGCTGGGCAGGGCTCTAGGTCAATCGTTCCATGTACGTGTTGCTCATTTGAGGATGGTTTTGAATTTGATGTCAATGTACCATTCCAACAGCTTTGATGTACGTCTTTGAAACTTGGTCTGTACATGTTCACTGACCCCTGTGTTAGTCACTCTCGGCTGAACATACATTCAGCAGCAGCAGCAGGAACCCCCTCTAGTGTTATTTAAACGGACCAGGCATGCAACCTATAGGCTTTTGACTTACTTCTGCTCTTGTAAAGTTAGTGGAAGGTGCTGTGGATGGTTTCCTGGAGGTTGTGTTGTGAGCTGCTGCAAAAATTCAGGGAGGACAGAGGATTTTGTGCCCCAACGCTGGACGAGGTATGGGGACTGTAGTTACAGTGTCTCTGGCTCTGTAACATCACCAACAAATGGAGCAGAAGCTGCAGAGAGAGGAAGTTCTGTAACGGGGGAGGAGGAGGTGGCTCTGCCCTACCCACTCCGGGTTTTCCAAGAGCACATTTCCTACCAACATCTAAGCCTGGAGCAGTATGTGAGATGACTCTGTTTCAATAAAGAGGTAGTCACAGAGCTATGTCACCTCCTGAAATGAGAACTAGAGCCTCAGACCAGGGTGAGGACGGAGCTGTCAGTGGTTGTTAACGTCACAGTTTCATTGACATTTTATGTATCCGGACCTTTCCGGCAGGAATGGGAGACATATCCAACATTCAGTCATAGACAGTGATAGAGTCAGAGTCACTTACCACACAGAAGGATTTCATTAGGCCCATCGAGACCGTGCTGGTTCTCTGTGGAGCAATTCAGTCAGTTTTACTCCCCCACTCAATCCCGTAGCCCTGCAAGGTCACTTCCTTCAAGCACCCATCCAGTTTTCTTTTTAAATTGGGAGGAAGGATCAAATTGAAAGGAAGTAAAGCTGGTAACAGGAGGTAGAAAAGTCGAAGGTGACATTCGAAGGTAGGTGAAACAAAGGTGAGCATCAACTAGAATGCAGAATGTCAATAAGACACGGTTATGGGCACTGTACCTGAATGCACTCAGTATTCAGAACAGGGTAGATGATTTAAAGGCCCAAATAGAGGTAAATGAGTATGATCCAATTGTCATAACGGAAATGTGCTACAGGGTGACCAAGACTGAGAACTGAATACGCAAGCAGATTCGACCTTTAGGAAGGACAGGCAAAAAGGGAAAGGACATAATGTTGCTCTGATAATAAGGGATGGTATCAGTACATTAGTAAGGGAGGATCTCAGTTCTGAAGAACAAAATATGGAATCTATTTGGGTGGAGCTAAGAAACAACAAGGGGAAGTAAACACTGGTAGAAGCTGTTTGTAGGCCATCAAACAGTAGTGTTTTTGTGGGGAATGGCATTAATGGAGATGAGAGAATCATATAACATGGGCAATACAGTCATCATGGGTGACTTCAATCCTCATATAGACTGGGTAACCTAATGAGAACAAATGCTATGAATGACGAGTTTCTAGAGTGTGTTAGGGATGGTTTTCTAGAGCAGTATGTTGAGGCACCGACTGGAAAACAGGCTATTGTAGATCTAGTATTATGTAATGAATCAGGGATAATTAATATTTTTATTGTAAAGTTACCTTTAGGGATGAATTACCATAATGTGATAGAATTTTACATTATGCTTGAAAGTAAGGTGGTTCACTCTTAAGCCAGGGTGTTAAATTTGAACAAAAGAAGTTATGAAGGTATGAGGGGCAAATTGCCCGAGGTGGATTGGGAAACTACATTGAAAGGTATGATAGTACATAGGCAATCGATAGTCTTTAAATAAATATAATATAGTTTACAGCACCTATACATTGCTTGCAGGCACATAAACCCCAAAAGTAAAGGCAGTCAACTGTGGACAACAAAGGAAGTTAAGGATTGTATACGATTAAAACTGTGGTTAGCACTGCAGCTTCACAGCTCCAGCAACCGGGTTCAGTTCTTGGTACTGCCTAAGTGGAGTTTGCAAGTTCTACTGTAACCACGTAGGTTTCAGCCGAGTGCTTCAGTTTCCTCCTACAACCAAAGACTTGCAGGTTGCTTGGTAAATTGGCCATTGCAAATTGCCCCTAGTATAGGTAGGTGGTAGGAGAATGGTGGGAATGTGGTAAGGTATATGGGATTAATGTAAGATTAGTATAAATGGGTGTTTGTTGGCAGGCACAGACTCGGTGGGCCGAAGGGCCGTATCTGTATCTCTCTCTGACGCTATGACTCTATTAAAGGACAATAAAGTTGCCATAAATTGTAGTAAACCTGAGAATTGGGAGGATTTTAGAATACACCAAAGGAGAATGAAGAAACTGATAAAGAAAGGGAGAATAAAATATGAATGTTAGCTGGAAAAATATAAAAACGGACTGTAAAAAGCTTCTACAGGTACGTAAAAAGGAAACATTTGGCTAAGACAAATGTGAGTCCATCACAGGCAGTGTCAGTAGAATTTATAATGGGAACAGCGAAATTGCAGAGAAGCTAAATGATTATTTTGTGTCTGTCTTCACCGAGACACATATAAGAAATCTCAAGAATTAGAGATCCAAGGGATTGGGGGAATGATGAATTGAAGGAAATTAAAAGTAAAATAATGTGGATACTGGAAATCGTGAATAAAAACAAGAAATGCTGGAAACACTCAGCAGTTCTGGCAGCATCTGTGTAGAGAGAAGCAGAGTTAACGTTTCAGGTCAGTGACCCTTCTTCAGAACTGCAATGAATTAAAGGAAGTTAGTATTACTAAGAAGGTTGTATTGGAGACATTAATGGGGCTGAAGGTTGGTATGTCCCCAGCACCTGATATTCTACGTCCCAGAGTGTTGACGAGACAGCTATGGAGATAGTGGATGCATTGCTGATCATCTTCAAAAATGTTGTAGATTCCGGAGCGGATCCTGCAGATTGGAAGGATGCAAATGTCAGCCCACTATATAAGAAGGGAGGGAGAGCGAAAACAGGGAATTACAAAGCTGTTAGCCTTACATTAATCGTTGGGAACCTGCTATAATCAATTCTAAATGATGTTATAAATGGACATTTGGATAATAATGGTCTGATTGGGCATAGTTAACATGGATTTATGAATGGGAAATCATGTTTGACGAACCTGTTGGAGATTTTGAGAATGATAACAACAGAATTGATTAAGAGGAGTTGGCAGACATAGTATACTTGTATTTTCAGAAGGTTTTCAGAACCCCCAAAGGAGCGTGCTTCGCAAAATTAAAATACATGGTGTCGGAGGTAATATACTGGCATGGATTAAGGATTGGTTAACAGATTGGAAACAGTGAGTAGGAATAAACGGATCATTTTCGCGTTGGCATGCTATGACTAGTGGGCTACTGCAGGGATCAGAGATTGGGCCTCAGCTGTTCACAATATATTTCAATGATTTGGATGTGGGGACCAAATGTAATATTTCCAAGTTTGCGTCTGACACAAAACTAGGTGGGAATGTGTACAGTGAGGAACATGCAAAGCCGCTTCAAGGGGAATTGTTCAGACTTAGTGAGTGGGCAAGAACATGTTAGGTGGAATATAATATTGAAACATAGAAGGTAATCCACTTTGGTAGGAGGAATAGATGTGCAGAGTATTTCCTAAATGATAAATTAGGAAGTGTAGATGTACAAAGCGTCCTGGGTGTCCTTGCCAATAAGTCACTGAAAGCTAACATGCAGGTGCAGCAAACAATTACAAAGGTTAATGGCATATTAGCCTTTATCGTAAGAGGATTTGAGTACAGGAGTAGTGAAGGCTTGCTACAATTGTACAGAACTTTAGTTAGACCGCACTTGGAGTATTGTGCGCAGTTTTAGTCCCCTTACTTTCGAGATACAGCACTGAAACTGGCCCTTCGGCCCACGGAGTCTGTGCCAACCAACAACCACCCATTTATACTAATCCTACAGCAATCCCATATTCCCTATCACCTCCGTGCTCTAGGGGCAATTTACAATGGCCAATGGATATGGGGACCAAAGTAACATGTTCAAGTTTGCAGATGACACAAAACTAGGTGGGAATGTGAATTATGAGGAAGATGCAAAACGGCTTCAAGGGGATTTGGACAGACTTAGTGAGTGGGCAAGAACATGGCAGATGGAATATAATGTGGAAAACTGTGAGGTGGGCCACTTGGGTAGAATGAATAGATGTGCAGAGTATTTCTTAAATGGTCAGAGATGAGAAAGTGTAGATGTACAAAGGGACCTGGGTGTCCTTGTCAATAGGTCACTTAAAGCTAACATGCAGGTGCAGCAAGCATTTAGGAAGGCGAATGTATGTTACTTTTATCGTTAGAGGATTTGAATACAGGAGTAGTGAAGTCTTGATCCAATTGTATAGAACCTTGGTTAGATCGCACCTGGAGTACTGTGTGCAGTTTTGGTCCCCTTATCTGAGGAAGGATATTATGACCAGAGAGGGACTGTAACAAAGATTCACCAGACTTGTTCCTGGGATGGCGGGACTGTTCTACGAAAAGAGATTGAAGAAACTGAACATGTATTCTCTCGAGTTTCGAAGAATGAACGGTGATCTCATTGAAACCAACAAAATACTTAAAGGGATAGACAAGGCAGCTAAGATGTTTCCCCTGGTTGGGGAGTCTAGAACCAAGGGACACAATTTGAAAGCCACTTAGGACAGAGATGAGGAGTAATTTCTTTACTCAGAGGGTTGTGAACCTTTGGAATTCTCTACCCCAGAGGGCTATGGAAGCGCAGTCATTGAGTATGTTTAAAACAGAGATTGACAGATTTCTATATACCACTGACAGAAGGGGATATGAGGATAGTGTGGGGAAAAGGCATTGAAGAGGATGATCAGCCATGATCATATTGAATAGTCGAGCAGGATCGATGGGCTGAATGGTTGAATTCAGCTCCTATGTTCCTATATTCCTTAGCTGCGTAACTCCTTCAAACTCGAGGTCAGTTTAGTCAGGCTGCTTTCCGAGGGTTCAGAATCATTGGCGGTTCACTTCCGATACTATGTCGTGTACACCCAGGATAGCATTTTTAGTCACCTCATAATCTAATGAACTTTTATCTGGCAGCAGTGAATAAACCCCATGGGCTTTCCCTGTTATTATGTTTTGTAAAAACAGCATCCAGCTGTCTTCCAGCCATTTCAGCTGCTTTGCAAGCTTATCAAAAGTGATGAAAAATTCTCCCACATCCTCCTCATTGAACTTTGGAATGAACTGGGAGAAGTTTAAGAGTTCAGCACATGGTCCTGAGCTGGGGGCAGCTCACACACTAGCTGTGCCTTCACCAGGTGCACTGGGTCTTCATCGAGTTGTTTGAGCCACCTTAGCTCCCTTTCCTCCTTCTCCTTCTGGAACACTCTTACTTTTTCCCCTTCTTGACAATCACTCTGCTCTTTCTCACGCTCTCTGGAATTCTAATTCTAGTCTCTTCTGTTCTAGTTTTACCTTAGCTAACATTACTCTATCTGTTAGTGATTCTAACTCTGTTTAAGTCTTCAGCTTCAAGGGAAAAATGGTTGGCCACAAGTCTTAGGATTTCGGGTTTCCTAGCTTTGGATGGAGAGTAATCCCTAACTGTCCTGCTACATTACTCAACTTTTCAACAGAGAGGGGTTTTCGCCTGCACCAAGTTACTTCACTCTATATGTAACTCCCTTATTGCGAATCTACTTCCTTTATTCTAAAAGAGTGAGAGACGGAAAGCACGACAAATTATGAGGGCACAGATAGGGTAGATAGGAAGAAATCTTTTCCCTTCGTGGAGGTGTCAGTAACCATGGGGCATTGATTTAAGTTAAGGGGCAGGCGGTTGAGAGGTGATTTGAGGGAGAAAAATTCACCGAGAGGGTGGTTGTAATCCGGAACACACTACCTGAAGGGATGGAAGAGGCAGGACCCTTACAGGATTTAAGAAGTATTGAGATTAGCACTTGAAGTGCCAAAGCATACAAGGTTACTGGACTGGTGCTGGAAAATGGGATTAAAATGAACAGGCTTGATGGCCGACAAGGACACAGTGGTCTGAATGGACTGTTTCTGTCCTGTATAACTCTGTGACTCTATGACACTTCCAATTTCTCGTTTGTCGTTGGGTTACGATCTCGAGAACCTCCACATTTCAGTTACAGCAGGTGAGGAGAGGTCTCAGTCTCCCCTCTTGTCCTATCTTTCATTTGTTCGCAACTGGATTTATTCCTTTTTAGCAGTGGACGTGCTGACCACCTCAGTGAGTATTTTACCTTTTACCATTATTGTGATCGTGAAAGAACCAATCGGACAGGTTTTCTTGAGTTTAAACAAGAGGTGCGTTTATTATACTTAACAATCTAAACTGGATCTGAATAAAATAATAAAAATATACGGTGCACATTCAAGTGCACACTCATAGGCAAATCACACAAATAAGTAAGAGAGAGTGATAAATAATTTTAAATTTGTATTAGAGTCTATAATAAATTTAAGTCAGTGAGATTGGATAATTCTGTGGTCTGCGCCTTTGCCATCCTTATTTATGAGTTTCATGTCATCTGCAAGCATTGAAATTATGTTTTTTTTACGTACAAGTCTCTATCACTTGTACATCTATCTACAAGTCAGGAAAAGCACTGATTCTAATACTAACCCCTGAGAAACAACACTGAATACTCCCCCTCCACCAGTCTGAACAATGACCGTTCATCACTTCTCTCTACTTTCTGTCCCTGAGTCAGTGTCATATCCACGCTATGACTGTCACATTAATCCATGTGCTCCATTTTTCATAGAACATAGAACATAGAACATTACAACGCAGTACAGGTCCTTCGGCCCTCGATGTTGAGCCGACCTGTGAAACCATCTGACCTACACTATTCCATTTTCATCCATATGACTATCCAATGACCACTTAAATCCCCTGAAAGTTGGCGAGTCTACTACTGTTGCAGGCAGGGCGTTCCACGCCCCTACTACTCTCTGAGTAAAGAAACTACCTCTGACATCTGTCCTATATCTATCACCCCTCAACTTAAAGCTATGTCCCCTCGTGTTTGTCATCACCATCCGGGGAAATAGACTCTCACTATCCACCCTATCTAACCCTCTGATTATCTTATATGTCTCTATTAAGTCACCTCTCCTCCTCCTTCTCTCCAACGAAAACAACCTCAAGTCCCACAGCCTTTCCTCGTAACACCTTCACTCCATACCAGGCAACATCCTAGTAAATCTCCTCTGCACCCTTTCCAAAGCTTCCACATCCTTCCTATAATGCGGTGACCAGAACTGTACGCAATACCCCAGGTGCGGCCGCACCAGAGTTTTGTACAGCTGCAGCATGACCTCGTGGCTCCGAAACTCGATCCCCCTACTAATGAAAGCTAACACACTATATGCCTTCTTAACAGCCCTATTAACCTGGGTGGCAACTTTCAGGGATTTATGTACCTGGACACCAAGACCTCTCTGTTCATCTACACTATCAAGAATCTTCCCATTAGCCCAGTACTCTGCATTCCTGTTACTCCTTCCAAAGTGAATCACCTCACACTTTTCCGCATTAAACTCCATTTGCCATCTCTCAGCCCAGCTCCGCAGCCTATCTATGTCCCTCTGTAACCGACAACATCCTTCGGCACTATCCACAACGACACCGAACTTCGTGTCATCCGCAAATTTACTAACCCACCCGTCTACACTCTCATCCAGGTCATTTATAAAAATGACAAACAGCAGTGGCCCCAAAACAGATCCTTGCGGTCCACCACTATCAACTAAACTCCAGGATGAACATTTGCCATCGACCACCACCCTCTGTCTTCTTTCAGTCAGCCAATTTCTGATCCAAAGCTCTAAATCACCTTCAATCCCATACTTCCGTATTTTCTACAATAGCCTACCGTGGGGAACCTTATCAAACGCCTTACTGAAATCCATATACACCACATCCACTGCTTTACCCTCATCCACCTGTCTGGTCACCTTCTCAAAAAACTCAATAAGGTTTGTGAGGCACGACCTACCCTTCACAAAACCGTCCTGAATATCGCTAATGAACTTATTCTTTTCAAGATGATTATAAATCCTATCTCTTATAACCTTTTCCAACATGTTACCCACAACCCAAGTAAGGCTCACAGGTCTATAATTACCAGGGCTGTCTCTACTCCCCTTCTTGAACAAGGGGACAACATTTGCTATCCTCCAGTCTTCTGGCACTATTCCTGTCGACAATGACGACGTAGAGATCAAGGACAAAAGCTCTGCAATCTCCTCCCTGGCTTCCCAGAGAATCCTAGGATAAATCCCATCTGGCCCAGGGGACTTATCTATTTTCACACTTTAAAAAATTGCTATTCCAAAATTTTCATAACAAGTCTATGACATGTCATTTGATCACAGGCCTTTTGAAAGTCCGTATACATAACACAAAACACACTATCCTCTTCAACACTCAGTTATGTTATCAACGAACTTGATCATGATTATCAGACGTGATTGGTCATTAACCTATCCGTGCTGTTTGTTATTTATTATACCATGTTTTTCCAAGAAAGATATATGTTTGTACAGGGTTATGGCCTCTCGAGATTTCCAAGCACTGACATTAGACTGACTGGTCAGTAGTTGCAGGGTTCAGTTCATGTCTCCTTTTTTAAGCAGGTTGTAGCATTTACAACCCTCCAGTCCTCTGTCAGCACTCCCAGATCCAAGGAGGATTGAAAGCTTCTGGCCAGTGCCTCTGCTATTTCCACCATTCCTTTTTTCAACAAACCTCATATATCCCAACGAGACAAAGGAACACTTCCACACTATTGTGGTACAAAAATTGTTGGAGAAAAAGGGGTTAACTGAACCTGTTTGTTCATTGACTGTAATTAATGTCAGTCACTATGGACCCCAATTGTGTCACTGGAGGTTTTCCCTGTTCTATTAATAAGGGAGTCCTTTCAATGTGTTAACTCATAGTTTCAGTGGGAGCATTACCCACGGCACTAACAGGGATCCGTGACTGCAGAGAGAGGGAGAGAGAGAGACAGAGATTGGATCGATCAGAATCTCGGAACAATTGATAAGAATATTGCAACAATGGGTCAGAATCTGAGGACAATAGATTGGAATATTACAACAATGGACAGCAGGACTTTCTCCTATTGGTTTGGCTTGGTTACTGCTGATTATGTTTGGATGATATTAGAATTTCGGATCTATTATGCTCTGAAAATGATTGAAACGATTTACTATCCCATCCTCGCGATTATTGGTGTCCCTGGTAAGTCTCTGTATCCAACCATTAGATCTATAAACCACATTTCACTGATTTAGTTTTCTTGTCATGTAAATCTTTGGAAGACGTAAGCCACTGTGTTCAGTCTCTGTCACAAAGTCCACACTATATCCACTATCTGTATTCCCCTACCTATCCAATGTCTGAGGCTGAAAGAGACTGTTTGGAACCTCTGTTTTATATTTATCCCTGAGATGAGTTCATCGCCATCTTCCCCCCCACACCAACCCGACCTACTACCACCTCTGTAACATCACCCATCATCACCTCTGCCTCAGCCCATCTGCTGAATAAGCCATCATCTGCGCCTTTGTTAAATCCACACTTGACTATTCCAATTCTATCCCGGTCACCCTCCCAGTTATAAACCTCTGCTGACTGTATCCTAACTCACACCAAATCCTGATCACCCATTACCCCGTACTCACTGATCTACATTGGCTCCCGGTCTGGCAGCACCTTAATTTTAATATTCTCATGGTCTCACCCTTCCAATTAGTCCCATTTCCCTTCCATTTCACATATTATTGAAAACATTATGCCGTCAAGTCTTTTCCCATTTCCCTTTTTGAAGTGAGTTGCTTTCACTCTATATCTTCCTCTGCTGTGATTTTCACTCTGTGGCAGCACTGGTGCCAATGCGATGAAACCTGGATAGAGAAAATGATGTGCACTGCACAACCAGCCACTTCTCGTGTGTCCAGCATAGTGCCCCATGCTGGGAAGGGATCTAGCCTGGGTATACCATGCATGTGCTGTTAGTGTGAGGAAGGGTTTGAATTGACGTCAATCAGCTAATCCGACAGCTTTGATGTATATCTTTGACACTTTGTCTGTGCATGTCCACTGACTGCTTGTGTTAGTACTCTCAGCTGAAAGTACATTCAGCAGCATGAAGAACCCCCTCTAGTGTTATTTAAAAGGATCAGACATCCAACTTACAGGTGAGGGGCTTTTGACTTACTTCTGCTATTGTAAAGTTAGTGGCGGTGCTGTGGATGGTTTTCTGGAGGTCGTGTTGGGAGCTGCTGCAAAGATTCAGTGAAAAAAGAGGATTTGTGACCCAACTCTGGACGAGGTATGGGGACTGTAGTTACAGTGCCTCTGGGTCTGTAACATGACCAACAAATGGAGCAGAGGCTGCCGAGAGGGGAAGCTCTGTAAAGCGGGAGGACAAAGGGGTTCTTCCCTACCCAGCCTGGGTTTTCCAAGAGCACTTTTCCCACCTACACCTAACCCAGGAGCAGTGTGTGAGGTGAATCAGATTCAATAAGGAGGTGGTCACAGAGCCGTGTCAACTCCTGTAACATGAACTGGAGCCTCACAAAAGGATGAGGACGGAGCTGTCAATGGTTGATATGGTCCGACTTTCATTGAACTTCTATGTATCTTTGAAAATTGATAATCAAACAAACTTAAAAGCTTTGTATCTGAATGCAGGAATCATTCGGAATAAAATAAATGAGTTAACAGCACAAATGAAGACGAATGGGTATGATTTATTGGCAATGACTGATACGTGGTTGCAGGGAATTCAGGTTTTGGAATTGAATATCCAAGGGTACTTAGTATTTTGGAAGGATAGACAGGAAGGAAAAGGAAGAGGTGTAGCATTGTTAGTAGAGAAAAATATCAGTGCTATGGTGAGAAATGATATAGGCACTGGAGATCAAGACGTAGATTCAGTGTGCATAGAAATAAGTAATAGAAAGGGGAAGAAGTCCCTGGTGGGAGTAATCTATAGTTCCCCAAACAGTAGTCCCGCAGTGGGGAACAGTATAAACCAAGAAATACTGTGAGAACTTGTGAGAAAGGTACGGCAAGGGTGATTTTAATATGTATATAGACTGGTTTAGTCAAATTGGCAAAGGTAGCCCCGAGGGAGGGTTCATTGAATGCATTAGAGATTGTTTTTTGGAGCAGTATGTTGTGGAACCAACTAGGGAGCAGGCTATTCTAGATTTGGCATTGTGAAATGAGGTGGGATTAACTAATGATCTCATAGTTAAGGATCCTCTACGGAACAGTGATCATAGCTTGCTGGAATTTCAAATCCATTTTGAGGGCGAGAAACTGGAGTCCCGCTCCAGCGTTCTGGAGTCAAACAAAGGTAATTACATAGACATGAGGACTGATTTGGCCCTCGTGGACTGGGCAGAAAGACTAAAAGGGAGGAAAGTTGATGGGCAGTGGCAGATGTTTCAGGAGAAATTCAATTCCTCCCAACTAAAATGTACTCCAAAGAGGAAGAAAGATTCGAAGAGGGGGAAAGACATCCATGGCTAAGCAAGGAAGTTAAGGATAACATAAAGACAAAGACTAAGGCCTACCATATTGCAAAGGCCACTGGCAGGCTGGAGGATTGGGAAATATTTAAAGATCAACAAAGGGTTGCTAAAAAATAAATAAAAAGTGAAAAAGTACATTTTGAAAGAAAATTAGCACAAAATATAAACGCGGATAGCAAAAGCTTCTTTAAGTATATGAAAGGTAAGAGAGTAGCTAAAGTGAATATTGGTCCCTTGGAGGATGAGACTGGGATGTTGATAGAGGGGGACACAGAAATGGCGGAGATACTAAATCAGTATTTTGCCTCAGTTGTCACGGTGGAGGACACTAGTACCATCTCTATAGTAACTGGTAATGTAGAAGTTACAGAAAGAGAGGAATTTAGAACAATCATAATATGGGGAGGCGGTTGTGTAGTGGTATTGTCACTGGACTAATAAACCAGGGACCCAGGGTATTGTTCTGGGGACATGGGTTCGAATCCCACCACAGCAGAAGGTGGACTTTGAATTCTATTAATAAATCTGGAATTAAAAGCTAGTCTGGTGATGGCCATGAAACCATTGTCGATTGTTGTAAAAACCCATCTGGTTCACTAATGTCCTTAACGGAAGGAAATCTGCTGTCCATACCCTGACTCCATACCCACAGCAATATGATTGACTCTTACATGCCCTCTGACGTGGCCTAGCAAGCCACTCAGTTGTAACTAACTACTACGGAGTCAATAAAAAGGAATGAAACTGCACGGACCACCCAGCATTGACCGGGAACGACCACGGCAAACCCAGCCCTGTCCACCCTGCGAAGTCCTCCTGACTAACATCTGGGGGCTTGTTGGGAGCCCAGCCGAAGTTGGGAGAGCTCTCCCACAGACTATTCAAGCAACAGCCTGAAAAAGCCATACTCACGGGCAATGTCTCAGACACTGCCATCATCATCCCTGGGTATGTCCTGTCCCACCGGCAGGACAGACCCAGCAGAGGTACAGTGGCATACAGAAGGGACGGATTTGCCCTCAACAACGACCCTGGACCCCACGAAGTCTCATGGCATCAGATCAAACATGGACAAGGAAACCTCCTGCTGATTACCACCTACCGCCCTCGCTCAGCTGATGAGTCAGTATTCCTCAATGTTGAACAGCACTTGGAGGAAGCACTGAGGGTGGCGAGGGCACAAAATGTATTCTGGGTGGGGGACTTCAATGTCCATCACCAAGAGTGGCTCAGTAGCACCACTAGTGACCTCGTCCTCACCAATCCGCCTGCCGCAGATGCATCTGTCCATGACAGTGTTGGTAGGAGTGACCACTGCACAGACCTTGTGGAGATAAAGTCCCAACTTCCCATTTGGGATTCCCTCCATCGTATTGTGTGGCACTACCACCGTGCTAAATGGGACAGATTTCGAACAGATCTAGCAATGCAAAACTGGACATCCATGAGGCGTCGTGGGCCATCAGCAGCAGCAGAATTGTACTCAACCACAATCTGTAACCTCATGGCCCGGCATATTCCCCATTCTACCATTACCATCAAGCTAGGAGACCAACCCTGGTTCAATGAAGCGTGCAGGAGGGCACGCTAGGAGCAGCACCAGGCATACCTCAAAATGAGGTGTCAACCTGATGAAGCTACAACCCAGGACTATCTGCGTGTAAAACTGCGTAAGCTAAGTGAACAGAGCTAAGCGAACCCAGAAGCAATGGATCAGGCCTAAGCTCTGCAGTCCTGCCACATCCAGCCCTGAATGGTGGTGGGTAATTATCCAACTACCTGGAGGAAGTGGCTCCACAAATATCGCCATCCTCAATGATGAGGGAGCCCAGCACATCACTGTGAAAGCTAAGGCTGAAGCATTTGCAACAATCTTCAGCCAGAAGGGCCGAGTTGAGGCTGATTTCGGCCTCCTCCTGAAGTCCCCAGCATCACAGATGACAGACTTCAGCGAATTTGATTCATTCCACGTGATATCAAGAAAAGACTGAAGGCATTGGATACTGAAAAAGCTATGGTGCCCTGACAATATTCCGGCAGTAGTACTGAAGACCTGTGCCCAGAACATGCCGCACCCCTAGCCAAGCTGTTCCAGTACAGCTAAAACACTGGCATCTACCCTGCAATGTGGAAATTTGCCCAGGTATGTCCTGTACACAAAAAGCAGGGCAAATCCAACTCGGCCAATTACCGCCCCATCAGCCTCCTCTCAATCATCAGTACAGTGATGGAAGGTGACTTCAACAGTGCCATCAAACGACACTTGCTCAGCAAGAACCTGTTCAGTGATGCTCAGTTTAGGTTCCACCAGGGCCATTCAGCTCCTGACCTCATTAAAGCCTTTGTTCAAACATGAACAAAAGAGCTGAACTCAAGAGGTGAGGTGAGAGTGACTGCCCTTGACATCAAGGCAGCATTTGACCGAGTATAGCATCAAGGAGCCCCAGCAAAACTGAGGTCAATGGGAATCAGGGGAAAGCCGTCCGCTGGCTGGATTCAAAACTAGAGCAATGGAAGATGGTTGTGATTGATGGAGGTCAATCATCTGATCTCCAGGACATCACTGTAGGAGTTCCTCAGGGTAGTGTCCTCGGCCCAACCATCTTCAGCTGATTCATCAATGACCTTCCATCAATCATAAGGTCAGAAGTGGGGATGTTCGCTGATGATTGAACAATGTTCAGCACCCTTCGTGACTTCTCAGATACTGAAAAGCAGTATGTGTAGAAATGCACCAAGACATGGACAATATCCAGGCGTGAGGTAAGTGTCAAATAACATTCGTGCCATACAAGTGCCAGATAATGAGCGATTCCAACAAGAGAGAATCGAACCATCTCCCTTTGACATTCACTGGCATTACCATCGCTGAATCCCCCACTATCAACATCCTGAGGGCTACCATTGGCCAGAAACTGAACTGGAGTAGCCATAGAATTACCGTGGCTACAAGAGCAGGTCAGACGCTAGGAATCCTGAGGCGAGTAACTCACCTCCTGACTCCCCAAAGCCTGTCCACTATCTACAAGGCACAAGTCAGGAGTGTGATGGAATACTCTCCACTTGCCTGGATGGGTGCAGCTCCAACAACACTCAAGAAGCTCAACACCATCCAGAGCAAAGCAGCCTACTTGATTGCCCCACCCACCCCCATCCACCAACATTCACTCCCTCCACAACCGATGCACAGTAGCATCAGTGTGTACCATCTACAAGATGCACTGCAGCAATGCACCAAGGCTCCTTAGACAGCACCTTCCAAACCCACGACCTCTACCAACTAGAAGGATAAGGGTATAAAATGATTGGGAACACCACCACCTGAAAGTTCCCCTCCAAGTCACACACCATCCTGACTTGGAACTATATCGCTGTTCCTTTACTATCGCTGGGTAAAAATCCTGGAACTCCCTTCCTAACAGCACTGTGGGTATACCTAACCCAAGTGGACTGCAGCGTTTCAAGAAGGCAGCTCACCACCACCTTCTCAAGGGCAATTCGGGATGGGCAATAAATGCTGGCCTAGCCAGCGACGCCCGCATCCCATGAATGAATAAAAAAAAAGTCACGAGGGAAAAGGTACTGAACAAACTATTGTGATTGAAGGCAGACAAATCCCCAGGGCCTGATGGCCTACATCTTAGGGTCTGAAAGGAAATAGCAGCGGAGACAGTGGATCCATTGTTTATAATATTCCAAGATTCCCTGCATGCGGGAAAGGTTCCAGTGGATTGGAAAAATGCCTGTATAACGCCCTTATCCAAAAAGGGAGGGAGGCTTAATGTAGGAAACAGTAGACCAATTAATTTAACATCTATCGTTGGGAAAGTGTCACAATCCATTATTAAGTAAGTAATAACAGGACATTAAGAAAGTCAAAAGCAACCCATCAGAGTCAGATTTTCTGAAGGGTAAATCGTGTTTGACGAATTTGCGAGAGTGCTTCGAAGCTGTGACAAGAAATGTGGAAAATGGGGATCCTGTAGATGTAGTATATCTAGACTTCCAGAAGGCATTTGTAAGGTGCCACACAAAAGGTTAATACACAAGGTAAGATCACATGGTGTTAGGGGTAATTTATTAGCTTGGGTAGCTGATTGGCTAACCAACAGAAAACAGAGAGTCGGGATTAATGAGTCTTTTTCTGGTTGGCAAGATGTAATTCGTGGGGTGCCTCAGGGTTTGGCCCTTGGGCCCCAACTATTTACAATCTATCTCAATGACGGATGCAGGGATAGAAGGTACTATTGCCAAATTTGCAGATGACACTTAAATAGATTGATTAGTAAGTTGCAATAAATACATAAGAAATTTACAAATTGATATGGATAGGCTTGGTGAATGGGACAACATTTGGCAGATAGAGTTTAACGTGGTTATCCATTTTGGTCAGAAAAATAGAAAGGTAAATTATTATCTAAATAGAGAGAAACTTCAGAGTACTTCGGTGCAGAGAGATCTGGGTGGCCTCGTGCATGAATCACAGAAAACTAGTTTGCAGATACAGCAGGTGATAAGGAAAGCAAATTGAATTTTGGCATTTATTGCTAAAGGAATAGAATATAAAAGTAGGGAAGTGTTGCTGCAACTGTACAAGGTATTAATGAGACCGCACCTGGAGTATTGCGTACAGTTTTGGTCTGCTCACTTGAGGATGGATGTAGTTGCATCGGAGACAGTTCAGAGGAGGGTCACTAGATTGAATCCGGGGATGAGGGGTTTGTCTTATGAAGAGAGATTAAGCAGTTTATGCCTTTACTCTCTGGAGTTTAGAAGAATGAGACGAGATCTAATGGGGTATATAAGATCATTAAAGGATTGATAAAGTAGACGTAGAGAAGATGTTTCCTCTCGTGGGGCAATCTAGAACGAGAGGTCATAGTTTTAGGATAAAGGGGGTGCAGATATAAAACAGAGATGAAGAGAAATTTCTTCCCTCAAAGAGTCGTGAGTCTGTGGAATTCACTACGCCATAGTGCGGTGGATGCCGGGACATTGAGTAAATTTAAGGAGGAGATAGACAGATTTTTATTAGAAATGGGTTGAAGCGTTATGGAGAACGGGCAGAAAAGTGGAGGAGAGGCCGAGATGAGATCAGCAATGATCATATTGAATGGCAGAACAGGTTCGCGGGGCTGAACTGCCTACTCCTGCTCCTAGTTCTTATGTTCTTATCTGGATTGATCCAGGCAAGAGCGGCTGAAGGATCCATTATCTCTCTCTATGTTGTCTATTGATGTATCTGCTGTGTGACGGAGACCACCGATGTTGGGTGAGGTGAATTATACCGTCTGCTACCTCAGCAGGGAGAAGCAGGATGAGAGGTCTCGTGGCTTTGTCAGGATAGCAGAATACCTGATGGCGGAGGTATCACTGCGGGGCCCCCATGTCAATGGGGAGAGGCACAGGAACTGAAACAACTCTCACTCCATTGATGTACAGTTGGTGTGTGAGAATGCCCAGTACATCATGTTGGTTAATGTCCACTATCCTGGCAGCAGCCACCATACCTTCATTCTGAAGCAGTCAGCCATTCCCAACACGTCAGGCCTCCATACAGAACCAGAATGTGGCTCATGACCTCTAAACTCTAGACACCTCTTCCCCCACACAAAACCACCAGGTGAAGCAATGGTTCCGATGTCTGAACCGCTCGGGGGGAGTCCTCCAGTACACACTGGATCAGGTGTTCAAGTTCATGGTGTTCTGCTGCACCCTTCATAATCCTCACCATCATGAGGACACAGGCATTGGCACCAGGAATCCGGAGGCCAACTCAGGAGGAGGAGGAGGCAGGGAGTATATTTCCTGGATGCCTTCGACCCGGACAGGCTGTCGGAGAGTCCCTGCTAAGATTCCAGTTCGCATCGGACAACCTCCCTTTCCCATCTTGGATCCCCCATTCTCCACCATTACACCCATCTGAGACGCCCCATCACAGTGTCTCCTTTATCACCATCCTGCAACAAACACCACCAAAAAAACCCTTTTTATTAGCATCTTTATCAAACAACACATCCAATTGTACCAACAAAACTGAACTATTCACCCTTGTGTATCCCCTTAGTGCCAGTCTTGTGGATTTCCTCAACTTGCCTAGTTCTCCTACATAGTGTTTCCCCAGTGGCTGCAGCATGGCTGAGTTTCACTGGGGGTGACCGCAGATGGCCTTGCAGGACGTCCTCGTGCAGCTCTGTGACGTGAAAGCTCGGATTCAGACTGCACCACCTCGACATGGGCAGCAGCTCCAGCAATGTTCACATCTGAGTCCTGTGTATTATAACTCGTTTGTGACCTCGCCCTCCGGTGAGCTGACACATGAACTATCCTTTCCCCCTGGCCTGGCTGCAGCTCACTCATGCTCGGTGACTCACCACGTGCAGATTCCGACTCTATATCAGCCTCTAAGTTACACGCACTGTAAGTATTTGATCTGGTGACTGTGAGGGTCAGACCAAGTGATGGGTCTTCACCATCAGTGCTGTGCTGCTGCTCTCTTTCTATCTCCTGGAGCTGCTGTGACTGGGAAGCTGGCATTATTGGGTTATCATTGGAAAGTATAACATCAGAAGGGGAGGGTTGGGGTGAGGGATTGGGGGTGGTGGAAAGCAGGAGGTGCATGATCCCACCATCTGCAGCTTGTACATCATCAATTCTAACGTTTACCAGTTCTGATGAAGGGTCACAGATCTGAAACATTAACTCTGTTTCTCTCTGCGCCGATGCTGCCAGACCCACTGAGTATTTCCAGCACTTTCTGTTCTCTTCCCTGAGCTCTGGAATTCTGTTCCTAAACCCTAAATACAGTAAGTTGCAGAGAGTCCAGTTTTAGGGAGTACTACTTGTACAGAGTACTAAATACATTAAAGTTAGTTAACTGTTGCATTTAGCATTTCACTTAATTTTATTCTGAACTTCTAGTTTCTTTCACAGTCTGTTTGTGACAGCTGGACAGTTCATTGATACTCATGGAATAAGAGGGTCAGTGTCAGCTTGGATACAAAAGATAAACTGGCTTAATGAGAGAAAACAGTGAGTTGTGGTAAACAGTTGCTTTTTTCGGACTGGAAGAAGGCCGACAGTGGTGTTTCCCCAAGGGGCAGTGCTTGGACCACTGATATTTTTCTGATATATATAAATAATTTGGATATTGGAACACAGAACACACAGATCGAGGGAGCTTCTGCTCATATCCACCATTCCCAGTTCCTGCTTTAGAGCCATAGACTCAACGGCTGGAAGGTACCTCTGTGTGGTTGTGGTGGTGACATCTCTCTCACTGTCAGTGACTGTGGTTAGTCTTGTTCTTAGACTGGTCTGCAGTTTAGGCCCAGGTTAGTACATACCCTGGTAATTTCCAGTTAACTTGTCGTCCTTGTATGGAGGCTCACAAATATGTTGTCTGAAGAAGAACCGGGATATCTGACTTTGTGCTTGGAGACAGCAGCCACTACTGCCCACTGTTGACTGATTGTGTCTGAAACTGTCGGATTTTATCTCAACACAGGGCGTGGTCAGCTTCAGGGGAGGCAGAGCTTTAACACGGGTCTAATTCACTCATCGCCCCTCCTCACATCTTCTAACTCCTCCCCTAGTCTGGGACTTTCTGCCTGTTAGTAAGTGTTTTGGTCCAGTATTTGTTCTAATTTTCTCTCTGGATAATATACTCCGTCATGTGGCTCCTGATCCTGCAGTAACTGATTGTACAGGATGCCAATGTTCTCCTACCAACCTTCATTTTCCTTCTGTAAATTGTCCATCTCATCCTTCAATTCTTTGTGTCTTTTATTTAACCGTCAGGTGCAGAGATGTGCCCCATTAACCAACTTATCTCAACACTTTTTTATCTTAAATTTGTATTTCTGGACATCCTCAGATATTCTATTGAGAATTAAATCGTAATCCCCATCATACTGCTCGATAATCCTTAGGATGTCCGTCTCCCCAGGTGTGCCTGTTTTTTTCTCTCTGCCAGGTTACCAATTGACTATTTCCTGTGATATGCTAATGACATTGTATTTCTGGTTTTACTTATTGAAACTCTCTTAAAGCTCCCCCACCGCCCGCCCCACCCCCCACCACCCCCTCCTCTCCCCCCCCGCAACCCCCCCCCCCCCCCTCGCTCTTAGTGATGAGCACACCGTGTTCTGGTGTAAGCTTTCTATCTATCTCGAGATGTCCATACCAGCCCCAATGACGATCACACGTGTTTCACTGTACATTCTCTCTCTCTGTGACAACTCCCTGCCCAGTCTCTGCAATAACCCCAAGTTTTTGACCTATTCTAAGCTTTCTCTGTCTCCAAATCTCCTACCCATTCGAGCAATGATCACTCAACTGAGTTTGTCATTTCAACTCTGGACGAGGTTTGGGAACTGTAGTTACAGTGTCTCTGGGTCTGTAACATGAACAACAAATGGAGCAGAGGCTGCAGTGAGGGGATGCTCTGTAAAGAGGGAGGAGGAAAGGGATCTGCCCTACCCACGCAGGGTTTTCCAAGAGCACTATTCCTACCTACACCTAACCCAGAAGCAATGTATGAGGTGACTCTGATTCAATAAGGATCTGGTCACAGAGCTGTGTCACCTCCTGTAACACGACCTGGAGCCTCACACCAGGGTGAGGACGTAGCTGTTAGTGGCCGTTAAGGTCACAGTTTCATTGAACTTCTATGTATCTGGATCTTCCCAGGCAGGAGCAGGAGACATATCCAACATAGAGTGGTAGAAAGTGATGGAGTCATGGAGTCATGTGCGACACAGAAGGAGGCCATTTTGCCCCTCTGTGCCAGCTCTGTGTGGAAGAATTCAGGCAGTCCCAATCCCCCGCTCAATCCCCGTATCCCTGCAAGTTCACTTCCTTCAGGTGTCCATCCAGTTTCCTTTTAAAATCATTGATTATCTCGGCTTCCACCACCCTCATGGGCAGTGAGTTCCAGCTCATTACCATCCACTGTGTAAAATATTTCTTCCTCATATTCACCTGCATCTCTTATCCAAAACCTTCCATCTGTGTCCCCTAGTCCGTGTTTCATCAGATAATGAGAAGACTTTTCCTTGTCCACCTTACCTAAGCCTATCATAATCTTGTACACGTTTATCATACCTCTCTCAATCTCCTTTACTCCAGGGAGAACAACTCCATCTTCTCCAGTCTAACCTTGTAACTAACCAACCTGCTCCACCACCCCCCTCCAATCCCTGGAACCATTCTGGTAAATCTCCTCTGCACCCCCTCAAGGACTTTACATTCTTCCTAAAGTGTGCTGACCAGAACTGGACACAGTTCTCTAGTTGGGGCCTAACCAAAGCTTTATACAGTTTCAGTATAACTTCCCTGCTTTTGTATCTTTGCCTCTAATTATGAAGCCCAAGATCTGATTGGCTTTGCTTAACACTCTCCATATATGTTCTTCCACCTTCAAAGATCAATGCATATAGAGCCCCAGGTCCCTCAGTTCCTGCACAATCTTTAGAACTGTCCCATTAAGTCTCTATTGCTTTCCTATTCCATCTGACAAAATACATCACCTCACACTCCTCTGTATTAAATTCCACCTGCCACTTCTCTGGCCATTCTGCGAGCCTATCTATATCCTGTTGTAGGCATTTTGCATCATCCTCACTGTTTACCATTCCTCCAAGCATGGTATCATCGGAAAATTTTGAAATTCTAATCTGAATTCCAAGATCCATCTCATATATATATGTAACAAAAAAAAAATCAGTTGGTCCGAGAACTGACCCTTGGAAAACATCACTGTCTACCGTCCTCCAGTGTGAAAAACAACCGTTCACCAGCACTCTGCCCGAACTATCTCTTCTTTGAAGGTAGCCCATTGTTCAGCTCCTGTTTTCCTGCCAAACGTTGACTCTAATTTATTCGCCCCAGCTCCATTTTTACACTGGATGACTTGTTGAAGTTGACTTTCTCATAGTTAATTATTCTTACTCTGGATTGCTCTTTGGCCTTTCCCATAGTCAACAAAAACCTTATGATACAATGATCATTGTCCCCTAAATGTTCTCCGACTGATACTTAATCCACTTGGGTCCAGCTCATTCTCGAGAACCAGGTCTAGCAGTGCCTCCTTTCTCGTTGGACTAGCAACATACTGTTGTAGAAATGTTACCTGCACACATTGCAGTAACTCCTGCCTCCCTCTGCCCGTTAAATTGCTACTATCCCAGTCCATATTAGGATAATGAATGTTCCCCCATTGTAACTACTCTATAATTCTTGCATCTTTCAGTAATTTTCTTGCAGATTTGTTCCTCCACATCCTTCCCATTAGCCGATGGCCTATAGACAACACCGAGCAATGTAAATGAACCTTTTTTTGCTCTTTAGCTCGATCCAAATAGATTCTGTCCTTCACCCACCTACGCACCCACCCAGCCCCACTCCCACCTCCCCACACACGTCCCCGGGACTTTCTCTCTCTCCAGCATCATAATGTTCTCCTTAATCAATACCACCACTCTTATTCCTTTTCTCCCTTTCCTATTTTTCCTGAACACCTTTTATCCAGGAATATTTAACACCCAGTTCTGCCCTTCTTTGAGCCAGATCTCTGTTATAGCCACAACATCATATTTCCACATGGCAATCTGCACCTGTACCTCACCAGTCTTATTAACCACACTCCGTATTCACATACATGCACATCAACCCTGATGTACACTTTATTACTTCCTCCCTTCCTCAGACCCCAACTAATAACTTTCTCAACCCTACTATAGTGTTATCCATCTCTCCCAGTATTCTGTGCACTTTAGAATTCCTCTCTGATGTTTACTCCTGGTTCCCACACACCTGCCAATTTAGTGTAAACCCTCTCCAATAGCACTAACATATCACCCTGCAAGGAAATTAGTTCCAGCTCTGTTCAGGTGCAACCGTCCGGCCGGTACAGATCCCACATTATCCAGAACTGGTCCCGGTGTCCCAGCAATGCAAACCTCACCGCTTCTGCAGCATCCTCCCAGCCACACATCCATCGGTACTATCCTCCTATTTCTATACTCACTCGCACGGGGTACTGGCAGTAATCCGGAGATTACTACTTTGAGATGGCTAACTTGACCATGACACCAGGGAGGAAACACACCATCTTGGATGCATGTCTGCGGCCTCAGAAACGCTCGTCTGTTCCCGTGACTATCGAATCTCCTGTCACTGTCAACATTCTAGTCTTCACTGTATCCCCTCCCACCCCCAGGACAGCTGAGACATCCCGGGTACCATGGCCTTGTCTCTGGCTGCAGTCCCCAGATGAAACATCACTTTCCTCAGTATTGAATACTGGTTGGAGAGTGAGATGCACTCTGGGGTCTCCTGTGCTACCTGCCTGATTCTGCTTGACTGTAATTCTTCTTCCCTTAATCTGTGGGGTGACCACATCTATAACGTGTTCTTCACAAATTACTCAACCTCACGTAAACACCACAGAGGCATCCATGGTCCCACCATCTGCAGCTTGTACATCATCCCAGACAGCAGGATGAAGAGGAGGTGGGAGTTAAGAAGGGGCATAAGGCAGGAACATAACGTCATCCTGAATGCTGACGGTGATGCCGGATGCTACGGGCTCTGTCACAGCCGTTCCCATGAGGTGGAGAATGAACTCCTCCCTCAGGCTCAGGGGATGAAGGTAAGCCTGGATCCCGACAGTTCACTGCTGCTCCCTGTCCTGTAAGAGAGAGAGCAGAATGTCAGTGATTGTGTTGCACTGTGTTTTGGAGATATGCTTGCAATAGCTGAATAGCTGGTGGTGTGTGAAGGCAGTGAAAGGTGGATGTGAGGCTGGTATCAGTGGAAGGTATGTAAAGGTGATGTGGAGTATGTAAATGTTAGGTGTGAGTCCTGAGTGATAAAGACTGCTGATGGGTGAGTGATGGGGGTGTGGTACATTGAGCAGTGTGAGAGGTTGGTGATGTTGGGGGTAGGAGATGTCATGTGGAAATGAATTCACTGACATTGATCACCCGTGTGAGCTCATTCTACTTCTTCTGGCTCTGCTGCCAGGTCCTGGGGCCAACCTTCCTGCATTGACCTCCCTGGCCACCTGCTCCCATTCCCTTCGGAGTGCGTTTCTTGAGGGTCTCCATCCCACCCCACTGATACATGGCCTCCTGTCACCCTCCATGACTAAGGCCTCCAGCACTCCATCCGTGAATCACAGAGCCCTCTCTCTGTGCTAGTATTCAACCTACCTTTTCTCCAATTGCAGCATTCACAGTCAGCAGCAGCAGCCTCCTGTGATTCAGTTCAGCTTCCCTTTAAGAGGGACAGACGGCCTTTACAGGCTGAATCCTGGCTGAAACACGTGCTAGAGTCAGACACAGTTAAGTCTCCTGTTAAGCGTGCAGACAGACAGCAGCGCGGGTCACCCTGGGCAGCCCCTAGAATTTATGGAAATGAAATGAGGAGGCCCCAGAAATTTTGTGTCACCTGCCTCAAGTGGCTGATCATGACCTCTCTGCTCAAAAAGCGCTGCAAACCCGGTTTTCTCTCTCTTTCTATTTTCCTTTCCCTCTTCCCCCCTTTCTCACTCTCTCTCCCTTCACTCATTGTCTCTTGCTCATGGAATTAGAGACAGGTGAAGCACTGAAGGAGGCTATTCGGCCCTTTGTGTTCGTGCTGTTTCTTTGAAAGAGCTGTCTAATTATTACCACTCTCCTCCTTTATCCCCAGACTATTTTTTTCGCCTTTTCCAGTTTTTTATTATAATTCCCTTTTGAAAGATATTATTGAATCTGCTTCAATCATGTTTTCGGGCAGTGAATTTCTGATCCCAACAACTCGCTGAGAAGGAAAATTCTCCTCATTTCACCTTTGGTTCTTTGTCAATTACCTTCAATCTGTGTCTTCTTAATACTGAACTTTCTGACACTGGAAACAGTTTCACATTAATTACCCCATCAAAACTCTTCATGATTTTGAATTCGATATTAAATCTCCTCTTACCCTTCACTGCTTTAAAGAGAACAAACCCAGCTTTTCCAATCTCTCCATGTAACTGAATTCCCAGATCCCTGGTACCATATGTTTCAAATTCTGCTATTCCATGTGTCATGTACTGGGATATGCTGTAGTGTTTTATATAGATTTAGCATAACTTCCAAGGTTTGTTTTCTATGCCTCTATTTATAAAGCCCAGTATCTCATATGCTTTATTAACTGTTGTGCTAACCTGTCCTGTGACCTTCAACGATTTACACATAAACTCCCCAGGTCTCTCTGTTCTTGCACTCCCTTTACAGTTGTAACATGTAGCTTGTGTTGTCTCTCCACATACATCCTTCTAAAAGGTATTACCTCACATCTCTGCTGTGACAATTCAAATTACAGAAGATTGAAGACATTGTTTTCAGTCCCTGCTCCAAACTTAATTCCCTAGCTACCGACTCCATACCTCTCCCTGGCAATTGTGTGAGACTGAACCAGACTGTTCACACCTTGGTGTCATATTTGACCCCGAGATGAACTTCTAACCACATCTACACACCTTCACTAAAACAGCCTATCTGCACCTAGAAAATCATAGAAAAATCATAGAATGTTTACAACACAGAAAGAGGCCACTTGGCCCATTGTGTCTCTGCTATCCAAAAAACGACCTCCCCAGCCGAATCCCACCTTCCAGCATTTGGTCCCGAGCTCTGCAGATTAAATCACTTGAGGTGTAGCAAGGTACATTTAAAATCAGATGAGGTTTTCAGCCTCTTCTACCCTTTCAGAAACTGAGTTCCAGACCCCCACCCCACCGCACTCTGGGTGATTTTTTTCCTCATCTCCCCTCTAATTTTTCTACCAATCATTTAAATCCATGCCCTCTTGTCACTGATCTCTCTGCTAAGGTGAATAGACCCTTCACCACCACTCTATCCAGGGCCCTCAGCGTTTTGTACGTTTCAATCAGATTTCCCCTCAGCCTTCTCTGCTCCAAGGCGAACAACCCCAGCCTTTCCAATCATTCCTCAAAGTTGCATTTTCCCAGTCCCGGCAACATGTTTGATAAATCTCCTCTGTCCCCTCTCCAGTGCAATTACGTCCTTTCTGTAATGAGGTGACCAGAACTGCACACATTACTCAAGTTGTGGCCTAACCAATGATTTATGGAGTTCCAGCATAACCTCCCTGCTCTTATATTCAATACCTCGGCTAATAAGGGAAAGGATTCCATATGACCTCTTAACCACCTTATCGACCTGTCCTGCTACATTCAGCTATCTGTGGGCATTCACTCTAAGGTCTGTCACTTCCTCTACACTTCTCAGTATTCTCCCATTAATCGTGCATTCCTTTGCCTTATTTGACCTCCCCAAATGCATCATATCGCACTCATCCAGCCTGAATTCAATTTGCCACTTCTCTGCCCATCTGACCAGTCCATCAATATCTTCCTGCAGTGTACAGCTATCCTCCTTGCGATCTACCACACAGTCAATCTTTGTATCGTCTGCAAACTTCTTGACTATGCCCCTACCCTTACTTCCAAATCGTTAATGTATGCGACATAAAGCAGGGGTCCCAGTACTGAGCTGTGTGGAATTTGCTTTTTTTTTATTCATTCGTGGGATTTGGGCGTCACTGTCTGGGCCTGTATTTATTGCCCATCCCTTATTGCCCTTGAACTGAGTGGCTTGTGAGGCAATTTAATAGTCCATCACATTGTTGTGGGTCTGGAGTCACATGTGGCCAGACCAGGTAAGGACAGTAGATCTCCTTCCCTAAAGGGCATTAGTGAACCAAATGGGATTTTCAAACAATCGACAATGGTTTCATGGTCACCATTAGAGTAGCTGTTTAATTCCAGAACTATTAATTGATTTCAAATTTCATTATGTGTCATGGTGAAATTCGAATCCATGTTCCAGAGTGTTAACCTGGGTTTGCTGGATTTACAAGTGCAGTGACATTGCCACTACACCACTGTCTCCATTAAATGCTGCTGGAAAATTCCCTCCAGTCGCTAAAACGCCTGTCAACAATTACTCTTTCCTTCCTGCCACTGAGCTAATTTTGCATCCGCCTTGCTGCATTTCCCTGGATCTCCTGGGATTTTATTTTTAACAAGTCTGCTATGTGCGCCCTTGCTAAAAACTTTGCTAAAATCCAAGTAGACCGCATCAACTACATTAACCTCATCTAACGTCCTTGTTACTTCATCAAATAATCATGCAAGTTAGTCAGACACAATCTTGCCTTAACACATCTATGGTGATTATCCCTGATGAACCTGTGCCTTTCGAAGTGACAGTTTACCCTGTCTCTCAGACTAGATTACTATAATTTTCCCACTCTGAGGTTAGACTGACTGGCCTGTAGTTATTCGGTCTATCCTTCGCTCCCTTTTTAAACAGTGGTACAATGTTAGCAGTTCTCCAATCCTCCATCACCACACCTGTATCCAGTGAGAACTGGAAAATTATGGACATACTTTTGGTTATTCCTTCTGTTGCTTCTTTTAACAACCTGGGGTACATTTCATCACACCATGGTGATGTATCAACTTTCAATGAGGCTAATTCCATTAGTAATTCCTCTCTGCCTATGTTTATCACATCCAATAATTCACACACCTCCTCCTTAACTGCAATATCCGCACCGTTCCCCTCTTTTGGGAAGACAGTCACAAAGTATTCATTAAGAACCATATCAGTAACTACTGTCCCTACACATAGGTTACCTTTTCGGTCATTAATGGGCTCTACTCTCTCCTTAGTTGTCCTCTTAGCCTTAATGTATTGAAAGAAAAAACATACATGGGTTCACCTTGATTTTGCTTGCCAATATTTTTTATGATTTCTCCTTGCTTTCGTAAATTCCTTTTTGATATCAGCCTCCACTTTCTATACTCCTCTTGGTTTTCTGTTGTATTGAGTTCTCGGTGTGGGACATAAACTTGCCCTTCCTGCTGTATCTTACCCTGTAGGCTCCTTGTCATCCATGGAGCTGGGGAATGAGACTGACTTGATTTATCTACAAAGCGCTGGCACGGACTCGATGAGTTGAAATGTCCCATTCTGCGCCAGAATTGACTAAGGCTCTATGACTCTATGACATGAGTATTCTATTACAACAGCTTTCCTATACTGGGAAGGTTTATAATGGACTGGACATTATCACCCTGTTGAACCCCGTGATGTAAGTGAAATGTTTGATGCCCCAGAAAATGGTTAACAAATGTCCTTCACAAACAGAGTAAATCAGTTCAGCCCCACTCACAATTCTGGAGTAATTCACAATGGGGAGTAATTTCTCCTGGTTTTCTCGGCATTGGACAGCAACCAGGCAGTCACTGTGTCCCCACATCCATGTGGAAAGTCTTGTCGGGGTTCGGTGAGGTAAGACACGTTGCCTGGGCGACAGATTTCTTTAGTTGTGTTACTGTTTCTGTGTTCTCTTCAGTCCAAATGGGATAAGCCTGGTCATCATCACCATTCGGTGGTTCATAAAGAGGAGTCACAGTCTCAGCAAATCGAGGGATGAGGGTCTGCTGATACCACAACAGCCTGAGGATAGGACACAGGGCAGTCTTTGTGGTGGACAGGGGTAGATACTGGATGAGGGTCTGCTGATACCCCACCAGCCTGAGGATAGGACACAGGACAGTCTTTGAGGTGGACAGGGGTGGACACTGGATGAGGGTCCACTGATACCCCACCAGCCTGAGGATAGGACACAGAGCAGGCTTTGAGGTGGACAGGGGTAGACACTGGATGAGGGGCAATTGATACTCCACCAGCCTGAGGATAGGTCAGAGGGCAGTCTTTGAGGTGGACAGGGGTAGACACTGGATGAGGCTCCACTGATACCCCACCAGCCTGAGCAGAGGACACAGAGCAGGCTTTGAGGTGGACAGGGGTAGACACTGGATGAGGGGCAATTGATACGTCACCAGCCTGAGGATAGGACACAGGGCAGTCTTTGAGGTGGACAGGGGTGGACACTGGATGAGGGTCCACTGATACCCACCAGCATGAGGATAGGACACAGTGCAGTCCTTGAGGTGGACAGGGGTAGACACTGGAATTGTGTCCACTGATACTCCACCAGCCTGAGGATAGGACACTGGGCAGTCTTTGAGGTGGACAGGGGTGGACAATGGATAGGGTCCACTGATACCCACCAGCATGAGGATAGGACACAGTGCAGTCCTTGAGGTGGAAAGGGGTAGACATTGGATGAGGGTCCACTGATACCCACCAGCCTGAGGATAGGACACTGGGCAGTCCTTGAGGTGGACAGGGGTAAACACTGGAATTGTGTCCACTGATACTCCACCAGCCTGAGGGTAGGACACTGGGCAGTCTTTGAGGTGGACAAGGGTAGACACTGGATAAGGGTCCACGGATACCCCACCAGCCTGAGGATAGGACACTGGGCAGTCTTTGAGGTGGACAGGGTTATACACTGGATGGTCTCGACCTGATGTTGGTCTGGGCTGATGTTGGATGAGCCAATTTGGACATATAGAACGATGACACGATGTTACACCAGCTGGGCCTTACGTGGATGGTCTTTTAGTCCAGCTCCCAAAGTAACTGCAGTAGTTCCTGTAAAAGGGTTAAATGTGTGGACACGGTCTGTGGTGATGAGGAGGAGACCATCAATTTATTTCAGCAAGCAGGAAGACTGTGAAAGGTTCCTAACGCCCCCAGCCAAACGTTTGCGGAAAATAGTGGGGTTATTGTGGGACCCCTTGTGACAGACATGTCCAGGGGTATCTCTGGTCCTCAGAAGTTAATGTGAATTTAAATTGTTCCTCTAGTTTTACTGGGATACTCCAATAAACATTAGAGATATCCAGCGTGGTGAAGTCAGCCCTGCCACTGGGAATCTGGGAGAGTAGGGTTGGTGTCTCTCAGACAACCGAGTTCACACAGGGGTGACTGTGTTGAGTTTGTCTGGTCAATAGTCAGTCCCCAGCTGCCATCTTGTTTTGGTAACCGGCAAAATCGGGCAGTTAGCAGTGAATGTGTCTTTGTGAACTGCACCCTGGTATAACAATAACCTGATGTTGTCTGGAATATATGATATAATCTCAGCTCGGTAAGAATACTGCTTCATGGATCATGCAATGGTCAATTGATTTCTTCAGGTCTGCTCATGTTTCCACAGTCATCTTTATGGGTTGTGAATACACTCAGCACCGACTCGAGAATCGCCTGTACCTCAGGGTTATCAGAGGTGTCTGGTTCACACTCCTCTGATATTTTAATCATGAATATTGAGGATGCAATGGACACCAGAGTAGGGTATGTTTTAATGTTCTACAATATACAAATATAGCGATAATCAATTACTGCTGATAACCTTTGAGCACATTACTGCCCAGTAGTCCCTGTCCATTATACAGGATCATATAAAAGGAAGGCAGGACTTTGACATGAACTCTGTTCCCTCTCCTACACCACTGTAAGATCTGATCTAGGGTCACCACATCCGTGAACTGCGGAGCCCTCTTTCTGTCCTAGTATTCCATTTACCTTCTGTCCAATTGCAGCATTCACAGTCAGCAGCAGCAGCCTCCTGACTGAAAGAGGTCACTTGGCCCATTGTATCTGTGCTGACCGAAAAACGATCCACCCATTCTAATCCCACTTTCAGCATTTGATCCATCGCTCTGCAGATTACGGTACTTGAGGTGGATATCCAGAATCCTGTTGAATGAGTTGAGGGTTTCTGCCTCAACTACACTGTCAGGCAGTGAGTTCCAGACCCCACCACACTCTGTATGAAAAGGTCTTCCTCATCTCCCCTCTTATCTTTCGACTAATCACTTTAAATCTATTCCCCCCTAGTCACTGACCTTTCTACTAAGGTGAACAGACCCTTCACCTCCTCTCTGTCCAGATCCCTCAAAATTATGGACATTTCAGTCCGATCTCCTCTCAGCCTTCTCTATTCCAAAGAGAACAACCCCAGCCTATCCAATCGTTCCTCACAGCTGCATTTTGTCTAGTCCGAGCAACATCCTCATAAATCTCCTCTGTACCCTCTCTAGTGCAATTAGATCCTTTCTGTAATGAGGTGACCAGAATTGCACTCATTACTCAAGTTGTGGCCTAGCCAATGAGTTATACAGTTCCAGCATAATCTCCCTGCTCTTATATTCTATACCTCAGCTCATAAAGGAAAGGATTCCATCTGCCTTCTCCACCATATTATTATTGAATCTGCTTCCACCTTGTTTTCAGGCAGTGAATTCCAGATCCCAACAACTCGCTGTGTAAGAACATTCTCCTCATTTCACCTCTGGTTCTTTGTCAATTAGCTTCAATCTGTGTCTTCTTAATACTGAACTTTCAGACACTGGAAACATTTTCACACTAATTACCCGATCAAAACCCTTCATGAATTTGAATTCTATATTAAATCCCCTCTTACCCTTCACTGCTCTAAAGAGAAAAATCCCAGCTTTTCCCATCTCTCCATGAGATCCCTGGTACCAATCTAGTAAATCACCTCAGTATCTTCACTAAGTCCTTGACATCCTTACCAACGTGTGGTGATCAGAATTGGACACAATTCTCCAGCTGGGACCTAACCAATGATGTATAAAAATCAGCATTTCCTCCTGAGTTTTATTACTCTGTGCTGTGTTTATAAAGCCAAGGACACGATATGTTGTTATTTTGTAGCAGCCTTCTCAGTGTCCTGCTGCCTCATAAATTAGTACAGCCCGAGGTCTGTCCATTCAACCATCCACATTATTTTGCCTTTCCTCATATTTCCTACCGATATGTATCACTTCACAGTTCAATGTGTAAAGTTCAATCTGCCGGGTGACTGGCCATTTCACCAGTCACTCTCTGTCCTCATTGGGACAGACCAGGCTCCATCCTCAGGCTGTGCTGAGTAAGCGGCTTTCACCCAATGTGGTACTGAGCTCCAAATAGAGCAGAAAAGACTCACTTCTATCCCCGGCTTGTGTTAATCCCACCCGGTGTGGCACTGACACACACAGATAGCAGGAAAGACCCAATTCAATCCCCGGTGTGTCTTAATCCCACCCGGTGTGGTCCTGACCGACACAGAGAGCAGGAAAGACCCAATTCAATCCCTGGCCTGTGTTAATCTCTCCCGGTGGTACTGACCCAGGCACAGAGAGCAGGAAAGATTCAATTCTATCCCTGGTCGGTGTTAATCTCACCCGGCGAGGTACTGACCCACACAGAGAGCAGGAAAGACCCAATTCTGTCCCCGGCTTGTGTTAAATCGTCCCGGTGTTGTATTGACCCACACAGAGAGCAGGAAAGACCCAATTCTATCCCCGGCCTCTTAATCCCACACAGTGTGGTACTGACCCACACAGAGAGCAGGAAAGGACCAATTCTATTCCTGATCTGTGTCACTTCCACCCGATGTGGTAATGACCCCCACGTACACACAGAGAGCATGAAAGGACCATTCTCTCCCTGATCTGTGTCATTCCCACATAGTGTGGTACAGACACAGCAAGAAATTTCTATTTCTCTCCCTGGCCTGTGCGAATCCAACATGTTGTGTTAATGACCCCCACACACAGAGCAGGAGATTTCCATCTCTCTCCCTCGCCTGTGTTAATCCAACAAGGTATGTTCCAAGTACAAGTAACGATCAGCCTCTGCTTTAAATTGCTGTCCGTCTATCCCTGATCTGTGTTACTTCCACACAGTGTGGTACTGACCAAACAAACAGAGCAGGAAAGGACTAATTCTCTCCCTCATCTGTGTTAATCCAACATGATGTTTTCCTGAACCATATCAAAGTACAAGTAATGATCAGCCTCTGCTTAAAATTGTTGACCGTCTGTTGTCCATATCAGGTAAGGTTTCAATGGTTTCTGTTTCCACAGACTCAAAGAATCATACAGCACTGAGGAGGCTATTTGGCCCATCGTGTCTTTGCATGCTGTTTGAAGGAGCAATCCCATTTGTCCCTCTCCTCTACACAATTACCACTTCGCTGAAAATCTCCTCTGATACTATTGAATCAATTCTCTTTTTTAAATTTATTATTGAATCTGCTTCACCACTCTTTCAGGTTGTGAATTCCGGTTTATAATAGATCAATGCATTTTTGTTGGCCCATCACCTTAAAATGTGTCCTCTGGTTACTGACAGTACTTCCAGAGAAACCAAATTCTCTGTCTTTGCTCCACCAAATATTGTTCAAGATTTTGCATATCTCTATTCAATCTCCATTTAACATCACTGCTCTAAAGGGAACAATTCCAGTTTACATTCAAGGGACACGAGATAGAGGGGAGGGCGTAGAATTCAGCTCGGACTCTAACACAAAACACCATCACCTCCACATTCCCCTCCTCCGAGCCAAACACCATCTAGACTTGGACAGAAATCACCGTTCCTTCATCATCACTGGGTTAAAAGCCTGAAATCCTTTCTGTAACAGCATTGTGGGAACACCTTCACCACACGGACTGCAGTGGTTCAGGATGAAGGCCCATCATTTTCTCATGGTAACCAGGCATGGGGAAGTAATGCCAGCCTTGTCAGTATCACTCATATCTTGAGAACAAATAGGCAGGAAATAAAATGTTAATAAAATCAATGTATTTGTAATTGACTGATTGAAGTGATCAAAGAGAGAGACGTCATAACCCAATATAGTAAATTGTCAGCACAATTCATCTCACCTGGCCCTTGTGTTAGCCTTTCTTCTGTTATCTGTGTGAGGATACAAGTAACAATGAGCCGCTGGCTCAAGAACCGCTGGACATCAATTGTACACACGAAATAAGGACTCAATGGATTCTGTTACCATAGAATCGGAGAATCACAAAACATGGAAGCAGTCCATTGGCCCATCGTACCTGTGCCATCTTTGAAAGAGCTTTTTATTTTGCCCCTCTTTCCTCCTCTTTTCCCAAAGCCCTGCAAATCCCCCTCTGCAGCATTTATCCGTTCCCTTTTGAAACTTGCTCTTGAATCTGCTTCCAGCACATCTTCAGGCCGTGTATTCCAGAATAAAGCAACTCACTGCATAAAAATGTTTTCCTTATGCCACCTCTGCATTTTTTGCCAAGTATTTTGAGTCTTGCCATCGGTCCTTTTCCCAAAGAAAACAGTTTACCCTTACTCTGTCAAAACAGCACATAATTGTGATGTGTTCCATTAAATTCCCCCCTTTACCTGATCTACTCTGATTCCTGTTTCTGTAGTCTCCCCATGTACCTGAACTCCCACATTCCTGGACCATTCCAGTAAATCTCCTCTGCACCTTCTCCAACATTCTGACATCCTTTCTAATAAGTAATGCTCAGAATTGGACACAATTCCTCAGCTGAGACCTAACCAGTGATTTACAAAGTTTCAGTTGACTTCCTTCCTTTTGCACGCTATGCCTCTATTTATAAAGCTCGATATCCTGGATGTGTTTTTAGTAATTTTATCGACTTGTTCTGCTATATTCAAAGACATCTGTTCATGCACCCAATTTAAAACTGCCCCATTTCATTTACATTGCCTCACCTTATTCTTCCTCCCTTAGCCCATGTCTGCACTAAATTTCATCTGCTTCATTTCCTCATTTCATCTCTCTCCCTGAATCCTTCTAATATCATCCTCATTTCTTTTGCATTTCCGAGTTTCTGTCACCTGAGTACACTGAAATTCTGCCTTTTATAGATAAGTAAATGTCACACACAAACACAATACACGGATATATATTTATGTATGTTTCCATAAAGAAGCAATGGCCCGAATACCGACCATTGGGGAGCATCACTGTATAATCCCCTCCACTGTCTGAGCAACAATAGATCACCACTTCCCTCTGTATTCTATCCCTTAGCCAATGTCATATCCACACTGTCACTGCCTCTTGAATCCATGAGGTTCAGACTTCCTAACGAATCTATTAAATGGCATTTGATTCCACGACTTTTGATTGTTCATATACAAAGTAGCAACCGTGCTTTCCGCAGCAACACTCTCCATTACTTCATCAAAGAATATGAACAAGATAGTCAGACATGATTTGCCACTAATATATCTTCTGGACCTTCTTGTCATTTATCAACTCATGCTATTTAAACCACAATTATCTTGTCCCAGATTACAGACTCTACAAGCTTCCCCAACATTTCAGTGAGGTTAGACTGATGGGTCAGTATTCCAGGGTGTAGCCTATCTCTACTGTTTTGAACAGGGTGTAGAATTTGCAACACTTCAGTCCTCTGACATCACTGCCATATCCAAGGAGGATTGGACGATTCGGGCCAGTGGCTCCGCTATTTCCAACATTCCTTCCCTCAGCAACCCTCATACATCCCATCTAGACTGGATAATTGTTTATTGCGGTACAGAAAGTGTTGGATTGAAAGGTGTTGACTGAACTTGTTTGTTCAGTGACTGTAATTAATGTAAGTCTCCATGGACCCTAATTGTGTCATTGGAGGGTTTCCCACTTCTATTAATACAGGACTCCTTCCAATGTGTTATCCCATAGTATCACCCCACCCATCCCCACCCCTCTCACCGGCACTGACAGGGATAAGTGGCTCCAGAGAGAGGGAGAAGATAGATCAGAATCTGAGAACAATCGATTGGAATGTTACAACAATGGGTCAGAACCTGAGAACAATCGATTGGAATGTGACAACAATGGAGAGGAGTTTCTCGTGGGCGTCTGACTATCTTTCTACAAATTATCATCGGCTTTCTTTACAATATCGGATCTATTACGCGCTTTTGACTATTCAAACGATTTACTATCCGGTCCTCATTGTTGGTGTCCCTGGTAAGTCTCTCTCTACCTAGCTATTAATGTTATAACCTATGAGTAACTTCAGTACTGTTCTTGTCAATTACTCTGCCCTTCTTGCGAATATTATTGTTCCTGGTCAACCTCTCTATCCAGCTATTAGAACTATAGATCATGTTTCACTGCATTGCTGTTCCTTTTATTTAAATATTGGGAAGACTAAATCCACTGCCATCGATTTCTGTCACAAATTCTGTCCCTGTCCGCCGACTCTATCACACTCCCTGTCCAATGTCTGAGAACAAACCAGACTCTTCACAACGTCAGCGATTCCTTTCATCCTAAGCTAAGTTCCAATTCAATATCCTGTCGATCGCTAACCCTGCCTACAGCCACCTCTATAATTTTGTTCATTTCCACATCTCTTTCAGTTCATCAACTTATAAACCCTCAGCCGTGCCTTTCTTAGATCCACACTTGATGATTCCAATGTCTTCCTGGTCATGCTCACAGTAACAAAGCTCGATAAACTGCAGCTCATTCAGAAATCTACTGGCTGCATCACAGCTCACACCCAGTCCAGATCACCCATCATCCCTGGACTCACTCACATAACCTACCTCCCAGTCTGGCAATGCCACAATTTTAATATAATCATACTTGGATTAAAAGCTCTAAATGGCCTCAACCTTCCAATTATCCCCATTCCCCTGTACGTTTCCCATATTCCTTCCATTTGTTCTATTTGACGTGTTTTTCATTTCTCGTTTTGAAGTGAATTTCATTAGCTATGGATCTGTCTCTGACTCAGATTTGGTCTCAGTACTATCACTGGTGCTGATGCAGTGGAATCCACACTGATGGGCAGTTCTGGTGTGGCCGACACAGTTCTCATGCTGGACAGGGCACGAGTCCAAGAGTACCCTGCATGGACTGGTAGACTGAACAGTGGTCTGGATGGCATATCAACAACCTGTTCCAGCAGCTTGGAAACTTGGCCTATGCATGTTCACTGACCGCCTGTGTTAGTCACTCTCAGTTAAGCATCCATTCAGCTGGCACAAGGAATCCCCTCTGGGGTTATTTAAAAGGACCGAGCATTCAACTTGCAGGTGAGGGCATTTGACTTACTTTTGCTATTGTAAAGTTAGTGGAGGTGCTGTGGATGGCTTTCTGGAGTTTGTGTTGTGAGCTGCTGCAGACATTCAGAGAGGACCGAGGATTTAGTGATCCAACTCTAGACGAGGTATCGGGACTGTAGTTACAGTGTCTCTGGGTCTGTAACATGATCAACAAATGGAGCAGAGGCTGCAGAGAGGGAAAGCTCTGGATGGGAACCAAATGAGGTCAGTGGGGAGTTAGGATGTATGAACGAAAGCCTGTAAGGAACGAGATAATGAAGTCAGCGTGACTAAGGGAAAGAGTAGGCAGGGAGCAGATGATGAAAGCAAAGGGACTGGTGGTCTGAGGTGTACTTGTTTTAATGCAAGAAGTGTAGTAGGTAAGGCAGATGAGCTTAGGGCCTGGATTAGTACCTGGGAGTATGATGTGATTGCTATTACTGAGACTTGGTTAAGGGAAGGGCATGATTGGCAACTAAATATCCCAGGATACCGATGCTTCAGGCATGATAGAGAGGGAGGTAAAAGGGGTGGAGGAGATGCATTACTGGTCAAAGAGGATATCACAGCTGTGCTGAAGGAAGGCACTATGGAGGACTCGAGTTGTGAGGGAATATGGGCAGAACTCAGAAATAGGAAGGGTGTGGTAACAATGTTGGGGCTGTACCACAGGCCTCCCAACAGCGAGCGTGAGATAGAGGTACAAATATGTAAACAGATTATGGAAAGCTGTAGGAGCAACAGGGTGGTGGTGACAGGAGATTTTAATTTTAGAACATAGAACATTACAGCGCAGTACAGGCCCTTCAGCCTTCGATGTTGCGCCGACCTGTGAAACCATCTGACCTACACTATTCCATTTTCATCCATATGTCTATCCAATGACCACTTAAATGCCCTTAAAGTTGGCGAGTCTACTACTGTTGAAGGCAGGGCGTTCCACGCCCCTACGACTCTCTGTGCAAAGAAACTACCTCTGACATCTGTCCTATATCTATCACCCCTCAACTTAAAGCCATGTCCCCTCGTGTTTGCCATCACCATCCGAGGAAAAAGGCTCTCACTATCCACCCTATCTAACCCTCTGATTATCTTATATGTCTCTATTAAGTCACCTCTTCTCCTCCTTCTCTCTAACGAAAACAACCTCAAGTCCCTCAGCCTTTCCTCGTAAGACCTTCCTTCCATACCAGGCAACATCCGAGTAAATCTCCTCTGCACCTTTTCCAAAGCTTCCACATCCTTCCTACAATGCGGTGACCAGAACTGCACGCAATACTCCAGGTGCGGCCGCACCAGAGTTCTGTACTGCTGCAGCATGACCTCGTGGCTCCTAAACTCGATCCCCCTACTAATAAAAACTAACACACCATATGCCTTCTTAACAGCTCTATTAACCTGGGTGGCAACTTACAGGGATTTATGTACCTCGAAACCAAGATCTCTCTGCTCATCGACACTACCAAGAATCTTCCCATTAGCCCAGTATTCTGCAATCCTGTTACTCCTTCCGAAGTGAATCACCTCACACGTTTCCGCATTAAACTCAATTTGCCATCTCTCAGCCCAGCTCTGCTGCCTATCTATGTCCCTCTGTAACCTACAACATCCTTCGGCACTATCCACAACTCCACTGACCTTCGTGTCATCCGCAAATTTACCAACCCACCCTTCTACACCCTCATCCAGGTCATTTATAAAAATGACAAACAGCAGTGGCCCCAAAACAGATCCTTGCGGTGCACCACAAGAAACTATACTCCAGGATGAACATTTACCATCAACCACCACCCTCTGTCTTCTTTCAGCTAGCCAATTTCTGATCCAAAGCACTAATTCACCTTCAATCCCATACTTCTGTATTTTCTGCAATAGCCTACCGTGGGGAACTTTATCAAACGCCTTACTTAAATCCATATACGCCACATCCACGGCTTTACCCTCATCCACCTGTTTGATCACCTTGTCAAAAAACTCAATAAGGTTTGTGAGGCACGATCTACACTTCACAAAACCGTGCTGACTATCTCTAATGAACTTATTCTTTTCAAGATGATTATAAATCCTATCTCTTATAACCTTTTCCAACATTTTACCCACAACCGAAGTAAGACTCACAGGTCTATAATTACCAGGGCTGTCTCTACTCCCCTTCTTGAACAAGGGGACAACATTTGCTATCCTCCAGTCTTCTGGCACTATTCCTGTCTGCAATGACGACATAAAAATCAAGGACAAAGGCTCTGCAATCTCCTCCCTGGCTTCCCAGAGAATCCTAGGATAAATCCCATCTGGCCCAGGGGACTTATCTATTTTCAAACTTTCCAAAATTGCTAACACCTCCTCCTTGTGAACCTCAATCCCATCTAGCCTAGTAGTCTGTATCTCAGTATTCTCCTCGACAACATTTTCTTTCTCCACTGTCAATACTGACGAAAAATATTCATTTAACACTTCCCCTATCTCCTCCGATTCCACACACAACTTCCCACTACTATCCTTGATTGGCCCTAACCTATCTCCAGTTATTCTTTTATTCCTGATATACCTATAGAAAGCCTTAGGGTTTTCTTTGATCCTATCCGCCAATGGCTTCTCGTGTCCTCTGCTTGCTCTTCTTATCTCTCCATTTAGATCTTTCCTGGCTGGCTTGTAACTCTCAAGCGCCCGAACTGAGCCTTCACGTCTCATCCTAACATAAGCCTTCTTCTTCCTCTTGACAAGCTCTTCAACTTCTTTAGTAAACCACGGCTCCCTCGCTCGACAACTTCCTCCCTGCCTGACAGGTACATACTTATCAAGGACACGCAGTAGCTGCTCCTTGAATAAGCTCCACATTTCGATTGTGCCCATCCCCTGCAGTTTCCTTCCCCATCCTACGCATCCTAAATCTTGCCTAATCGCATCATAATTTCCTTTCCCCCAGCTATAATTCTTGCCCTGCTGTATATCCCTGTCCCTGCCCATCGCTAAGGTAAACCTAACCGAATTGTGATCACCATCACCAAAGTGCTCACCAACTTCTAAATCTAACACCTGGCCGGGTTCATTACGCAGTACCAAATCCAATGTGGCATCGCCCCTGGTTGGCCTGTCTACATACTGTGTCAGAAAACCCTCCTGCACACACTGGACAAAAACTGACCCATCTAAAGTACTCGAACTATAGTATTTCCAGTCAATATTTGGAAAGTTAAAGTCCCCCATAACCACTACCCTGTTACTCTCGCTCCTGTCAAGAATCCTCTTTGCTATTCTTTCCTCTACATCTCTGGAACTATTTGGAGGTCTATAGAAAACTCCCAACAGGGTGACCTCTCCTCTCCTGTTTCTAACCTCGGCCCAGACTACCTCAGTGGACGAGTCCTCAAACGTCCTTTCTGCCGCTGTAATACTTTCCTTGATTAACAATGCCACACACCCGCCCTCTTTTACCATCTTCTCTGTTCTTAGTGAAACATCTAAATCCCGGATCCCGCAACATCCATTCCTGTCCCTGCTCTACCCATGTCTCTGAAATGGCCACAGCATTGAGTGGGATTCACTTAATGTTAGAGGTCTAGATGGAGCAGAATTTGTAAGGAGCATCCAGGAGGGTTTTCTAGAGCAGGATGTAAATAGTCCAACTCGGGAAGGGGCCATACTGGACCTGGTGTTGGGGAATGAGCCCGGCCAGGTGGTTGACGTTTCAGTAGGGGACTACTTTGGGAATAGTGATCACAATTCCGTAAGTTTTAGAATACTCATGGGCAAAGACGAGAGTGGTCCTAAAGGAAGAGTGCTAAATTGGGGGAAGGCCAACTATACCAAAATTCGGCAGGAGCTGGGGAATGTAAATTGGGAGCAGCTGTTTGCAGGTAAATCCACTTTTGATATGTGGGAGGCTTTTAAAGAGAGGTTGATTAGCGTGCAGGAGAGACATGTTCCTGTGAAAATGAGGGGTAGAAATGGCAAGATTAGGGAACCATGGATGACAGGTGAAATTGTGAGACTAGCTAAGAGGAAAAAGGAAGCATACATAAGGTCTAGGCGGCTGAAGAAAGACGAAGCTTTGAAAGAATATCGGGATTGTAGGCGCAATCTGAAACGAGGAATTAAGAGGGCTAAAAGGGGTCATGAAATATCTTTAGCAAACAGGGTTAAGGAAAATCCCAAAGCCTTTTATTCATATATAAGGAGCAAGAGGGTAACCAGAGAAAGGATTGGCCCACTCAAGGACAAAGGAGGAAAGTTATGCGTGGAGTCAGAGAAAATGGGTGAGATTCTGAACGAGTACTTTGCATCGGTATTCACCGAGGAGAGGGACATGACGGATGTTGAGGTTAGGGACAGATGTTTGATTACTCTTGGTCAAGTCGGCATAAGGAGGGAAGAAGTGTTGGGTATTCTAAAAGGCATTAAGATTAGATTAGAGATACAGCACTGAAACAGGCCCTTCGGCCCACCGAGTCTGTGCCGACCATCAACCACCCATTTATACTAATCCTACACTAACCCCATATTCCTACCAAACATCCCCACCTGTCCCTATATTTTCCTACCACCTACCTATACCAGTGACAATTTATAATGGCCAATTTACCTATCAACCTGCAAGTCTTTTGGCTTGTGGGAGGAAACCGGAGCACCCAGAGAAAACCCACGCAGACACAGGGAGAACTTGCAAACTCCACACAGGCAGTACCCGGAATCGAACCCGGGTCCCTGGAGCTGTGAGGCTGCAGTGCTAACCACTGCGCCACTGTGCCGCCCATTAAGGTGGACAAGTCCCCAGGTCCGGATGGGATCTATCCCAGGTTTCTGTGGGAAGCGAGAGAGGAAATAGTTGGGGCCTTAACAGATATCTTTGCAACATCCTTAAACACGGGTGAGGTCCCGGAGGACTGGAGAATTGCTAATGTTGTCCCCTTGCTTAAGAAGGGTAGCAGGGAAAATCCAGGTAATTATAGACCGGTGAGTCTGACGTCAGTGGTAGGGAAGCTGCTGGAGAAGATACTGAGGGATAGGATCTATTCCCATCTGGAAGAAAATGGGCTTATCAGTGATAGGCAACATGGTTTTGTGCAGGGAAGGTCATGTCTTACCAACTTAATAGAATTCTTTGAGGAAGTGACAAAGTTGATTGATGAGGGAAGGGCTGTCGATGTCATATACATGGACTTCAGTAAGGCGTTTGATAAGGTTCCCCATGGTAGGCTGATGGAGAAAGTGAAGGCGCATGGGGTCCAAGGTGTACTAGCTAGATGGATAAAGAACTGGCTGGGCAACAGGAGACAGAGAGTAGTAGTAGAAGGGAGTTTCTCAAAATGGAGACGTGTGACCAGTGGTGTTCCACAGGGATCCGTGCTGGGACCACTGTTGTTTGTGATATACAGAAATGATTTGGAGGAAAGTATAGGTGGTCTGATTAGCAAGTTTGCAGACGACACTAAGATTGGAGGAGTAGCAGATAGTGAAGGGGATTGTCAGAGAATACAGCAGAATATAGATAGATTGGAGAGTGGGGCAGATAAATGGCAGATGGAGTTCAATCAGGGCAAATGCGAGGTGATGCATTTTGGAAGATCCAATTCAAGAGTGAACTATACAGTAAATGGAAAAGTCCTGGGGAAAATTGATGTACAGAGAGATTTGGGTGTTCAGGTCCATTGTTCCCTGAAGGTGGCAACGCAGGTCAATAGAGTGGTCAAGAAGGCATATGGCATGCTTTCCTTCATCGGACGGGGTATTGAGTACAAGAGTTGGCAGGTCATGCTACAGTTGTATAGGACTTTGGTTCGGCCACATTTGGAATACTGCGTGCAGTTCTGGTCGCCACATTACCAAAAGGATGTGGATGCTTTGGAGAGGGTGCAGAGGAGGTTCACCAGGATGTTGCCTGGTATGGAGGGCACTAGCTATGAAGAGAGGTTGAGTAGATTAGGATTATTTTCATTCGAAAGACGGAGTTTGAGGGGGGACCTGATTGAGGTGCACAAAATCATGAGAGGTATAGACAGGGTGGATAGCAAGAAGCTTTTTCCCAGAGTGGGGGATTCAATTACAAGGGGACACGAGTTCAAAGTGAGAGGGGAAAAGTTTAGGGGGGATATGCGTGGAAAGTTCTTTACGCAGACGGTGGTGGGTGCATGGAACGCATTGCCAGCGGAGGTGGTAGACGCGGGCACGATAACGTCTTTTCAGATGTATCTGGACAGATACATGAATGGGCAGGAAGTAAAGAGATACAGACCCTTGGAAAATAGGCGACAGGTTTAGATAGAGGATTTGGATCGGCGTAGGCTTGGAGGGCCGAAGGGCCTGTTCCTGTGCTGTAATTTTCTTTGTTCTTTGTTCTTTGTTCTTTGTAAAGATGGAGGGGGCTTTCCGCTACCCACCCCGGGTTTCCCAAGAGCACTTTTCCTACCTGCACCTAACCCAGGAGCAGTATGTGACGTGACTCTGATTCAATAAGGAGGTGGTCACATAGCAGTGTCCCCTCCTGTAACACGACCTGGAGCCTCACACCAGGGTGAGGACGGAGCTGTCCATAGCCGTTAAGGTCACAGATTCATTGAACTTCTATGTATCAGGATCTTCCCAGGCAGCAGCGTGTGACGTATCCATTGTCTATCTCTATGCTGTCCAATGATGTATCTGCTGGTTAATGGAGGCCATCTATGTCGGGTGAGGTGAATATAGAATTTTCACCTCCGCAGGGTGAAGCAGGGTGAGAGGTCCCGTGGCTTTGTCAGGGTAGCGGGATTCCTGCTGGTGGAGGTGGCTCTGCGCGGCCCGAATGTCAACGGGGAGAGGTACAGGAACTGAAAGAACTCTCACTCCATTAATGTACAGTTAGTGTGTGAGCATGCCCAGTACATCATGTTGGTCAATGTCCACATCCTGTCAGCAGTCATCACACCTTCATTCTGAAGCAGGCATCCGGTCCCAACACTTCGGGCCTCTCTGCAGAACCAGAATGTGGCTCCTCGGAGACAATGACTACCTCACTCTGTGCATCACTCCTAATTCTACCCCCAGCATGAATGCCAACAAACCGCATGAAAATAACCCGTGTATAACGTGAGCAATGGAGTCACCAGGAACATGGTGGAACAGACCATCGGTGTGATGAAGCAATGCTTCCGACGTCTGAACCGCTCGGGGGGAGCCCTCCAGTACTCACTGGAGCAGGTGTCCAAGTTCATGGTGTTCTGCTGCATCCTTCATATCATCACCATCATGAGGACACAGGCATTGGCACCAGTAATCCGGAGGCTACCTCAGGAGGAGGAGTGAGGGAGGATATTTCCTGGATGCCTTTGAACCGGGCAGGCTGTCGGAGAGACCCTGCTAGAATTTCGGTTCCCACAGGACAACTTCCCTTTCCCACCATGGATCCTCCATTCTCCCCCATGACACCCATCTGAGACGCCCCATCACAGTGTCCTGCAATAAAAAAACACCAACAAAAACCTTTTCATTGACATCTTTATCCAATAACACATCCAATTATACAAACAAAGCTGAACCATTCACCCTTGAATATTCCCTTAGTGCCTGTCTTGTGGAACCCTCGACTTGCCTAGTGCTCCGACACAGTGTTTCCCCAGTGACTGCATCATGGCTGGTGGAAGGCTGCTGACTTTCGCTGGGGGAGACTGCAGATGGCCTTGCAGGACGTCCTCGAGCAGCTCAGGGCCTTGAGGGCACGGATTCAGACTGCACCACCACGACATGGACAGCAGCAGCCTGGGCTGGCTAATGGGTAACAGCAAGGACATTGGTGGAGTGCCAGTGAAAGGAGAACAAATACTGTCATCCTGAGAGAGGACAGCAGGTTCATACTCCACGGAGACACTGTCACTCCCACGGGGCGACATCTCAGTAATCTCAGTAATCTACTGGATCACAGATTGCTGGACTGTTGTGAGAGCCTGCAAACCCCTTTGAGCAGTGAGATCCACAGCCATGATGACAGCAGTCTGATCCTGCATGGCAGCAAGCAGTCTGAGTTTCCACTGCATCACAGAGACGTTGGGTGTCTGCCGTCTGTGCTGCAGTGGAAGCTGAGACAATGGTCACCAGACACTGCATCAAGGCTGGGTCCGCTAGTGCTGTCATGGAGTTAGTGATCACTTCCACAGGGGAAAAAATGGGCTTCAAGCTCTGTGCAATGTCCTGTGCCATGTTGGAGCTGGACTCCTCCATGTTCTTTGATAGTGACAACAGACTGTCTGACAATACTGTCAATGGACAAAGTATCTCAGTGTCCATATCCATCATCATTCTCCTGTATGCTGCTCCAGCAAAGTTCATATCTGAGTCCTGTGTATTATAACTCATTTGTGACATTGCCCTCCGGTCATCTGACGCATGAACTGTCCTTTCCCCCTGGCCTGGCGGCAGCTCACTCGTGCTCGGTAACTCACCACGTGTAGATTCTGACTCTTTACCAGCCTCGAAAGCACACACAGTGTAGTTATTTGATCTGTTGTCTGTGAGTATCAGACCAAGTGATGGGGCTTCACCATCAGTGCTGTGCTGCTGCTCTCTCTCTGTCTCCTGGAGCTGCTGTGACTGGGAAGCTGGCAGTTTTCAGTTATCGTTGGAAAGTATAAATCAGAATTGGAAGGTTGGGGTGTGGGATTGGGGGTAGGATGGAAAGCAGGAGGTCCATGGTCCCACCATCTGCAGCTTGTACATCATCCCAGAAAGCAGGATGAGGGGGAGGTGGGAGTTAAGAAGGGACATCAGGCAGGTGCATAGCATCATCCTGAATGCTGTCGGCGAGGCCGGATGCCACGGGCTCTGTGACAGCCAGTCCCATGATGTAGAGAACCATCTCCTCCCTCAGGCTCAGGGGATGAAGATATGCCTGGCCCCCGCTAGTTCACTTCTGCCCCCTGTGATTATGGGCCACCTTGTCCTGTAAGAGAGGGGGTGGAATATCAGTAATTGTGTTTCACAGTGTTTGTGTGATGTGCCTTCCATAGCTCAATAGCTGGTGGTATGTGGAGACAGTGAGATGTGGGTGTGAGGCTGGTATCAGTGGAAGGTGTGTGAGGGTGAGGTGGAGTATGTGAATGTTATGTGTGAGTCCTGAGTGTTAGGGACAGCTGATGGGTGAGTGATGGGGGTGTGATACATTGAGCAGTGTGAGAGGTTGAAAGATATTATTGAATCTGCTTCCATATTGTTTTCAGGCAATGAATTCCAGATCAAAACAACTTGCTGTGGAAGAAAATTCTCCTCATTTCACCTCTGGTTCTTTGTCAATTACCTTCAATCTGTGTCTTCTGAATACTGCACTTTCTGACACTGGAAACAGTTTCACATTAATTACCCTATCAAAACCCCTCATGATTTTGAATTCCATATTAAATCTCCCCTTACCCGTCAGTGCTCTAAAGCGAACAATCCCAGCTTTTCAAATTTCTCAACGTAAATGAATTCCCAGATCCCTGGTACCATTCCAGAAAATCACCTCAGTATCTTCACTAAGTCCTTGACATCCTTACCAAACCGTGGTGATCAGAATTGGACACAATTCTCCAGCTGGGACCTAACCAATGATGTATAAACATCAGCATTTCCTCCAGAGTTTTATTACTCTGTATCTCTCTCTCTAACACCAAAGACACTACATGTTACCTTCTAAGATCTGTGTATGTACACGCCACTTCTCTCTAATCCTTCATCCGCTTTATAATGGTACCATTGAGTTTATATTGTTTCACCTCATATTTCCTACCCAAATGTCTCACTTCACACTTCACTGTGTTAAATTACATCTGCCATGTTCCTGTCCATTTTACCAGTCAGTCTCTGTCCTCCTGAAGTCTGTTACTATCCTTCAGACTGTTTATTAACATTTCTGAGTTTCCTGCCCTCTGAAAACTTTGACATTATCCTGTCTGTACACAAGCCCATTGCATTAACATACAGCAACAGTGATTCCAACAGTAACCCTGCGGAACCCCACTGTGTACTTCCCTCCAGACTGATCAACAACCATTCTCTACTACTGTCTGCTTTCTGTCACTGACCGAATTTCCTGCATGCTGACATTGAAAATAAAAAAAGGACTTCCATTTATGTAACGCCTTCATGATCACTGCATGTCCCAAAGCGATTTACAACCAACGAGTAGTTTTTAACGTTTAGTCAGTCTTGTAAATGCAGGAAAAACAAAGTCAATTCCCGCACAGCAAGATCCCACAAGTAGCAGTGTGATCATGATCAGATCTGTTTTTGTGATGTTGAATTGAGGGGTAAATGTTGACCAGGACACTGGGAATAATTCCCCTGACCTTCAAAATAATTCCATGGGATCTTTACATCCACCTGAGTGGGCAACACGGGGCCTGGCTTTACCTTTTCATTGATAAGGCGGTACCTCTGACAGTGAAACACTCCCTCAGTACTGCACTGCAGTGTCAGCCTTGATTCTTGTGATCAAGTCCTGCAGTGACACTTGATCCTAGAAGCTTGTGATTGAAAGGGGAGAGAGCGACAAACTGAGCCACTGCTGACATTGGTCCTTTAATCCCATGTGTTTCTAATTTGGTAACACGGCTGTTATGTGGTAATTTATCAAACAGCTGCTGAAAGGATAGGAATATTGGGAAAGTACAGGCTGGAGCAATCATAGAATCATAGAATAGCACAGCCCTGAATGATGTCATTCGGCCCATCAAGTCAGTGCTGAACCCTTTCAAAGAACAATCCAGTTAGTCCCACTCCCTGACTCTTTCACTATATCCGAACATTTTTTCTTCTTCAGATATTTATCCAATTCCCTTTTGGGATATACTATAGAATCTGTATCCATCAGCCTATCAGACAGTGCATCCCAAATCCAAACCACTCAGAAACAAAAATCCTCATGTCTGCTTCTTTTACCAATCGCCTTAAATCTGTGTCTCTGATTACCGGTCCCTTGGACATTGGAAACAGTTTCTCTTTATTTAATTTATCTAAACCCTTCCTAATGTTAAACAGCTCAATCGAATCTCCTCTGAAAGTTCTCTGCTCGAAGCAGAACAACCCCAGCTACATAACTGTCATCCCTCATGCCTGCACAAATTCTCGTAAAACAGTTCTGTACCCTCTCCGAAGGCTTCATGTCCTTCCTAAAGTGTGGTTCCCAGTATTCGACACAAGACTTCAGGTGCAGCTGAACTAGTATTTTATATATGTTTCACATAATGTCCTTGCTTTTGCTTTTTTTGCCTCTATTTATAAAACCGAGGATCCCATATATTTATTAACGGTTTGGCTGCAAAGATTTGTGTACAAATACTCCAGGTGTCTCTGTTGTTTCACCACCTTTATAGTTATACCATTTAACTTGTATTGTCTCTCCTCATTCCTCCTTTCAAAATGTATTACCTCACACATCTGCAATGCCAATCAAATATTGAGAAGATTGAAGACATTGTTTTCTGTCTCTGCTTCAAATATTTCCTAGCTACACACTCCATCCCTCTCCTTTGTAAATGTTTGAGACGAAAAGCCAAACTGTTCACACACTTTGTTACATAGTTAACCTTGAGATGCTTTGCGATGAGCTTCTGACCAAATATTCACACCATCAGTAAAATGGCTTATTTCCACCCGCGGTGGAGTTGCATTTCTGGTTAAAAAGGAAAGTAATACAATAGTGAGGAAGGATATGAGAGCTGATGATGTGGCGTCTGTTTGGTTAGAGCTGAGAAACACTAAGGGGCAAAAAACGTTAGTGGGGGTTATATATCGACCCCCAAACTGTGGTGGTGATGTGGGAATGGTCTTAAACAGGAAATTAGAGATGCATGTGATAAAGCAACATCTGTAATTATGGGTGACTTAAATCTTCATATAGATTGGTCAAAGCAAATTTGTCACAATAACGTCGAGGAGGAATTACTGGAGTGTATTCGGGATGGTTTTCTGGACCAATATGTTGAGGAACCAACTAGAGAACAGGCCATCCCAGACTGGGTATTGTGTGAAGAGAGAGGAATAATTGACAATCTAGTTTTGTGAAATCCCTTGAGGATGAGCGACCATAATATAATAGAATATGTCATGAAGAAAGCCAACAGTGACGTCAGAGGAGAGCTGCAAGCTGATTGGTTGGGTGAGTAGCAGCTATTAGTGCATGTAGATATCTTTAAGAAAGTGAAAAGTTTATTTTTGTGGGAAAAGAACTCTGGTGATAAGGTGAGTACTACTGAAGTGTTTCTTTTTTTTTAATTTAGTGTAGTTTATTAAGAATCTTAGATTGAAGTGGGTAGAAAAAGGCCCCTCATGTAATTAGTATTTTTTTTTAATTAATGGTGTAACTAATTAGTCTAAGGGTAGGTCATGACAGGAGAGTTCAGCCCCGTGATCTGCTCCTCCTGCCCTTTGTGGAAAATCAGGGATGCTTCCAGTGTCCCTAGTGGGCATGTGTGCAGGAAGTGGATCCATCTGCAACTACTGGCGACCCGCATTATGGAGATGGAGCTGCAGGAGAATTCACTGTGGAGCATCCATAATGCTGAGGAAGTCGTGGATAACATGTTTAGCGAGGTGGTCACACCGCAGATAATAGCTGCACAGGCAGAAAAGGGATGTGTGACCACCAGACAGAGTAGTAGGCACAGGCAGGTAGTGCAGGAGTCCCCTGTGGCCACCACCTCTCAAACAGATAGACCGCTTTGGATACTGTTGGGGGGGATGACCTCCCAGGGGAAAGCAGCAACAGCCAGGCCCATGGGACCACAGAGGGCTCTGCCGCACAGCAGGGCAGGAAAAGGGGTGTAAGAGCTATCGTGATAGGAAATTCTATCGTAAGGGGTGCAGGTAGGCGTTTCTGTGGCCGCAAAAGAGGCATCAGGATGGTATGTTGCCTCCCTGCTGCGAGGGTCAAGGATGTCTCGGAGTGGCTGCAGGAAATTCTGAAAGGAGAGAGTGAGCAGCCAGAGGCCGTGGTCCATATTGGTGCTAACGACATAGACAGGAAGAGAGCTAAGGTCCTGCAAAGTGAATATAGGGAGTTAGGCAGAAGGTTAAAAAGTAGAACCTTTAGGGGTAATCTCAGGATTTGGCCTAACCATCAGCCTCAAGAAAATGAACATCATGGGACAGGATGTCAGAAATCCTCCATCCATCAATATCGGCGGCCACGCTCTGGAAGTGGTTCAAGAGTTCACCTGCCTAGGCTCAACTGTCACCAGTTACCTGTCTCTAGATGCAGAAATCAACAAGCGCACGGGAAAGGCTTCGACTGCTATGTCCAAACTGGCCAAGAGAGTGTGGCAAAATGGCGCACTGACACGGAACACAAAAGTCCGAGTATATCAAGCCTGTGTCCTCAGTACCTTGCTCTATGGCAGCGAGGCCTGGACAACGTATGTTAGCCAAGAGCGACGTCTCAATTCAGTCCATCTTCACTGCCTCCGGAGAATACTTGGCATCAGGTGGCAGGACCGTATCTCCAACACAGAAGTCCTCGAGGCGGCCAACATCCCCAGCTTATACACACTACTGAGTTAGCGGCGCTTGAGATGGTTTGGCCATGTGAGCCGCATGGAAGATGGCAGGATCCCCAAAGACACTTTGTACAGCGAGCTCGCCACTGGTATCAGACCCACCGGCCGTCCATGTCTCTGCTTTAAAGACGTCTGAAAATGCGACATAAAGTCCTGTGACATTGATCACAAGTCGTGGGAGTCAGTTGCCAGCGATCGCCAGAGCTGGCGGGCAGCCATAAAGGAGGGGCTAAAATGTGGCGAGTCGAAGAGACTTCACAGTTGGCAGGAAAAAAGGCAGAAGCGCAAGGGGAGAGCCAACTATGTAACAGCCCCGACAGACACATTTTTCTGCAGCACCTGTGGGAGAGCCTGTCACTCGAGAATTGGCCTTTTTAGCCACTCCAGGCGCTGCTGCACAAACCACTGACCACCTCCAGGCGCTTACCCATTGTCTCTCGAGGTAAGGAGGCCAAAGACAAAGAGGAAGAAGAATCTCAGGATTACTCCCTGTGCCACGTGCTGGTGAGGATAGGAATAGGAGGATTAAGGAAATGAAAGAGTGGCTGAAGAGCTGGTGTAGGCGGGAGGGCTTCAGCTACTTGGATCATTTGGATCTCTTCTGGTGCAGAGGTGACCTGTTGAAGAGGGTCGGATTGCATCTAAACTGGAAGGGGACCAATATCCTTGCGGGGAGGTTTGTTAGTACGACTCGGGAGGGTTTAAATTAGTCTTGCAGAGAGGTGGGACTCAAAGTAGTAGTCTCTCCGATGACATAGTTAAGGTAAATGTAGAGGTTAATGCAAGCAAGTCCAGTAGGCTGGCCTGGCAGTGGCCTGACAGGGAGCGTGGAAGGTCTGGTCGACTAAACTGCAAGTGGTTAGCACCGCAGCCTCACAGCTCCAGGGACCCGGGTTCGATTCTGGGTACTGCCTGTGCGGAGTTTGCAAGTTCTCCCTGTGTCTGCGTGGGTTTCCTCCGGGTGCTCCGGTTTCATCCCTTATGCCAAAGACTTGCACGTTGATAGGTTAATTGGCCATTATAAATTGCCCCTAGTATAGGTAGGTGGTAGGGAAATATATAGGGACAGGTGGGGATGTGATAGGAATATGGGATTAGTGTAGGATTAGTATGAATGTGTGGTTGATGGTCGGCACAGACTCGGTGGGCCGAAGGGCCTGTTTCAGTGCTGTATCTCTAAACTAAACTACTTTAATGCAAGAGGCCTTACAGCTAAGGCAGATGAACTCAGAGCATGGATCAGTACATGGGATTGTGATATTATAGCTATTACAGAAACGTGGTTGAGGGATAGGCAAGACTGGCGGCTCAATGTTATGGTGTCCCGATGCTTCAGTCGGAGGGAAGAGAGGATGGGGAGTTGCACAATTGATTAGGGAGCACATCACGGCAGTAGTTAGAGAGGATATCCCGCGGGGAAAGTCCAGTGAGGCCAAATGAGTGGAGCTTAGAAATAAGCAAGTGGTGATCTCTTTGATGGGATTATACTATAGGCCCCCCAATAGTCAGAGGGAATTGGAGGAGCATATATGCAGGGAAATCACAGATAGGTGTAGGAATTATAGGGTTGTAATAGTAAGTGATTTTAACTTTCCTAATATTGACTGGGACTGCCTTGGTGCTAAGGGATCAGATGGGCAAGAATTTGTTAAGTGTGTCCAGGATAGTTTTATGAAACAGTATATGGATGGCCCTACGAGAGAAAAGGCTACACTCGACCTCCTCTTTGGAAATGAGGATGGGCAGCTGGATGATGTGTCAGTGAGGGAGCACTTTGGGACCAGTGACCATAACTCTATTAGCTTCAAGATAGTTATGGAAGAGGAAGGACTGGTCCTCAGGTTGAAGTCCTAAATTGGAGGAAGGTTAATTTTGATAGCATCAGACAGGAACTCTCAAAAGTTGAATGAAAGGGCTGTGTACAGGTAACGGGACGTCTGGCAAGTGGGAGGCTTTTAAAAGTGAGATAGGAAGAGTTATGGGCCGGCATATTCCTGTTAGATGGAAGGGCAAGGCTGGCAAGTTTAGGGAACCTTATTTGATGAGGGATGTTGAGGGTCTGGTCAGGACAAAGAAGGAGGCATATGTCAGGTATAGGCAGCTGGGGATCAAACGAGTCCCTCCAGGAAAAGAGTGGATGTAGGAGTGCACTCAAGAAAGAAATTAGGAGGGAGAAAAGGGGCCATGAGATTTCCCTGGCAGATAAGATAATGGAGAATCCTAAAATATTCTATAAGTATATTAAGAGTAAAAGGGTAGCTAGGGTGAGAGTCGGTCCCCTTAAGGATCAGTGTGATAATCTACTTGTGCAGCCACGGGAAATGGGCGAGGTCTTAAATGAATACTTCTCGTCTTTATTTACCATGGAGATGACATGGAAGCTACTGAGTTCAAGGGAGGGAACAGCGATATCCTGGAGCATATGAACATTGCAAAGGAGGCGGTGTTGGAGGTTTTGAAGCGCATTAAGGTAGATAAATCCCCAGGGCCTGACCAGGTGTATCCGAGGATGCTATGGGAAGAAAGGAAGGATATTCCTGGAGCCCGAGCAGAGATTTCTACATTATCGTTAGCCATGGGAGAGGTACAGGAAGACCGGAGGATAGCTAATGTTGTGCCTTTATTTAATAAGGGCAGCAGTGATAAGCCAGGGAACTACAGGCCGGTGAGCCTTCCATCAGTGATGGGAAAGTTATTGGAAGGGATTCTGACAGACAGGGTTTATATGCATTTGGAAAGGCAACGTCTGATGAGAGATAGTCAGCATGGCTTTGTGCATGGGAATCATGTCTCAGGAATTTGATTGCGTTTTTTGAGGAGGTGACCAAAAGGATTGTCGAGGGCAGGGCGATGGACGTTTTCTACATGGACTTTAACAAGGCCTTTGACAAGGTCCCGCATGGTCGAGTGGTCCAGAAGATTCATACACATGGGATCCAGGGTGTGCTTGCCAATTGGATACAAATTTGGCTTGGTGATCGGATGGTAGTGGGGGGTTGTTTTTCAGATTAGAGGCTGGTGACCAGTGGTGAGCCGCAGGGATTGGTTCTGGGTCCTCTCTTGTTTGTCATATGTATTAATGACTTGGATGTGAATGTAGGGGGCATGATTGGTAAGTTTGCAGATGATACAAAAAATGATGGAATAGTAGAAAGTGAAGAAGCTTGTCTGAGGTTACAACAGGATATAGATAAACTTGGAAAGTGGGCAAGGGATTGGCAAATGGAATTTAATGCAGACAAGTGCGAAGTAATGCATTTTGGGAAATTAAACCAGGGCAGGACATATACAGTGAATGACAGGGCCTGGGGAGTGTTGTTGAGCAGAGAGAACTTGGGGTGCAAGTGCGAGTTGCCTGAATGTGGCAACACAGGTAGACAGGGTGGTGAAGAAGGTGTATGGCATGCTTGTCTTCATCAACTGCGGCATGGAGTACAAGAGTTGGGACGTCATGTTACAGTTGTACAAAACATTGGTTATTCCGCATTTGGAGTACAGTGTGCAGTTCTGGTCGCAACACTACAGGAAAGATGTGATTAAGCTAGAGAGGGTGCAGAAAAGATTCATAAGGATGTTGCCTGGTTTGGAGGGCTTGAGTTATAATGAGAGATTGGGTAGGCTGGGTCTGTTTTCACTGGAGCAAAGACGGCTGAGATGGGACATGATGGAGGTATATAAAATTATGAGAGGCATAGACAGAGCAGGTAGCCAGAGTCTGTTTCCCATGGTAGGGGTGACTAAAACTGGAGGGCATAGATTTAAGATGAAAGGGAGTAGGTTTAAAGGGGATCAAAAGGGTACATTTTTCACACAAAGAATATTGCGTATCTGGAATGAGCTGCCAGAGGAGGTGGTGGAGGCAGGACCAGCAGCAACATTTAAGAGTCATCTGGACAGGTATTTGAATGAGCAAAGCATAGACGGATATGGAATTAATGCAGGCACGTGGAATCAGTATAGATCGGCATTATGGTCGGCATGGACGCAGTGGGCCGAAGGGCCTGTTTCTATGCTGTATGACTCTGTGACTCGAAGATGGAGAGTGACGTAGTTGATTCTGAGACGAGGGTCGTGAATCTTAATAAAGGAAAGTATGAAGGTATGAGGCACGAGTTGGCTATGATGGATTGGGAAACGTTACTTAAAGGGATGATGGTGGAAAGGCAATGGCAATATTCAAAGAGTGCATTGATGAACTGCAACAATTGTTTACTGCTGTCTGGCGCAAAAGTAAAATGGGAAAGGTAGCCAAACCATGGCTTGCAAGGAAAATTAGAGATAGTATTAGATTCACGGAAGAGGCATATACATTCGACAGAAAGAAGCAACAGACCTGAGGATTGGGAGCAGTTTAGAATTCAGCAAAGGAGGACCAATGGATTGATTAATAAGGGGAAAATAAAGTACATGAGTAAGCTTGCAGGGAACATACAACCTGACTGTAAAGATTTCTGTAGGTATGTGAAGAGGAAAGGATTGGTTAAGACAAATGTAGGTCCTTACAGTTAGAAACATGGGAATTTATTATGGGAAACAAAGAAATGGCTAACCAACTAAATGCAGACTTTGATTCTGTCTTCACAAAGGATGGCACAAATATCTTACCAGAAATGTTGGGGAACACAGGGTTTAGTGAGAGGAAGGAACCGAAGGAAATCAGTATTGGTAGAGAAAGTGTGTTGGGGAAGTTGATGGTATTGAAGGCCGCTAAATCCTCAGGGCCTGAAAATCTACATCCCAGATTACTTAAGGAAGTGACCCTAGAAATCGTGGATGCATTGGTGGTCATCTTTCAAGATTCTATAGACTTTGGAACAGTTCCAGCTGATTGGAGGGCAGCTAATGTAACCCCACCATTTAAAAAGGGAGGTAGAAATAAAGCAGGGCATTATAGACAAGTCAGCCTGACGTCGGTAGTGGGGAAAATTCTAGAGTCCATTATCAAAGATTTGATAGCAGAGCACTTGGAGAACAGTGTTAGAATCGGATAGAGTCAGCATGGATTTACGAAAGGGAAATCATGCTTGATAAATCTATTAGAATTCTTCGAAGATGTAACTAATAGAGTGGATGAGGGGGATCCAGATAATATGTTTTATTTGGACTTTCAGAAGGCTTTCGACAAAGTCCCACATAAGAGATTAGTGAGTAAAATTAAAGCGCATGGGATTAGTGGTAGTGTATTGCGATAGATAGAACATTGGTTGGCAGATGGAAAAAAAGAGTAGTGATAAACGAATCTTTTTCCAAATGGCAGGCAGTGATTAGTGGGGTACCACAGGGGGATCGGTGCTAGGGCCCCAGCTATTCACACTCCATATTTATGATTTAGATGAGGGAACTAAATGTAATATCTCCAAATTTTCAGAAGACACAAAACTGGGTGGGAGGGTGAGTTGTGAGGAGGATGCAGAGAGGCTTCAGGGTGATTTGGACAAGTTGAGTGAGTGGGCTATTGCATGGCAGATGCAGTATAATGTGAATAAATGAGAGGTTATCCACTTTGTTAGCAAAAACAGGAAGGCAGATTATTATCTGAACGGCGATAAACTGAGAGAGGGGAGTATGCAACGAGACCTGGGTGTTCTCGTACACCAGTCACTGAAGGTAAGCATGCAGGTGCAACAGGCAGTAGAAAAAGGCGAATGTTATGTTGGCCTTCATAGAGTCAGGATTCTAGTACAGGAGCAGGGATGTCTTGCTGCAATTATACAGGGCTTTGGTGAGGCCGCACTTGGATATTGTGTGCAGTTTTGGTCTCCTTCTCCGAGAAAGGATGTTCCTGCTATAGCGAGAGTGCAATGAAGGTTTATCAGACTGATTCCTGGGATGCCGGGACTGACGTATGAGGAGAGATAGGATTATATTCGGAAGAGTGAAGAGGGATCTCATAGAAAATTATAACATTCTACTACTTCCACCATTCCATCCCTCAGCAACCCTCATGCATCCCATCCAGACTGGGTAAATGATCTACTTTATTGTGGTACAAAAAGTGCTGTATTGAAAAGGGTTAACTGAATCTGTTTGTTCAGTGACTGTAATTAATGTCAGTCTCCATGGACCCTAATTGTGTCACTGGAAGTTTTCCATCTTCTATTAATAAGGGGCTCCCAAGTGTTGTCCCATAGTTTCAGCTGGAACATCAACCCCGGCACAACCACAACAGAGATCAGCGGCTCCAGAGAGAGAGAAAGGATAGATCAGAATCTGAGAACAAATGACTGGAATGTAACAACACTTGGTCAGAATCTGAGAATAATAGATTGGAATGGTGCAGCACTTGGTCAGAATCTGAGAACAATAGATTGGAATGTTACAGCAATGGGTCAGAATCTGAGAACAATAGATTGGAATGTTACAACAATGGACAGGAGTTTATCCTCGGAACTTTACTACCTTTCTACATATTATGATCGGTTCTCATTAAACACTCGGATCCGTCTCGCACTGAAGATTATTCAATACATTTACTATCCCATCCTGGCTATTATTGGTGTCCCTGGTAAGTCTCTCTGTCTAGCTATTAATTCTATAAACCAAGTTTAACAGCATTACTGCTCCTGTAATTTACTCTGCACTTTTTGCTGCCGTTGTATTCCTGGTGAATATGTCCAGCTATCAGCTCTATAAACCATTGCCAACTTTATTGGATTTCTTGACATTTGCTCTCTCATCTTTACTGCTGTTGCTGTCTCTATTTCCCGGTAGGGCATCTGTGAACCCCGTTTCACTGAAATACTGTTTCGTTATGTAAATTTTGGGAAGACTGAAGCCAGTGTCATTGGTCTCCATCACAAACTCCATCCCCCATCTGTGAAACAAATACACCACCCTGTCCAATATCTGAGGCTGAACCAGACTGTTTGCAATCGGTGTATTCTATTTAAACCTGAGCTGAGTCCATCTCCATATTCTCTCCAGTACCAACCCTGTCTATGGCCACCTCTGTAATATCCCCCATCTCCACCTCTGTCTCAGCCAATCTGCTGCAAACACCCTCACCTGTACCTCTGTTAAATCCACACTTGACTATTCCAATTCTATCCTGGTCACCCTCCCAGTTATAAACCTCCATAAACCACATCCCATCCGGATCTCTGCTGCCTGTATCCTAACTCACACCAAATCGATCACCCATCACCCCTGTGCTCACTGATCTACATTGGCTCCTGGTCTGGCAGCACCTTAATTTTAAAATAGTCATTCTTGTGTTTGAATCCCTCCATGGCCTCACCCCTCCAATTAGTCCCATTCTCCTGCCCATTCTCATATTCCTGAAAATGTTTTGACTTCAATCTTTTCTCATTTCTCCTTCTGAAGTGAATCCCTTTCCCACTGTATCTGTCCCGAGCCACTATTTTAGACTCCACAGCACTACTGGTGCTGACGGTACAGAAGCTGGGATCAATAGAGAGATGTGAACTGCACAGCCAGGCACTTCTAGTGCGGCCTGCACAGTGCCCCATGCTGGGCAGGGCTCTCGCTCAATCGTACCATGTATGTGTTGTTGCTCTGAGGATGGTTTTGAATGTGATGTCAATATACCATACCGGCAGCTTTGATGTACGTCTTTGAAACTTGGTCTGTACATGTCCACTGATCGCATGTGTTAGTCACTCTCAGCTGAACATATATTCAGCAGCATGAGGAACCCCCTCTCGTATTATTTAAAAGGACCAGGCATCCAACGTACAGGTGAGGGGCTTTTGACTTACTTCTGTTATTGTAAATTTAGTGGAGTTGCTGTGAATGGTTTTCTGGAGGTTGTGTTGTGATCTGCTGCAGACATTCAGGGAGGACAGAGGATTTGGTGACCCAACTCTGGACGAGGTATGGTCTATCAGGGGGAAACAGCAGCAGCCAGAGCAGAGGCACCACGGCTGGCACTGTTGTTCTGCAGGGAGGGACAAAGCACAGAAGAGCAATAGTTATAGGGGATTCTATAGTCAGGGGCACAGATAGGCGCTTCTGTGGACATGAAAGAGACTCCATGATGGTATGTTGCCTCCCTGGTGCCAGGGTCAAGGATGTCTCTGAACGGACATGGGGCATTCTGAAGGGGAGAAGGTGAACAGCCAGAGGTTGTGGTACACATCGGTACCAATGACATAGGCAGGAAGAGTGATGAGGTCCTGCAGGGGGAGTTTAGGGAGTTAGGTGGAAAGTTAAAAAACAGTACCTCGAGGGTTGTAATCTCTGGTTTACTCCCTGTGCCACATGCCAGTCAGGCTAGAAGTAGGAAGATAGTGCAGCTAAACACGTGGCTGAGCAGCTGGTGTAGAAGGGAGGGTTTCGGATATCTGGACCATTGGGCTCTCTTCAGGGACAGATGGGACCTGTACAAGAAGGATGGGTTACATATAAACTGGAGGGGCACCAATATCCTTGCTGCAAGGTTTGCTCACGTCACTCGGGAGGGTTTAAACTAGTGTGGCAGGGGGGTGGGAACCAGAGCAGTAGGACAGCTAGTGAAATAAATGAGGAGGACACAATAAAGAAGGCCAGTAGGACTAAGAGGAAAAGCAAGCAGGGAGATTTTTCTGAGCACAGCGGGACTGGTGTTCTGAAATGCATTTGTTTCAATGCGACAAGTATAACAGGTCAGGCACATGAACTTAGAGCTTGGATTAGTACTTGGAAATATGATGTTGTTGCTATTGCAGAGACTTGGTTGAGGGAAGGGCAGGATTGGCAGCTAAATGTTCCAGGCTTTAGAAGCTTCAGGCGGGATAGAGGGGGATGTAAAAGGGGTGACGGAGTTGCATTACTGGTTAAGGAGAATAACACAGCTGTACTGCGGGAGGACACCTCGGAGGGGGCATGCAGCGAGTCGATATGGGTGGAGCTCAGGAATAGGAAGGGTGCAGTCACGGTGTTGGAGGTTTACTACAGGCCTCCCAACAGCCAGCGGGAGGTAGAGGAGCAGATATGTAGACAGATTTAGGAAAGATGTAAAGGTAACAGGGTTGCCGTGGTGGGTGATTTTAACTTCCCCAATATTGACTGGGACTCGCTTAGTGCTAGGTGCTTGGATGGGGCAGAATTTGTGAGGAACATCCAGGAGGTCTTCTTGAAACAGTATGTATATAGTCCAACAAGGGATGGGGCCATTCTGGACCTGTTATTGGGGAATGAGCTCGGCCAGGTGGTCGAAGTTTCAGTGGGGGAGCATTCCCGGAACAGTGACCATAATTCCATAAGTTTTAAGGTACTTGTGGATAAGGATAAGAGTAGTCCTCGGGTGAAGGTGCTAAATTGGGGGAAGGCTAATTATAACAAAATTAGGCAGGATCTGAAGAATTTAGAATGGGGGCGGCTGTTTGAGCGTAAATCAACATCTGACATGTGGGACTCTTTCAAACGTCAGCTGATTAGAATCCAGGACCAGCATGTTCCTGTGAGGAAGAAAGACAAGTTTGGCAAGTTTCGGGAAAGCTTGGATAACACAGGATATTGTGAGCCTCGTCAAAAAGAAAAAGGAAGCAGTTGTAAGGGCTGGATGGCGAGGAACAGACTTGAGGAATATAAAGACAGTAGGAAGTAACTTAAGCAAGGAGTCAGGAAGGCTAAAAGGGGTGATGAGAAGTCATTGGCAAACAGGATTAAGGAAAATCCCAAGGCATTTTATACATTTATAAAGAGCAAGAGGGTAACCAGGGAAAGGGTCGGCCCATTCAAGGACAGAGATGGGAATCTATGCGTGGGGCCAGAGGAAATTGGCGAGGTGCTAAATGAGTACTTTGCATCAGTATTCACCAAAGAGAAGGACTTGGTGGATGATGGGCCTAGGGAAGGGAGTGCAGATAGTCTCAGTCATCTCATTATCAATAAGGAGGAGGTGTTGTGTGTCTTGCAAAGCAATAAGATAGATAAGTCTGCAGGGCCTGACGGGATCTACCGTAGAATACTGAGGGAGGGAAGGGAAGAAATTGCTGGGGCCTTGACAGAAATCTTTGCATCCTCATTGGCTACAGGTGAGGTCCCAGAGGACTGGAGAAAAGCCAATGTTGTTCCTTTGTTTAAGAAGGGTGGCAAGGATAATCCAGGAAATTATAGGCCTGTGAGCCTTACGTCAGTGGTAGGGAAATTGTTAGAGAGGATTCTTCGGGACAGGATTTACTCGCATTTGGAGACAAATGAACTTATTAGCGAGAGACACCATTGTTTTGTGAAGGGGAGGTCGTGTCTTACTAATTTGATTCAGTTTTTTGAGGAAGTGACGAAGATGATTGATGAAGGAAGGGCATTGGATGTTATCTATATGGACTTTAGTAAAGCCTCTGACAAGGTCCCGCATGGCTGACTGGTACAAAAGGTGAAGTCACACGGGATCAGAGGTGAGCTGGCAAGATGGATACAGAAGTGGCTCGGTCATAGAAGACAGAGGGTATCAGTGGATGGGTGTTTTTCTGAATGGAGGGATGTGACTAGTGGTGTTCCGCAGGGATCAGTGCTGGGACGTTTGATGTTTGTAGTATGTGCAAATGATTCGGAGGAAAATGCAGCTGGTCTGATTAGTAAGTTTGCGGAGTTGCAGATAATAATGAGGATTGTCAGAAGATACAGCAGGATATAGATCGGTTGGAGACTTGGGCGGAGAAATGGCAGATGGAGCTTAATCTGGACAACTGTGAGGTAATGCATTTTGGAAGGTCTAATGCAGGTGGGAGGTATACAGTAAATGGCAGAACCCTTAGGAGTATTGACAGGCAGAGAGATCTGGGCGTACAGGTCCACGGGTCACTGAAAGTGGCAACGCAGGTGGATAAGGTATTCAAGAAGGCATACAGCATGCTTGCCTTCATCGGACGAGGCACAGAGTATAAAAATTGGCATGTCATGTTGCAGCTGTACGGAACCTTACTTAGGCCACACTTGGAATTTTGCGTGCAATTCCGACTGCCACACTACCAGAAGGACGTGGAGGCTTTGGAGAGGGTACAGAGGAGGTTTACCAGGATGTTGCCTGGTCTGGAGGGCATTAGTTATGAGGAGAGGTTGGAAAAACTCGGATTTTTTTCACTGGAACGACGGAGGTGGAGGGGCAACATGATAGAGGTTTACAAAGTTATGAGCGGAATGGACAGTTTGGATAGTTACAAGCTTTTTCCCAGGGTGGAAGAGTCAGTTACTAGGCGACATAGGTATAAGGTGCGAGGGGCAAAGTTTAGAGGGAATCTGCGAGGCAGGTTTTTTACACTGAGGGTGGTGAGTGCCTGGAACTTGCTGCCGGGGGAGGTGTTAGAAGCAAATACGATAGCGACGTTTGAGAGACATCTTGACAAATGCATAATTAGGAAGGGAATAGAGGGATATGGGCCCCGGAAGTGCAGAAGATGTTAGTTTAGGCAGGCATCAAGATCGGCGCAGGCTTGGAGGGCCGAATGGTCTGTTCCTGTGCTGTACTGTAACTTGGTATTTGTTCTTGACTGTAGTTACAGTGTCCCTGGGTCTGTAACACGACCAACAAATGGAGAAGAGGCTGCAGAGAGGGGAAGCTCTGTAAAGTGAGAGGAGGAAGGGGCTCTGCCCTACCCTCCCTGGGTTTTCCAAGAGCACTTTTCCTATGCACACCTAACCCAGGAGCAGTGTGTGAGGTAACTCTGATTCAATTAGGAGGTGGTCACAGAGCTGTGTCACCTCCTGCAACACGAACTGGAGCCTCACTGCGTGCAGTTCTGGTCGCCACATTACCAAAAGGACGTAGATGCTTTGGAGAGGGTGCAGAGGAGGTTCACCAGGATGTTGCCTGGTATGGAGGGCGCTAGCTATGAAGAGAGGTTGAGCAGATTAGGATTATTTTCATTAGAAAGACGGAGGTTGAGGGGGGACCTGATTGAGGTGTGCAAAATCATGAGAGCTATAGACAGCGTGGATATCAAGAAGCTTTTTCCCAGAGTGGGGGATTGAATTACTAGGGGTCACGAGTTCAAAGCGAGAGGGGAAAAGTTTAGGGGGCATATGCATGGAAAGTTCTTTACGCAGAGGATGGCGGGTGCCTGGAACACCTTGCCAGCGGAGGTGGTAGACGCGGGCACGGTAGCGTCTTTTAAGATGTATCTAGACAGATACATGAATGGGCAGGAAGCAAAGAGATACAGACCTTAGAAAATAGACAAATGTTTAGATAGAAGATCTGGATCGGCGCAGGCTTGGAGGGCCGAAGGGCCTGTTCCTGTGCTGTAATGTCCTTTGTTCTTTTGTTCTTTCTCACACCAGGGTGAGGACGGAGTTGTCAGTGGCTTTTAAAGTCACAGTTTCATTGAACTTCCATGTATCTGAATATTTCCACGCAGGAGCAGGAGACATATCAAACATAGAGTCATAGAGAGTGATAGATACATTTATGGCACAGAAGATGGCCATTCGGCCCCTCGGTACCCGCTCCCTGTGGAACAATCCAGTCAGTCCCACTCTCCCAGTCAGTCCCCGTATCCCTGCAAGATCATCTCCTTCGGGTGTCCATCCAGTATCCTTTTGAATTCATTGTCTCTAATGATGAAGTCCAAGATCTGATATGCTTCGCTAAACACTCTCCTAATATGTCCTGCCAACTTCAAATATCAATGCATATGCAGCCCCCAGGTCGCTCTGTCCCTGCACAATCTTTAGAACTGTGTCATTAAGTCTATATTACCTTCCTATTCCTTCTGACAAAATACATCACCTCACACTCCGTTGTATGAAATTCCACCTGCCACTTCTCTGTCCATTCTGCTTGCCTATCTATATCCTGCTACAGGTGGTTTGCAACATCCTCACTGTTTACCACACCTCCAAGATTGGTATCATTGGAAAATGTTGAAATTCTACTCTGTATTCCAAGATCCATGTAACTTATATATAGCAAAAAAACAAACAGTGGTCCTAAGCACTGACCCTTGGGGAAAATCACTGTCTACCATCCTCCAGTCTGAAAAACAACCATTTAACACATTTCTCTTTTTTATGTCCGATGGACAATTTTTGATCCAATTAGATGCTATTCCATGAGGTTCAATTTTGTTAGCCAAGCTTCTGTGTGTTTCTTCGTCAAATAATATCATAAAATCCACGTAGACAACATCCACCACATTCCCTTCATCAACCTTCTCTGATTTTCTAAATAAATTCAATTACTTCATCAAGCATGATCTGCCTTTTAGAAATCCGTGCTGACAATCCTTAATTAACTCAATCTCTCCAAGTGTGTGTTGTCCTTTTCCCCTGATTATTGCTTCTAAAACTTTCCTCACAACTGATGTTAAACTAACTGGCCAGTAGTTACTAGGCCTGTGTGTTGTCCATTGATAATTCTGGGAAGTGAGGGTGACCATCTATGTCATCAATATCTCCCTCAGCAGGGAGAAGCAGGATGAAAGATCCCGTGGCTTTGTCAGGATAGCGGGATTCCTGATGGTGTAGGTGGCTCTGCGGGGCCCCCATGTCAACCCATGGGTTGAGGTACAGGAACTGAAAGATCTCTCACTCCATCAATGTACAGTTGGTGTGTGAGCATGGCCAGTACGTCATGTTGGTGAATGTCCACTATCCTGGCAGCAGCCACCATACCTTCATTCTGAATCAGTCAGCCGGTCCCAACACATCGGGGCTCCATGAAGAACCAGAATGTGGTTCCTTGGAGACAAATGAACCCCCTCTAGACACAGCCCATGTTTCTACACCCTCAATCCACCTCCCACCGTCAACCGTTAGTTATGCAATTAGCATGTGTATAACGTGAGCAATGGAGTCACCAGGAACATGGTGGAACAGACCATCGGTGTGATGAAGCAATGCTTCCGATGTCTGAACCGCTCGGGGAGAGCCCTCCAGTACACACTGGAGCAGGTGTCTGAGTTCATGGTGTTCTGCTGCACCCTTCATATCATCACCATCATGAGGACACAGGCATTGGCACCAGGAATCCGGAGGACACCTCAGGAGGAGGTGGGAGGGAAGATATTTCCTGGATGCCTTCGACCCGGACAGGCTGTCGGAGAGTCCCTGCTAAGATTCCAGTTCCCATAGGACAACTTCCCTTTCCAGCCATGAATTCCCCATTCTCCACCATTACACCCATCTGAGACGCCCCATCACAGTGTCCCCTTGGTCAGCATCCTGTAATAAAAACATCAGAGAATTATTACAGCACAGAAGGACCAATTCAGCCTTTCGTATCTGCACTGGCTCTCCGAATGAGCAATTCACCTAACGCCGTTCCCTGCCTTCTTCCTGTAATCCTGCACATTCTTCCTTCTCATATAACAATCTATTCAGCTTCAGTTGAACCTGCCTCCACCGCACTCTCAGGCAGTGCATTCCAGACTCTAACCACGCACTGTGTGAAAAAATATTTTCCTCAGGTCGTCTTTGCTTCTTTTACCCATGACTTTAAATCTGTGCCCTCTCGTTCTCGATCCTTTCACGAGTGGGAACTGTTTCTCTCTATCTGCTCTATGCAGACACCTCATGATTTTTGAAACCTCTAATAAATCACCTCTCGGCCTTCTCCGAGGAAAACAGTCCTAACTTCTCCAATCTATCTTCATAACTAAAATTCCTCAACCTGGGAATGATTCTGGTCAATCTTTTCTGCACTCTCTCCAATGCCCTCACGTCTTTCCTCAAGTGTGGCACCCAGAACTGGACGCAATACCAGAGCTGAAGCTGAAATAGTGCCTTATATAAGTTCAATATAACTTATTTGCTCTTGTATTCTATGCCCCTATTAATAAAGCCCAGGATACTGCATGCTTTATTAAACACTTTCTCAACCTGTTCTGCCGCCTTCAATGACTTCTGCACATATACACACAGGTTCTTCTGCTCCTGAACACCCTATAGAATTGTATATTGTCACCCCATGTTCTTCCTACCAACATGAATCACTTCACATTTCTCTGTATTGAACTTCATCTGCCACCTGTCTGCCCATTCCAGCAACTTGTGTGTGTCCTTTTGAAGTTCTACACTATCCTCCTCACAGTTCACAATGCTTCCAACGTTCGTATCAGCTGCAAACTTTGAAATTGTGCCCTGTACACCCAGGTTTAGGTCCTTAATATATATCAGGAAAAGCAAGGATTCGAACACTGATGTCTGGGGAACTCCACCACAAACCTTCCTCCAGCCTGTAAAACATCCATTAACCACTACTCTTTGTTTCCTGTCACTCAGCTAATTTCTTATCCATGTTGCTAATGTCCCTTTTATTCTATGAGCTACAAGTTTGCTCACAGGTCTGTTGTGTGGCATTGTATCAAAAGGTTTTTGCATGCAGGGAATAGTTAAATGTCTGGAATGCACTGCTTGAGAATGGTGTAGGCAGGTTCATTTGAAACTGAATAGACCGTTATATGAAAGTCAATGTACACCACATCAACAGAATTGCCCTCATCAACTCTCTCTGATACCAGCTCAAACATCTCCAGAAAATTAGTTAAACATGATGTTCTCTCAAGAAATCCATGCTGGCTTGTTTAATTAACTCGCATTTGTCCATGTGACTATTAGCTTTGTCCAAGATTATTTCTTTCTAGAAGTTTTCCCACCACCGAAGTTTAACTGACAGGCCTGTAGTTGCTGGCCTGATCTTTTCACCCTTTTTTGAACAAGGGTGTAACGTTTACAATTCTCCAGTCCTCTGTCATCACCCCGAGTCTAAGAAAGACTGAAAAATTATGTCCAGTGCCTCTGCGATTTCCACCCTCACTTCCCTCAGTATCTTTGGATACATCTCATCTGGTCCTGGTGCTTTATTCAATTTAAGTCCAGACAGCCTATCTAATACTTCCTCTTTATCAATTTTAAACCCCACTAGTGTCTGACTTATCTCCTCTTTCAACATTGCCTGGGTTGCATCTTAGAATCATAGACAGTTTATGGCACACAGAGAGACCACTTGGCCCATCGTGTCTATGCTGTCCAAAAAACGATCCATCCATTCTAATCCTACCTTCCAGCATTTGATAGATTACAGCACTTGAGGTGCACATCCAGACACCTTTTGAATGAGTTTTTGGTTTCTGCCTCAACTACCCTTTCGGACAGTGAGTTCCAGACTCTGACCACCCGCTGGGTGAAAAATAAAATCCGCAGCTCCCTTTTAGTCTTTCTGCCAATCACTTTAAGTCCATGCCCCCTCGCCACTGACCTCTTTTCTCAGGTGAATGGACCCTTCAGCTCCACTCTACTCTCAGTTTTGTACATTTCAATCAGATTTACCCTCAGCCTTCTCTATTTCAGGGAGAACAGTCCCAGCCTGTCCAATCTTTCCTCAGAGCTGCATTTTTCCAGTCCTGGCAACATCCACGTAAATCTTCTGTGTACCCTCTCTAGTGCAATTACATCCTTTCTGTAATGAGGTGATCAGAACTGCACACAGTACTCAAGTTGTGTCCTAACCAATGAGTTATACAATTCTGGCATAACCTCCCTGCTCGTATATTCTATACCTCGGCTAATAAAGGAAAGGATCCCATATCTTCTTCCTTGGTAAAGACAGGTGGAAATTATTCATTTAGTACCTCAGCTATATTCTCTGCCTCCATGTGCAAATCCCCTTTATGGTCCTGAGTTGGCCCCATTGTTCCTTTTACTACCCTTTTACTATTTAGATGCCGATAGAAAACTTAGGGATTTCCTTTAATGCTCGCCTCTTTTCATGCTCTCTCTTTGCTTCCCTTATTTGCTTTTTCACTTCCCCTCTGGACTTTCAATATTCAGCCTGTTTCTCAATAGTATTTTCTACCTGATGTCTGTTATATCAGACATAAACTTGTCAACCTTTCGTGCGGCCTTCAAAGATCTGTCTGAATACACACCAAGTCTCTCTGTAACAAAAACAAGAAATGCTGGAGTCACTCAGCAGGTCTGGCAGCATCTGTGGAAAGAGAAGCAGAGTTAACGTTACGAGTCTCTCTGTTCCTGTCTCCTCATTTAAACAATACCCCTTTGTTTCTGTTGCCTTCCCTTACACTTCCTACCCAAATGTCTCACTTCACACTTCACTGTGTTCATTTATATTTGCCATGTTCCTGCTCATTTCACTGGTCAGTCGCTGTCGTCCTGAAGTCTGTTACTATCCTTCTCACCGTTTATTAACATTTCTGAGTTTCCTGCCAACTTTGACATTATCCCCTCTGTACACAAGCCCATTGTATTAACATACAGCAACTGGGGCGGCACAGTGGCGCAGTGGTTAGCACCGCAGCCTCACAGCTCCAGCGACCCGGTTTCAATTCTGGGTACTGCCTGTGTGGAGTTTGCAAGTTCTCCCTGTGTCTGTGTCGGTTTCCTCAGGGTGCTCCGGTTTCCTCCCACATGCCAAAGACTTGCAGGTTGATAGGTTAATTGGATGTTATAAATTGCCCCTAGTATAGGTATGTGAACAAAGAACAAAGATAATTACAGCACAGGAACAGGGCCTTCGGCCCACCAAGCCTGCGCCGATCCAGATCCTCTCTCTAAACATGTCGCCTATTTTCTAAGCTTCTGTATCTCTTTTCTTCCTGCCCATTCATGTATCTGTCTAGATACATCTTAAAAGACTCCATCGTGCCCGCATCTACCACCTCCGCTGGCAATGCGTTCCAGGTGCCCACCACCCTCTGCGTAAAGAACTTTCCACGCATATCCCCCCTAAACTTTTCCCCTTTCACTTTGAACTCGTGTCCTCTAGTAATTGAAACCCCCACTCTGGGAAAAAGCTTCTTGCTATCCACCCTGTCTACACCTCTCATGATTTTGTACACCTCAATCAGGTCCCCCCTCAACCTCCGTCTTTCTAATGAAAATAATCCTAATCTACTCAACCTCTCTTCATAGCTAGCGCCCTCCATACCAGGCAACATCCTGGTGAACCTCCTCTGCACCCTTTCCAAAGCATCCACATCCTTTTGATAATGTGGCGACCAGAACTGTACGCAGTATTCCAAATGTGGCCGAACCAAAGTCCTATACAACTGTAACATGACCTGCCAACTCTTGTACTCAATGCCCCGTCCGATGAAGGAAAGCATGCCGTATGCCTTCTTGACCACTCTATTTACCTGCGTTGCCACCTTCAGGGAACAGTGGACCTGAACACCCAAATCTCTCTGGACATCAATTTTCCCCAGGACTTTTCCATTTACTGTATAGTTCACTCTTGAATTGGATCTTCCAAAATGCATCACCTCGCATTTGCCCTGATTGAACTCCATCTGCCATTTCTCTGCCCAACTCTCCAATCTATCTATATTCTGCTGTATTCTCTGACAATCCCCTTCACTATCTGCTACTCCACCAATCTTAGTGTCGTCTGCAAATTTGCTAATCAGTCCACCTATACTTTCCTCCAAATCATTAATGTATATCACAAACAACAGTGGTCCCAGCACGGATCCCTGTGGAACACCACTGGTCACACGTCTCCATTTTGAGAAACTCCCTTCTACTGCTACTCTCTGTCTCCTGTTGCCTAGCCAGTTCTTTATCCATCTAGCTAGTACACCTTGGACCCCAAGCGCCTTCACTTTCTCCATCAGCCTGCCATGGGGAACCTTATCAAACGCCTTACTGAAGTCCATGTATATGACATCGACAGCCCTTCCGTCATCAATCAACTTTTATGTGGCAGGGAAATATAGGGACAGGTGGGGATGTGGTAGGAATATGGAATTAGTATAGGATTAGTATAAATGGTTGGTTGATGGTCGGCACAGACTCGGTGGGCCGAAGGGCCTGTTTCAGTGCTGTATCTCTTTAAAAAAAAACTGTGATCCCAACAGTGACCCTGGGGAACCCCACTGTGTACTTCCCTCCAGGCTAAAGAATAACATTCTCCACTACTCTCTACTTTCTGTCACTGCGCTAATTTCCCGCATGCTGACATTGAAAATAAAAAACAGACTTCCATTTATGAAACGCCTTTCATGACCACTGCATGTCCCAAAGTGATTTACAACCAATGTATACTTCTGAAAGTGAAGTCACTCTTGTAATGTAAGAAACAGGCAGACAATTTCTGCACAGCAAGATCCCCCAAGCAGCAATGTGAGAATGATCAGATGGGTTTTTGTGATGTTGATTGAAGGAAAAAATATTGACCAGGACACCGGGAATAATTCCCCTCCTCTGCTTCTACATAGTGCGATGGGATCTTTAACATCCACCTGAGAGGGCAGACTGCAACTTGGTTTAAAGTTTCATTCGATAGACTGCACCTCTGACAGTGCAGCACACCCTCAGTACTGCACTGCAATGTCAGCATTGATTCTTGTAATCAAGTCCTGCAGTGACACTTGATCCTGGAAGCTTGCCACTGAAAGGGGAGAGAGCTACAAACTGAGCCACAGCTGACATTGGTCCTTTTATCCCATGTGTTTCTAATTCGGTAACACGGCTATTATGTGGTACTTTCTCAAACGCCTTGTGAAAGGATTGGAATATTGTGAAAGTCCAGGTGGGAACCATCATAGAATCATAGAATAGCACAAACTGAATGAGGCCATTCGGCCCATCAAGTCTGTGCTGGCCCTTTCAAAGAGCAATCCAGTTAGTCCCACTCCCTTACTCTTTCACTATATCCTTGCATTTTTTCTCCTTCAGATATTTATCCAATTCCCTTTTGGGATCTATTATTGAATCTGTATCCATCAGCATATCAGATAGTGCATTCCAAATCCAAACCACTCAGAAACAAATATCCTCATGTCTGCTTCTTTTACCAATCGCCTTAAATCTGTGTCTCTTGGACATTGGAAATAGTTTCTCTTTATTTAATTTATCTAAATCCTTCCTAATGTTAAACACCTCAATCAAATCTCCTCTGAAAGTTCTTTGCTCTATGCAGAACAACCCCAGCTACCTAACTGTAATTCCTCATGCCTGGACGAATTCTAGCAAAACAGTTCTGTACCCACTCCGAAGGCTTCATGTCCTCCCAAAAGTGTGGTTCCCAGTATTCGACACAAGACTCCAGGTGTAGCTGAACTAGTATTTGATATATGTTTCACATAATGTCCTTGCTTTTGTTCTTTTTGCCTCTATTTATAAACCCTAGGATCCCATACATTTATTAACTGTCAAGTTAACCTTTCCTGCCACCTTCAAAGATTTGTGTACACACACCCCAAGTGTGTCTGTTATTTCACCATCTTTATAGTTACACCATTTAACTTGTATTGTCTCTCTTCATTCATCCTTTCAAAATGTATTACCTCATACATCTGCAATGTCAATTAAATATTGAGAAGAATGAAGCCATTGTTTTCTGTCTCTGCTCCAAACATTTCCTAGTTACACACTCCATCCCTCTCCTTTGTAAATGTTTGAGACTAAGCCAAACTGCTCACAGACTTAGTTACATAGTTAACCCTGAGATGCCTTGAGATCAGCTTCCTACCAAATATTCACACCATCACTAAAACGGCCTATCTCCAACCCCGGTGGAGTTTCATTGCTGGTTAAAGAGTAAATGAACGCAATAGTGAGGCAGAATATTAGCTCTGACGATGTCGAATATGTATGGGTAGAGCTGAGAAACACTAAGGGGCAGAAAACGGTAGTGGGTGTTGTATATAGACCCCCAAACTGTAGTGCTGAATTTGGGAATGGCATTGGACAGGAAATTAGAGACGCATGCGATAAAGGAACATCTGTAATTATGGGTTTCTTGAATCTGCATATAGATTGGGCAAATTAAATTGGTCGCAATACATTGTGGAGGAATTCCTGGAGAATATACGGGATGGTTTTCAGGACCAATTCTTTGAGGAACCAACTGGAGAACAGGCTATCCTAGACTGGTTATTGTATAATGAGAGAGGAATAATTGACAATCTAGTTGTGCGAGATCCCTCTGGGATGAGCGACCATAATATGATAGAATTCTTCATCATGATGGAGAGTGTCCTAGTTGATTCTGAGATTAGGGTCGTGAATCTTAATAAAGTAAGCTACGAAGGTATGAGGCATGAGTCGTTGATGATACATTGGGAAACGTTACTTAAAGAGATAACGCTGGAAAGGCAATGGCAAACATTCAAAGAGCGCATGGATGAACTGCAACAATTGTTTATACCTGTCTGGCGCAAAAGTAAAATAGAAAAGGTAGCCAAATCATGGCTTGCAAGGCAAATTAGAGATAGCGTTAGATCCAAGGAAGAGGCATATAAATTTGCCAGGAAAACAACAACAGACCTGAGGATTGGGAGCAGTTTAAAATTCAGCAAAGGAGCACCAAGGGATTCATTGAGAAGGGGAAAATGGAGTACAAGATTAAGCTTGCGGGGAACATAATAGCTGACTGTAAACGAATCTATAGGTATGTGAAGCGGAAAAGATTGGCGAAGACAAATGCAGGTCCGTTACAGTCAGAAACAGGGGGATTTATTCTGGGAAACAAAGAAATGGCTGACCACCTAAATGCATACTTTAGTTCTGTCTTCACAAAGGAGGACGCCAATATCATACCAGAAATGTTGGTGAATACAGGGTTTAGTTAGAGAGAGGAACTGAAAGAAATCAGTATTAGTAGAGAAATGGGGTTGGAGAAGTTGATGGTATTGAAGGCAGATAAATCCCCAGGGCCTAGTAATCTACATCCCAGAGTACTTAGGAAGTGGCCCGAGAAATAGTGGATGCATTGGTGGTCATCTTCCAAGATTCTATGGACTCTGGAACAGTTCCTACAGATTGGAAGGTAGCTAATGTTACCCCACTGTTAAAAAAGGAAGGTAGAGAGAAAGTTGGAAATTGTAGACCAGTCAGCCTGATATCGGTCGTGGGGAAAATCCTGGAGTCCATTATCAAAGATTTTGCAGCAGAGCACTTGGAGAACAGTGGTAGAGTCGGACAGAGTCAGCATGGATTTATGAAAGGGAAATCATGCTTGATAAATCTACTAGCATTCTTCGAGGATGTCACGAGTAGAGTTGATGAGGGGGAGCCAGTGGATGTGATTTATATCCACTTTCGGAAGGCTCTCGACAAAGTTCCACGTAAGGGTTTAGCGTGTAAAATTAAAGCACATGGGATTGGGGATAGTGTATTGCGATAGATAGAAAATTGTTTGGGAGACAGGAAACAAAGCATTGGAACATACGGATCTTTTTCTGAATGGCAGGCAGTGACTAGTGGGGTACCGCAGGTATCGGAGCTGGGACCCTAGCTATTCACAATATATATTAATGATTTAGATGAGGAAACTAAATGTAATATCTCCAGATTTGCAGCTGACACAAAATTAGGTGTGAGGGTGAGTGGTGAGCAGAATGCAAAGAGGCTTCCGGGTGATTTGGACAATTTGAGTGAGTGGGCAAATGCATGGCAGATGCAGTATAATGTGGATAAATGTGAAGTTATCCACTTTACTAGCAAAAACAGGAAGGCATATTATTATCTGAACGGCTATAAACTGAGAGAGGGGAATATGCAACGAGACCTGGGTGTTCTCGTACACCAGTCACTGAAGGTAAACATGCAGGTGTAACAGGCGGTAGAAAAAGGCGAATGTTATGTTGGCCTTTAAAGAGACAGGATTCGAGTACAGGAGCAGGGATGTTGTGCTGCAATTATACAGGGCCTTGGTGAGGCTGCACTTGGAATATTGTGTGCAGTTTTGATCTCCTTATCTGAGGAAGGATGTCCTTGCTATCGAGGGAGTGCAGTAGAGTTTTACCAGACTGATTCCTGGGGTGGTAGGACTGTCGTATGAGGAGAGATTGAGTCGGTTAGGACTATATTCACTGGAATTCAGAAGAGTGAGGAGGGATCTCATCGAAACCTATAAAATTCTAACATGGCTTGACAGGGTATATGCAGGAAGGATGTTCCCGATGGTGGAGACTCCCGAACCAGGTGTCATAATCTAAGTATATGGGGTAAAATTTTCAGGACTGAGATGAAGAGACGTTTCTCCACCCAGAGGGTGGTGAGCCTGTGGAAATCTGTCATCCCGCCCATATCCAAGGGGGATTGGAAGATTCTGGCCAGTGCCTCTGCTATTTCCAGCATTGCTTCCCTCAGCAACCATCATACATCCCATCCAGACTGGGTAAATGTTCAACTTATTGTGGTACAAAAAGTGTTGGATTGAAAAGGGTTAACTGAATATGTTTGTTCCGTGACTTTAATTAATGTCAGTCTCCATGGACCCTAATTGTGTCACTGGACGTTTTCCATCTTCTATTAATAAGGGGCTTCTTTCAATGTGTTATTCCATATGTCAGTGGGAACATCAGCCCCGGCACTTACAGAGATCAGCTGCTCCAGAGAGATAGAGAGAGGATAGATCAGAATCTGAGAACAAAAGACTGGAATGTTACAGCAATGGGTCAGAATCTGAGAACAATAGATTGGAATGTTACAATAATGGGTCAGAATCTGAGAACAATAGATTGGAATGTTACAACAATGGACAGGAGTCTATCCTCGGCTCTTTACTCCCTTTCTACATATTATGATCGGTACTCATTAAACTCTCGTATCTATCTCGCACTGAAGATTATTCAATATGTTTACTATCCCATCCTGGCTATTATTGGTGTCCCTGGTAAGTCTCTCTATCTAGCTATAAATCCTTTAAAGCATGTTTAACTGCATTACTGCTCCTGTAATTTACTCTGCCCTTCTTGCTGCCGTTGTTATGCCTGGTGAATATCTTCAGCTATTTGCTCTATAAACCATTGTCAACTGTATTACAGTTCTTGTCATTTACTCTCTCATCTTTGCTGCTGTTGCTGTCTCTATTTCAGGCCAGGAGATCAGTAAACCCTGTTTCACTGAATAACTGTTCTGTTATGTACATTTTGGGAAGACTGAAGCCAGTGTCATTGGTCTCCATCACAAACTCCATCACCTATCTGGGAGGCACATATTCCACCCTGCCCAATATCTGAGGCTCAACCAGACAGTCTACAACTTCTTTGTTATATTTGAACCTGAGCTGAGTTCATCTCCATATTCTTTCCATCACTAACCATGCCTAATATCACCTCTATGATATCACCCAACTCCACCTCTGCCTCAGCCCATCTACTGCAAAAACCCTCATCCGCATCACTGTTAAATACACAGTTGACTTTTCCAATTCCACCTTGTTCACTCTCACAGTTCGAAACCTCCATAAACCACAGCCCATCCAGAACTCTGCTGCCTGTATTCGAACTCACACCAAATCCCGATCACCCATCACCCCTGTGCTCACTGATCTCCATTGGCTCCCGGTATGGCAGCACCTTAATTTTAACATTCTCATTCTTGTGTTTGAATCTCTCCATGGCTCACCCTTCCATTTATTCACTTTCCCCTCTCCAATTCATATATTCCTGCAAATCTTTCGACTTCAATATTTTTTCAGTTCTCCTTGTAAAGTGAATTTCTTTCCCTCTGTATCTGTTCCGAGCCACGATTTTAGACTCTGCAGCAAGACTGCTGCTGACGGTACAGAATTGGGATCCAAAAAGAGATGTGAATCGCACAGCTGGCCACTTACGGTGCGGTCTGCACAATATCCCATGCTGAGCGGGGCTCCAGCCCAGTCACATCATCTATGTGCTGTCAGCGTGGTCTTCACAGCCGGCCACCTCTACTATGCCCTGCACAGTGTCCCAAGCTGCGCAGGGCTCTAGCTCAATTGTACCTTGTATGTGTTATTCCTTTGAGGGTGGATTTGAAAGTGATGTCAATGTACCATACCAGCAGCTTTGATGTACTTCTTTAAACTTTTTCTGTGCATGTCCACTGACCGCTGAACATACATTCAGTAGCAAAAGGAAACCCCTCCGGTGTTATTTAAAAGGACCAGGCATCTAGTTTACAGGCTTTTGACTTACTTCTGCTATTGTAAAGTTAGTGGAGGTGTTGTGGATGTTTTTCTGGAGGTTGTGTTGTGAGCTGCTGCAGACATTCAGGGACATTTGTGAACTATACAGTAAATGGAAAAGTCCTGGGGAAAATTGATGTACAGAGAGATTTGGGTGTTCAGGTCCATTGTTCCCTGAAGAAGGCAACGCAGGTCAATAGAGTGGTCAAGAAGGCATACGGCATGCTTTCCTTCATCGGACGGGGTATTGAGTACAAGAGTTGGCAGGTCATGTTACAGTTGTATAGGACTTTGGTTCGGCCACATTTGGAATACTGCATGCAGTTCTGGTCGCCACATCACCAAAAGTATGTAGATGCTTTGGAGAGGGTGCAGAGGAGGTTCACCAGGATGTTGCCTGGTATGGAGGGCGCTAGCTATGAAGAGAGGTTGAGTAGATTAGGATTATTTTCATTAGAAAGACAGTGGTTGAGGGGGGACCTGATTGAGGTGTACAAAATCATGAGAGGGATAGACAGGTTGGATAGGAAGAAGCTTTTTCCCAGAGTGGGGGATTCAATTACTAGGGGTCACGAGTTCAAAGTGAGAGGAGAAAAGTTTTACTAGGGGTCACGAGTTCAAAGTGAGAGGGGAAAAGTTCAGGGGGGATATGCGTGGAACGTTCTTTACGCAGAGGATGGTGGGTGCCTGGAACGCGTTGTCAGCGGAGGTGGTAGACGCGGGAACGATAGCGTCTTTTAATATGTATCTGGACAGATACATGAATGGGCAGGAAGTAAAGAGATACAGAGCCTTGGAAAATAGACGACATGTTTAGATAGAGGATCTGGATCTGCACAGGCTTGGAGGGCCGAAGGGCCTGTTCCTGTGCTGTAATGTTCTTTGTTCTTAGTTCTTTGTGTAGAGAGGATTTGGTGACCCAACTCTGGACGACGTATGGGGACTGTAGTTACAGTGTCTCTGGGTCTGTAACATGACCAACAAATGGAGCAGATGCTGCGGAGAGGGGAAGCTCTGTAAAGAGAGAGGAGGAGAGGGCTCTTCCCTGCCCATCCCGGGTGCTCCAAGAGCACTTCTCCTACCTACACCTAACCCAGGAGCAATGTGTGAGGTGACTCTGATTCAATAAGGAGGTGGTCACAGAGCTGTGTCGCCTCCTGTAACACAACCTGGAGCCTCTCACCAGGGTGAGGACGGAGCTGTCAGTGGTTGTTAAGCTCACAGTTTCATTGAACTTCTATGTATCTGGATATTTGCAGGCAGGAGCAGTTGACATATCCAACATAGAGTGGTAGAAATTGATGGAGTCATTTACAACACAGAAAGAGGCCATTCAGCTCCTCACTGCCGGCTTTCTGTGCAACAATCCAGTCAGCCCCACTCCCCCGCTCAATCCCCGTATCCCTGCAAGTTCATTTCCTTCAGGTTTCCATCCAGTTTCCTTTTGAAATCTTTGATTGTCTCGGCTTCCAGCATCCTCATGTGCGGTGAGTTTCAGCTCATTACCATCCACTGAGTAAAAAAGTTCCTCCTCATATTCCCCTGCATATGTTAACCAAAACCTTCCATCTGTGCCCCCTAGTCCGCGTTGCATCAGTTAATGGGAACAGTTTTTCCTTGTCTATGTTATCTAAGTCTATCATAATCATGTACACCTCTATCAAATCTCTCTCAATCTCCTTTACACCAGGAGAACAACTCCATCTTCTCCAAACTCACTTTGTACCTAAACTCCCATCCCTGGAATCATTCTGGTAAATCTCCTCCGCACCCTGTCAAGGACTTTCACATCCTTCCTACAGTCTGGTGAACAGAACAGGGCACAGTTCTCTTGTTGGGGTCTCACCAAAGCTTTGTAAAGTTTCAGCTAAGCCGCCCTGTTTTTGTATATTTGCCTCTAATGATGAAGCCCAAGATCTGATATGTTTTGCGAAACACTCTGCTAATATGTCCTGCCACCTTCAAAGATCAATGCATATGGAGCCCCAGGTCCTTCTGTTCCTGCACAATCTTTTGAACTGTGTCATTAAGTCTATGTTGTCTTCCTATTCTTTCTGACAAAATACATTACCTCACACTACTCTTTATTAAATTCTACCTGCCACTTCTATGTCCATTCTGCTAGCCTATCTATATCATGTTGTAGGTGGTTTGTATCACCCTCACTGTTCTCCACTCCTCCAAGGTTGCAATCATCAGAAAAAATATAAATTCTACTCCGTATTCCAAGATCCGTGTCATTTTTATACGGCAAAAAAAAACAACTGTGGTCCTAGCACTGACCATTGTGTAACATCAATGTCGACCATCCTCCAGTCTGAAAAATAACCATTTAACACATTTCTCTTTTTGCTGTCCTTTGGACAGTTTTTGATCCAATTAGATGCTATTCCATGAGCTTCAATTTTGTTAGCCAAACTTGTGTGTGGTTCTTAATCAAATACTTTCATAAAATCCAGGTAGGCACCATCCACCACATCCCCTTCATCAACCTTCTCTGATCATCGAAATAAATTCAATTAGCCCATCAAGCATAATCTGCCTTTTAGAAATCCGTGCTGACACTCCCTAATTAACTCAAACCTCTCCAAGTGTGTGTTGTCCTTTTTCCCTGATCATTGTTTCTAAAACCTTACTCACCACTGATGTTACACTAACTGACCAGTAGTTACTAGGCCTGTGTGTTGTACATTGATAATTCTGGGAGGTGAGGATGACCATCTATGTCATCATTTTCTCCCTCAGCAGTGAGAAGCAGGATGAGAGATCCCGTGGCTTTGTCAGGATAGCGGGATTCCTGATGGTGTAGGTGGCTCTGCGGGGTCTCCATGTCAACGGGGAGAGGTACAGGAACTGAAAGAACTCTCACTCCATTAATGGACAGTTGGTGTGTGAGCATGCCCAGTAAATCATGTTGGTGAATGTCCACTATCGTGGCAGCAGCCACCATACCTTCATTCTGAAGCAGTCAACCGGTCCCAACACTGTGGGTCTCCATGCAGAACAAGAATGCGGCTCCTCGGAGACAAAGGAAAACCCCCTCTAGACCCAACTCATGTTTCTACAACCCCAAATCATCTCCCACCACCAAACAAACGCACACAATTAACATGTGCAAAATGTATGCAATGGAGTCACCAGGAACATGGTGGAACTGACCATCGGTGTGATGAAGCTTTACTTCCGATGTCTGAACCGTTCGGGGGAGTCCTCCAGTACACACTGGAGCAGGTGCCCAAGTTCATGGTGTTCTGCTGCACCCTTCATATCATCACCATCACGAGGACACAGGCATTGGCAGCAGGAATCCGGAGGCCACCTCAGGAGAATGAGGAGGAGGCAGGGAGGATATTTTCTGGATGCCTTCCACCAGGACAGGCTGTCGGAGAGTCCCTGCTAAGATTCAGTTTCCTATAGGACAACTTCCCTTTCCCACAATGAATCCCCCATTCTCCACCATTACACCCATCTGAGACGCCCCATCACAGTGTTATTCCAGCACAAAAGGAACTATTCAGTCCGACGTGTCTGCGTCGCCTTTCCGAATGAGCAATTCACCTAATCCCATTCCCTGCCTTCTTCCCATAATCCTGCACATTCTTCCTTCTAATACACCAAATTATTCAGCTTTAGCATGTTTATAGATGTGGTCACCCAACAGCTGAAGATTATGCAGGGAGAGAAGGAATTGGTGATCCCCAGACAGTCAAAAAGAATCAGGCAGGTAGTGCTGCAAAGCCTTGAGTGCATCTCACTCTCCAACAGGTATTCAGTTCAGAATACTGAAGAAAGTGTCAACACGGGTGGCAGAGCTGCAGATCGGGGTAGAGGGATGACTGGAAGAGCCAAAGTGATCAGTAGTCAGGGGAACAGGCAGGCGTTTATGTGGCCACAGACGCGAATCGAGGATGGTGTGCTGCTTCCCTGGTGCCAGGGTCAAGGATGTCACTGAGCGACTGCAGAGCATCCTGAAGGAGAAGGGGAACAACCAGCAGTCATGGTCCACATTGGAACCAGCAGCAGAGGTAGAAAGAGGAATGTCGTCCTGCAGTCAGAATTTATGGAGCTAGGGAAGAAATTAGCCAGCAGGACCTCAAAGTAGTAACTTCTCGATTAGTCCCAGTGCCATGCACAGCTGAGTATAGAAATAGAAAACTAAAACAGATGAATGCGTGGCTGGGAAGACGGTGCAGGAGGGAGGGCTTCAGATTCCTGGATATTGGGACCGGCTCTGGAGGAGATGGGACCTGCACAGGCCTGACTGGTTGCACCTGATTGGAGCCGGGACTGAGTTACTTGCAGAATGTTTTGCTAGTGCTGTTGGGGAAGGTATAAACTAGTTTTGCAGGGGGGTGGGGACCTGAGGGTAGACTCAGTTGGGACAAAACCTGAAATGAAAATAGAAGGCAGAAAATTAATGGATGAGTCTAGAAAACAGAGGAAAAGAGGGTTAGAATTTTTTTTAAGTGTTTGGCTGTGCTCAAGGGTATCTATTTCAATGCAAGGAGTATAGCAAATAAAGTAGATGAGCTGAGGGCAAGGTGGACAGGTGGCAGTATGATATCATAGCTATCACAGAAACATAGCTGAAGGAGGGACAGGAATGGCAGCTCAACGTTCCTGGTTACAGGGTTTTCAGACACGATAGGGAGGGGGATAAGAAAGGAGGGGAAGTGGCAATTTCGGTCAAGAAATCTATTACAGCTGTGAGGAGGGATGATATGTTGGAAGGTTCATCAACTGAGGCGATATGGATTGAGCTAAGGAACCAAAAAGGGGCAATCTCACTGCTGGGAGTGTGATCCCGTCAGCCAAACAGTCCGAGGGAGATAGAAGAGCAGATATGTAGGCAAGTCTCTGAGAAGTGCAAGAACAATAGGGCAGTAATAGTAGGGGATTTTAATTACCCCAATATTAACTGGGATAATTTTAGTATGAAAATAATTAAGGGAACAGAAATCTTGAGGTGCATTCAGGAGAACGTTTTTGGCCAGGATGTAGCAAGTCCAACAACAGAGGGTGCAGTTTTAGACATTGTTTTAGGAAATGAAGATGGGCATGTGGAAGGAGTGGCAGGGAAGAGCATTTTGGTGGGAGTGATCATAATTCAGTTAGTTTTAACTTAATTATGGAACAGGACAAGAGATATATCAGGAGTTAGAGTTCTCAATGGGGAAAGGCGAATATTACTAAACTGAGGAGCGAAAGTGGACTGGGAACAGCTGTTTGAAGGTAGTTCAGTCTCAGAGCAGTGGGAGGCATTCAAAGGGGAGATTACAGAGGTTCAGGATAAACATGTTCCCACAAAGAAAAAGGGTGAGGGGGCCAAATCTCGAGTCCAATGGCTGTCAAGGAGCCGACAGGGTAGGATAACGCAGAAAAGGAAAGCTTCTGTCCGACACTGAGAACTTAATACTGCAGAAAGCCGAGAGGAGTATAGAAAGTGGAGGGGTCAAATCAAAAAGGAAGTTAGGAAAGGAAAGTGAGGGCATGAAAGAATATTGGCAAGTTCAAGGTGAACTCAAAGATGTTTTCTTAATACATTACGAGTAAGAGGATAACTGAGGGGAGAGTAGGACCCATAATAGATCAGAAAGGTAACCTTTGTATAAGGGTGGAAGATATTGGTATGGTTCTTATTGAGCACTTTGCGTATGTCTTCAGAAAAGAGGAGGGATTTAGATATTGTCGTTAAGGAGGAAGAGTGTGAATTATTGGATATGATAAACATAGGGAGAGAGGAAGTATTAATGGGATTAGCATCCTTGAAAGTTGAAACATCACCAGAGCCGGATGAAATGTACCCCAGGCTGTTCAAAGAAGCAAGAGAGCAAATAGCAGAGGGTCTGCCTACCATCATTTCCCAATCTCACTAGATACAGTTGTGGTGCCGGAGGATTGGAGAATTGCTAACGTTGGACCTCTGTTTAAAAATGGAGTGAAGGATAATCTGAATAATGTCAGGCCACTCAGTCTAACCTCAGTAGTGGGCAAATTATTGGAATCTATTCTGAGAGACGGGATAAACTGTCACTTAGAAAGGCACAGGTTTATCAAGGATAGTCAGCATGGATTTGTTAAGGGACGCTCTTGTTTGACCAAATTGACATAAATTTAGGGGGTATGATCAAGACTTTTGCAGACGACACAAAGATTGGCCATGTGGCGGATAACGAGAAGGATAGGTGTTGGCTGCAGGAAGATATTGACGTTCTGGTCAGATGGGCAGAAAAATGGGAATCGACCTGGATAAGTGTGAGGTGATGCAATTGGGGAGCTCAAACAAGCAAAGGAATACACGATTACTAGGACAATACTGAGAAGTGTAGAGGAAGTACGGGACTTTGGAGTGAATGCCCACAGATCCCTGAAGATAGCAGGACAGGTCAATAAGGCAGTTAAGAAGGCATATGGAATCACTTCCCTTTTTAGCTGAGGTATAGAATGAAAGAGCTGGGAGGTTATGCTGGAACTGTCTTAATCATTGGTTAGGCCACAACTTGAATACTGTGTGCAGTTCTGGTAACAGAAAGGATGTAATTGCACTAGAAAGGGTACACAGGAGATTTACGAGGATGTTGCCAGGACTGGAAAAATGCAGCTATGAGGAAAGATTGGATAGGCTGGGGTTGTTATTCATGGAACAGAGAAGGCTTGAGGGGAGATCTGATTGAAATGAACAACAGTTTGTGGGGCCTGGATTGAGTGGAGGTGAAGGGTCTATTCACGTTAGCGGAAATGTCAGTGACTAGGGGACATAGATTTAAAGTGATTGGTAGAACTTTCAGAAGGGAGTTGAGGAAAAACATGCTCACCCAGAAATAAAAAATTGCGTCGGTGACAGGAAGCAAAGGGTAATTGTTGACGGGTATTGACTGGAGGACTGTTACCAGTCGTGTTCCAGAGGGCTCGGTACTGGGTGCCATGCTTTTAGTGAGGGTCTGTAACTCACTTCATGAAAGGATGGTTGAGGCAGAAACCCTCGACTCATTCAAAAGGAGTCTGGATGTGCACCTCAAGTGTCATAATCTGCAGGGCTGCGGATCAAGTGCTGGAATGTGGGATTAGAATAGGTGGATAACATTTCGGCTGGCACAGACACGATGGGCCAAGTTGCCTCTTTCTGTGCCTTAAATTGTCTACGATTCTATGATTCTACAACACGAAACACGCTATCCTCGTTAACACTCCCAATTCTGTCAACAAACTATCAAGGTTATCAGAGATGATTTTCCATGAAGCTATCCCTGCTGCTTGTCATTTATTAAGACATGATTTTACAAGTAAGAAATATTTTTGTGCTGGGTTATGGCCTCCAGAATTTTCCATGAATCAACATCAGACTGATAGTTACAAGGCTTATCAAACCTCTCCTTCTTGAAACAGGGTGTAACATTTACAGCCCTTTACTTCGCTGGCATCATTTTAAAAAAATCATTCATGGGTTCTGGACATCGCTGGCCAGGCCAGCATTTATTGCCCATCTCTAATTGACCATGCGAAGGTGGTGGTGAGCTGCCTTCTTGAACCACTGCAGTCCATGTGGGGTAGGTACACCCACAGTGCTGTTAGGAAGGAAGTTGCAGTATTTTAACCCAGCGACAGTGAAAGAACGGCAAGATAGTGTCAAATCAGCATGGTGTGTGGCTTGGAGGGGAACTTGCAGGTGGTGGTGTTTCCATACATCTGCTGCCCTTGCCCTTCTATATGGTAGAGGTTCTGTGTTTGGAAGGTGCTGTCTAAGGAGCCTTGGTGTGTTGCTTCAGTGCATCTTGTAGATAGTACACACTGCTGCCACTGTGCTTCGGTGGTGGAGGGAGTGAATGTCGTGGATGGGGTGCCAATCAAGCGGGCTGCTTTGTACTGGATGGTGCCGAGCTTCTTGAGTGTTGTTGGAGCTGCACCCATCCAGGCAGGTGGAGAGTATTCCATCACACTCCTGACTTGTGCCTTCTAGATGGTGGACTGGCTTTGGGGAGTCAGGAGGTGAGTTAATCGCCTCAGCATTCCTCGCCTATGGCCTGCTCTTTGAGCCATGGTATTTATATGGCTACTCCTGTTCAGTTTCTGGTCAATGGTAGCCCCTAGGATGTTGATAGTGGTGGATTCAGCTTTGGTAATGTCATTGAATGTCAAGGGAGATGATTAGATTCTCTCTTTTGGAAGATGGTCATTGCCTGGCACTAGTGCAGTGCGAATGATACTTGCCAATTAGCAGCCCAAGCCTTGATATTGTCCAGGTCTTGTTGCATTTCTACACAGACTGCTTCAGTATTTGAGGAGTCACGAATGGTGCTGAAAATTGTGCAATCATCAGCCAACATCCCCACTTCTGGTCTTGTGATTGAAGGAAGGTCATTGATGAAGCAGCTGAAGATGGTTGGGTCTCGGAAACTACCCTGAGGAACTCCTGCAGTGATGTCCTGGAGTTGAGATGATTGACCTGCAACAACCACAACCATCTTCCTTTGCGTTCGGTATGACTCCAACCAGCAGAGAGATTTCCCGCTGATTCCCACTGACTCCATTTTTGCTCTGGCTCCTTGATGCCATACTCAGTCAAATGCTGCCTTGATGTCAAGGCAGTCACCTCTTGAATTCAGCCCCTTTGTCCATGTTTGAACCAAGGCTGTAATGAGGTCAGGAGCTGTGTGACCCTGGCGGAACCCAAACTGAACGTCACTAAGTAGGTTATTGCTAAGCAAGTGCTGTTTGATAGCATTGTCGATGACACCTTCCATCACTTTACTGATGATTGAGAATAGGCTGATGGGGCGGTAATTGGCCGGGTTGGACTTGTCCTGCTTTTTGTGTACAGGAAATAGCTGGGCAATTTTTCACATTGACGGGTAGATGCCAATGTTGCAGCTGTACTTGAACAGTTTGATGGGGGAACGGAAGTTCTGGAGCACAGGTATTCAGTACTATTTCAGGAATATTGTCAGGGCCCATAGCCTTTGCAGTATCCCGTGCCTTCAATCGTTTCTTGATATCACGCTGAGTGAATCCAACCCTGAGAAGCAGTACTGTATACTCCCCTCCACCTCCAGTCTGAACAATGACTGTTCACCACTTATCTCTGCTTTCTGTCCCTGAGTCAGTGTCATATCCACACTATCACTGTCACATAAATCCATGTCATGACAAGTCTATGAAATATCCACACTATCACTGTCACATTAATCCATGTCATGACAAGTCTATGAAATATCCACACTATCACTGTCACATTAATCCATGTCATGACAAGTCTATGAAATATCCACACTATCACTGTCACATTTATCCATGTCATGACAAGTCTATGAAATGTCAGTTGATCACAGGCCGTTTGAAAATCTATATACATAAGTGGATATACATGAGTAGGGGCGGAAGATGTTGATAAGGTTCTTAATGAGCACTTTGTATCTCTCTTAACAAAAGAGGGGAACGATGCAGATACTATGGTTAAGGAGGAGGAATGTGAATTATTGGATGTGATATACATAGGGAGAGAGGAAGTATTAATGGGATTAGCATCTTTGAAAGTTGATAAATCACCAGGGCCAGATGAAATGTATTCCAGGCTGTCAAAAGAAGTGAGAGAGGAAATAGCAGAGGGTCTGACCATCATTTTCCAATCCTCACTGGATACAGGTGTAGTGCCAGAGGATTGGTGAAGTGTTAACATTGTACCTCTTTAAAAATGGAGCAAGAGATAGACCGAATAATTGCAGGCCAATCAGTGTAACCTCAGTACTGGGCCAATTATTGGAATGTATTCTGAGAGACAGGATAAACTGTCACTTAGAAAGGCTCAGGTCAATCAAGGACAGTCAGCATGGATTTGATAAGGGAAGATATTGTTTGACCAACTTGATTGAATTTTTCGAAGAAGTCGCAAGGATGATAGATGAGGGTAGTGCAGATGATATGTTCTCCGTGGATTTTGGCAAGGCTTTTGACAAGGTCCCATGTGGCATACTAGGTAAAACAAATAAAGTCCCATGGAATCCAGGGAAATGCAGAAAGCTGGATACAAAATTGGCTCAGTGACAGGAAACAAATGGTAATTGTTGACGGGTGACTTTCTGACTTGAGGTCTGTTTCCAGTGGCGTTCCACAGGGCTCAGTACTGGGTCCCCTGCTTTTTGCAGTATATATTAACGATTTGAACGTAAATGTAGGGGCCATGATCAAGATGTGTGCAGATGGAACACAGATTGGCCGTGCGGTAGGTAGCGAGGAGGATAGCTAGGCTGCAGGAAAATATTGATGGCAGAAAAGTGACAAATAGAATTCAGCCTGGTTAAGTATGAGACGATGCAATTGAGGAGGTCAAACAAGGCAAAGGGATAGACGATCAATCGGAAAATACTGAGAAGTGTAGAGGAAGTGAGGGACCTTGGAGAGAATGTCCACTGATGTCCTGAATGTAGCAGGTCAGGTCGATAAGGTTGTTAAGAAGGCATATGGAATCCTTTCCTTTATTAGCTGAGGTATAGAATACAAGACCAGTGAGGTTATGCTGGAACTGTATAAATCATTGGTTGGGCCACAACCTGAGTACTCTGCAGTTCTGGTCACCTAATTACACAAAGGATGGAATTGCGCTAGAGAGGGTACAGAGGAGATTTACAAGGATGTTTGCCAGGACTGGAAAAATGCAGCTATGAAGAAAGATTAGACAGGTTGGGGTTGTTCTACTTGGAACAGAGAAGGCTGAAGGGAGATCTGATTGAAATGGACATAATTTTGTTGGGTCTGGATAGAGTGGAGGTGAAGAGTCTATTCACCTTAGCAGAGAGATCAGTGACTAGGGGGCAGTAACTTAAAGTGCTTGGTGGAAGGATTAGCGGGGAGTTGAGGAGCAACTTGTCCACCCAAAAATACAAAATGGGCTCAGTGGCAAGAAACAAAGGGTAATTGTTATAATAAAAGCAAAATACTGCGGAAGCTGGAAATCTGAAGTAAAAACACGAAATGCTGGAAATACTCAGCAGGTCTGGCAACATCTGTGGAGGGAGAAGCAGAGTTAACGTTTCAGGTCAATGATGAAGGGTCACTGACCTGTAACGTTAACTCTGCTTCTCTCTCCACAGATGCTGCCAAACCTGCTGAGTACTTCCAGCATGTCTTGTTTTTATTAAAGTGTAGTTGTTGACGGATATTTTACTGACCTGAGGACTGTTGACAGTGGCGTTCCACAGGGTTCAGTATTGCATCCCCTGTTTATAGTGAGAGTCTGGAAATTACTGCCTGAAAGGATAGTTGAAGCAGAATCCCTCCACTCAGTGAAAAGGAATCTGGATGTTCACCTCAAGTGTCATTATCTGCAGGGCTATGGATCAAATGCTAGAAGATGGGATTAGAATAGGTGGATCATTTTTCGGCCGGTGCAGACACAATGGGCCAAATGACCTCTTTCTGTATCTTAAACTTTCTATGATTATATTACATGAAACAATCACAGTTACGTCCTCAACGAACTTGATGGAGATTTTCAGGAATGATATTTCATTAACCTTTCCGTGCTGCTTGTCATTTATTATCCCGTGTTTTACAAACAGGATATATTTATGTGTTGGGTTATGACCTCTAGAATTTTCCAACAACCAACATTAGACTGATAGTTGCAGGGTTTACCCAACCTCTCCTTTTTAAACAGGGTGTAACATTGACAATCCTCCAGACCTCTGGCATCACTCCCATATCCAAGGATGACTGAAAGATTTTGTCCAGTGCTTCTGTCATTTCCACCATTCCTTCCTTCAGTAACCCTCACAAAACCCATGCAGACTGGGTGAATGTTCTACTTTAATGTGGTACAAAAAGTGTTGAATTGAAAGGGGTTAACTGAACCTGTTTGTTCATTGACTGTAAATAATGTCAGTCTCCATGGACCCTAATGGTGTCACTGGAGGGTTTCCCTCTTCTATTAATGCAGGACTCCTTTCAATGTGCTTTCCGAAAGTGTTAGCGGGACCATCAGCTCCGGCACTAAAAGGGATCCGTGGGCTGCAGAGAGCGGGAGAGGAGAGATCAGAATCTGAACAATAGATTGGAATGTTACAGTAATGGGTCAGAATCTGAGAACAATAGATTGGAATGTTACAACAATGGACAGGAGTTTATCCCATTGGTTTGACTATCTTACTGCGGATTATTATTGGATAACATTAGAACAGCGGATCTATTTTGCTCTGAAGATGAGTCAATTTATTTACTATCCCATCCTCGCTACTATTGGTGTCCCTGGTAAGTCTCTGTATCCAACTATTAGATTCATAAACCATATTTCACTGATTTAGTGTTCTTGCCATTTAAATCGTGAGAAGACTGAAACCATTATCTTCCGTTTCTGTCACAACTCCATTCCCTGTCCATGATCTGCATCCCCCTCGCTGGCCATTGTCTCAGGCTGAATCAGGAAATTTACAACCTCTGGTATCTACTTAATGCTGAGCTGAGTTCATCCCCATATTCTCTCCATCCCCAGCCCGGCCAATTGTTATGGCCATGTGAGGAGGGGTCAGTGTGGCTCTTCTTTATTTGACCACAACAGTGTTTGTCCTTTATAAACAGTGAATATGCTTAACGTCTCAGTGAGTCTTTTACATCTTACCTTTGGTGTGATGGTGAAGAAACCGATTGGACAAGTTCTCTTGAGTTTAAACATGAAAGAGGTGAGTTTATTAAACTTAACAAGAGAAACCCGATCTGAATAAAATCATAAAAAAACGGAACACACAGTTACACACACAGTCACAGGAGAATCACACACACTCAAATAGATTACAGAGTGAGAAGTAAATTTGTGGTTGGATTTGAGTCCTGAATAAATTTCAAAAAACTCATTCTGTAATGTTGGGCGATTCCGTGGTCTTCCAGCTGAAGTAATATTCTTGAAGTCTTTTGCTTGTCGAAGTGCAGTATGTGGCTGGTCCACATTGCTCAGGATTTTCTTTGAGGCTTTCTTCCCCTGGTTACTCTGTCTGCAGCAATAAGTAGGCTTGAGGGGCCCGCAGTCACATGTGGCTTTCAAACTTGTGATGTTAGGTGGAGAGAGAGATGGAGAGAGAGAGAGGGGTCACAGCCCTTCTGCTTCTTCACAGTTTGAATCATTGGCTTGTCTGTCTTTGTCCAGGGGAAACTCCCAGCTTTCACAGAGATGGACAGAAGGTCTCCTGACTGCCTCAGTGTATTCTCTGGACCCTTCTAATGAGATTCAAGGTTAGAAACTTCTATCTCCCCAGGGCTCAGGATACCAGTATTTATACATGGAGGAGTTTGCTCTTTCAAAGTCAATGTGTCAGGGTAGTCTTGCATGCGGTGTTAATGAATGTAATCTTAGATAATTCAATCACTAGAGCAAGCCAATGATATTGGTCCAGGCTCATCAGACATGTGTCTCCTGTTGTAGGCCTTAGAATGTGAAAATGTGTTTCAGATGCCAATTACGGTGGCCATCTTGGCTGCCAGTTTTTTCAAGGTTAACTGTAGGATTTTTTCTATTAAAAGGTTAGTGTAAGTTTCCAAACGATGAATTAAAATTCCTCATTTGGCATGTTGTGTTATCTTAACACCAGCGCAGCACATGGAAAGAAATGTGATAACGGGAACATTTCATTTCAGAACTGTGGGAAGAAAAAGAAAGAAATATACATGCATTCTCAATAATCACTTCTCAAATTCACACATTAATCTTAGAATTATTGCAGCTGACATTGTCTGTTACAGCTGTACTGATTTAACTTTTTTGACGTTTTGTCTGGGATGGTTATGTGTCGGGTTCGACGCTGGACAATGCATCAACGATTGCATTGTTTACCTTTTCTCTCCTCTAATGAAGTTTTAACTACTCAGGTTCCTGCACCTTAACAATCTTTCTCCCTAAACAGACAGTGTGTAATAAATTGTTTTTTTAGACCCTGTGAGGTGTCTGAGATTTCCTCTGGGCCTTTGTTCTTGCTGGGTTTGCCTTTGAAACTGTTGTGTTTGATTAACTTTGGGTTTGGGACCTGATCATTGTGTTCTTCAGCAGGTAGATCCACACTGACCTTACTTTTAGCTTTCTGGTGAGGTACCCAAGTGCTGTTTACTTTAGGGTACGTTCCCTTCACTTTTCCCTTTACTATGGGAAGAATCATTTTTTTTATCTACCCTATGTCCTCTGGGACATTACTGCTCGCAGGTCTTTGTCCAGCTTTCGCTGCACTCTGCAGCGGCACTTCGACTAGGTGAGGCATCTCCCTCACCATTGACATGCCTTTTTGGGACCTTTCCTTGTCCTTGCACGTTTCTGTAAATGCTGTTTGCAGCCTTTTTAGGCTGCCTCTTTGACCTGCATTTAAGGAGGAGAGCGTAGGGTCTGATGGATCCCACATTTCAGGGTTGGCTATTCGGAGAGTAGGGGGTTCCAGTTGGAATCCTCCTGGCCCTCCTCTAACCTGTCCTCACCGCCCTTTCCAATCCTTCCCTCCTGACTGCCTGACAGATCTGTACTTGGCTATTCCCTCCACAGCCTTTGCTTTTTGCCTTTGGTCTGGAGTGTCAATTACATAATGTACCTGACTATTCCTTTTGCCACTCGATATGGACCACTGAACCGGGATTTCAGGGGTTCACCCTGCAGTGGGAATAGTAACAATACATGGTCTCTGTCCTGAAATGTTTTAGCCTTGGCATTTCTGTCTCCTTACCTTTCCATAGCTGCCTGGGAGGTCTTTAGGTGCTCCCAAAGCATAGAAATGTAGTCTAACATGGACGACTCATCCCTGTGTCCCAAAGACCTCTCCTTGATTAGTTTAAGGGAACCCCTCACCTCATGTCCATAAACTAATTCAAAGAGACTAAAGCCAGTGGAATCATTGGATAAGTCCCTGGAAACCAACAGGAGAAATCCCAGCCCTTTGTCCCAGTCATGGGGTTGATCATAGCAGTATGGCCTGATCATTGTCTTTAGGGTCTGATAGTACCGCTCCAAAGCCCCTTGTGACTATGGATGGTAGGCTGAGGACTTTATTTATTTACTTATTTTATTTATTTAGAGATACAGCACTGAAACAGGCCCTTCGGCCCACCGAGTCTGTGCCGACCATCAACCACCCATTTATACTAATCCTACATTAATCACATATTCCTACCACATCCCCACCATCCCTCAACTCCCCTCCCACCAACCTATACTAGGGGCAATTTATAATGGCCAATTTACCTATCAGCCTGCAAGTCTTTGGCTGTGGGAGGAAACCGGATCATTTGGTGAAAACCCACGCGGTCACAGGGAGAACTTGCAAATTCTGCAAAAGCAGTAAACATAATCGAACCCGGGTCGCTGGAGCTGTGAGGCTGCGGTGCTCCAGATTACCTATGACCTTATAAAAAAAATGGACATAAACTGTGTGTCCTGATCCGACTGGATCTCAGCAGGCAGCCCATATCGGGTAAAGAATTGGGTTAGCCCCTTCACCACAGCCTTGGCAGGGATAGTTCTTCGGGTGAAAGGCCTCTGGGAATCGGGTCACCACATCCATAATGGTGAGAAGATACTGGTATCCCGTTTTGTTTTCAGCAGGTGACCCCACAATCCACCATCACTCTGCTGAAGGGGTCCCCAAAAGCTGGTATGTGAATTAGGGTGCAGGCTTTATTGCAGGTTGGGGCTTCCCCACAACTTAGCACATGTGACTAGTTTTACAAAACGTCACCACATCTTTGTGAAGTTGTGGCCAGTCAAAATAGTGTCTTCTGCGGGCTTTGATTTTTCATACACCGAAATGTCCATCCAGTAGAAGGTCGTGGGTCATTCTTAATATTTCTTTAAGGGACCTCAGCGGCACCACTATCTGGTGAACCACTGTCCACTCTTCATCCTCTGCTCTGTGAGGAGGTCGCCACTTCCTCATCAGCACCTCATTATTTAACTAGTAACACTCTGCAACTCCCTCTGCTTCAGTTTTGGTTTGGACAGTCTGTGCTATTTTTCAACACTGGGTCGGGTTGTTGAACCTCAAATAAGGAAGAACTGTTTAGTACATTCTTTGTCTCCTCTAACTTCCCGAAGAAGGTGTCAGACAACCCGAATGTAGGGTAATCCGTCTGCAGTGTCAGTTCAGGGGATTGTTTGGCCATGGACCGAGTCACCACACAATCAGGGAGAATGTCCGGGACCTTCTCCTGTAACTACTCTGTCTCCCAGACCTCTTTTGGTCTCTCTTGAACTACTGGGGAAGCTGCCACCTTTTCCCCTGTCAGAATATTACCCAGGAGCAGTTCGACCCGTCACCCGGTAAACTAGGTACAATCCCCATGTTAAAGGGTCATGAAACTGGGTCACACTCCAAGTGCACCGGATATAAGGGTATGGACATATACTGTCTTCTGATCCCATTCACTAACGCTCGAGCATTCACTGCACTTTCTTTTTCCCAGCAGAAGGGATTGGGTGGCCCCTGTATCCTTGAGTTTGACTATTGTTTTACTTGCCTCACTCAAGGGGTATGGGGTCACTTTTCCTTAGGATACAAATTCCTGGTACCTCTCAGGGATTTTGTTTATTTTCCCCGCACTCTCTGTGGTGGGGTTACTGGGTCTGACTGACGCAGTTGGAGGCACAGCCTGATCTGTTGTGCTTTCCATCAAGTCCCATTATCCTGCACTGATCTGGTGGTCCCTGATTAATGCTACAGGTTTTCCCATAACTTGCAGCATTCAGCTCGATGGTGATCTGCCTTATTCCAATAGAAACGCACCGGTCTTCGGCCATTACTCCTGGTCTCAGTGCCGTCCTATTTGGCCTGAGGATGGTCCCCTGGGTGTCCAGCTTTTGCTCCTTGCCCAAGGCTGATCGGGCTCCTATCACCCTCCCACCTTTTATTCTTGGGTCTTTGTGGTGACTAGGGGAGGGTTTCCCTTTGGGGTTAAGGCTTTGTGTACAAGGGAAAATTCATCAGCCAGAATTGCAAACTGCCTGGCTCTTTGAACCTTTCGTTCCACTTTGTGGGTTTTAATGGTCGGGAGAGCGAGTTTTTGAACTCCTTGAGATGGATCACCACTCTAAGGTTCAGATTTGTGGGCTGTAATTTGAGTGTTTGTATCCACTGGTCAAAAGTAAACACAAAAACTGACTTTAAATCTTCTATAGCTATCTAAAAATGAAACGTTTGGCGAAGACAAATGTGGGTCCAATACAGGCAGAGTCAGGGGAATTTATAATGGTGAACAGAGAAATGGCAGTGAAGCTAAATGATTACATTGTGTCTGTCCTCATTGAGGAAGATGCAAGAAAATTTCCAGAATTAGAGATCCAAGGGATTAGGGAGAATAAGGACATGAAGGAAATTAATATTAGTAAGAATGTTGTTTTGGAGAAATTAATGGGGCTGAAGTTTGATGAGGCCCCAGGATCTGATATTCTGTATTCCAGGGTGTGGGAAGAGATAGCTATGGAGATGGTGGCTGCATTGATGACTATCTTCAAACATTCTATAGATTCTGGAGCGATTCCTGCAGATTGGAAGGTAGCAAATGTCACCCCACGATTTAAGCAGGGATGGAGAGTAAAAACAGGGAATTATCGACCTGCTTTCGTGCATCGGTCGTTGGGAAAATGCTGGGACTGTATTCTAAAGGTTGTGATAAATGGACAGTTGGATAATAATCTGTTTGGGCATCGCAAACATGGATTTATGAATGAGAAATCATCTTTGACGAGCCTGTTGGAGTTTTTATTGGGGATGTTACTAACAGAATTGATAAAGGGGAGTCGGTGGACGTGTTATACTTGGATTTTCAGAAGGATTTTGATAAAGTCCCCCACAGGAGGTTGGTTCGCAACATTAAAGCACATGGGATAGGAGGTAAGAGACTGGCATGGATTAAAGATTGGTTAACAGGCAGAAAACAGTGAGTAGGAGGAAACGGGTCATTCTCACTTTGGCAGGCTGTGATTAGTTGTGTACCACAAGGATCAGTACTTGGGCCCCAGCTGTTAACAATATATGTCAATGATTTGGATGTGGGGACCAAATGTAATATTTCCAAGTTCGCACATGACACAAAACTGGGTGGGAATGTATGTTGTGAGGAAGATGCAAAGCGTCTTCAAGGGGATTTGGACAGACATTGTGACTGGGCAAGAACATGGCAGATGGAATATAATATGGACAGATGTGACGTTATCCATTTTGGTAGGAGGAACAGATGTGCAGAGTATTTCTTAAATAGTAAGAGACTAGAAAGTGTCGATGTACAGAGGGACCCGTGTGTCAGCAAGTCACTGAAAACTAACATGCAGTCCAGCAAGCAATTCGGAATGCTAATGGTCTGTTAGCCTTTATCACAAGATGATTTGAGTACAGGAGTAGTGAAGTCTTACTTCATGTGTATAGAACCTTGCTTGGACCACACCTGGAATATTGTGTGCAGTTTGGGTCCCCTTACCTTAGGAAGAATATTATAGCCATAGACGGAGTGCAATGAAGGTTCACCAGACTTGTTCCCGGGATAGCGAGACTGTTCTATGAAGAGAGAAACTGGGCTTGTATTCTCTAGAGTTTCAAAGAATGTGTCGGGATCTCATTGAAACCAACGAAATAATTAAAGAGATAAACAGCGTAAATGCGTGTACGATATTTCCCCTGGTTGCGGAGTCTAGAACTAATGGATACAATTTCAAAATAAGGGGGAAGCCACTTCGGACAGAGATGAGGAGAAATTTCTTGACTCAGAGATTTATGAATCTTTGGAATTCTGCATCCCAGACGGATGTGGAATCACAGTCGGTGAGTGTGTTTAAACTATAGATTGACAGATTTCTAACTACAAATGACAAAAAGGGAATATGGAGATAATGTGTGAAAAAGGCATTGAAGTGGATGATCAGCCATGGTCATATTGAGTGGTGGAGCAGCCTCGATGGGCTGAATGGCCTACTCCTGCTCCTATGTCCCTGTGTTCGGAAGCTGCTTAACTCTTTCAAACTCGAGATCACTTTAGTCAGGCTGCTTTCGGAGGGTTTGGAATGTTTGACGGTACACTTCCGGTACTATCTCATGTACGCCCAGCATTGCATTTTTAGTCATCTCATAATCTGATGAACTTTCATCTGGCAATAGTGAATAAATCTCATGGGAATTTCCTGTTACTTTGTTTTGTCAGAACAGTGTCCAGCTCTCCGCCGGACATTTCAGTTGCTTTACAAGCTTTTCAAAAGTGACGGATAATTCTGCCACATCCTCCTCATTGAACTTTGGAATGAACTGGGTGAAAGGGAGGAAGGCAGAAAGTAGGAAACATCTATCATTGGGAAATTGTTAGAACCCATTATTAAGGAAGTAATAACTGGATATTTAGAAAGTCAAAACGCAATCCATCAGAGTCAGCATGGTTTTATGAAGGGTAAATCCTATTTGACGAATTTGCTGGAGTTCTTCGAAGCTGTGACAAGAAAAGTGGAAAATGGGGATCCTGCAGATGTAGTATATCTGGACTTCCAGAAGACATTTGATAAGGTGCTGCTCAAAAGGTTAATACACAAGGTAAGATCACATGGGGTTAGGGGCAATTTATTAACTTTGATAGCGGATTGGCGAACCAACAGAAAACAGAGAGTCGGGAGAAATGGGTCTTTTTCTGGTTGGCAATATGTAACTAGTGGGGTACCACAGGGTTTGGTCCTTGGCCCCAGCTATTTACAATATATATTTATGATTTGGATGCAGGGATAGAAAGTACTGTTGCCAAAGTTGGAGATGACACTAAAATAGGTGTGATAGTAAATTGCAATAATTAAATAAGAAATTTACAAATTGATATGGATAGGTTAGGTGAATGATCCAAAATTTGGCAGATGGAGTTTAATGTGGAAAAGTGTAAGGTTATCCATTTTGGTCGGAAGAATAGAAAGGCAAATTATTATCTAAATGGAGAGAAACTTCAGAGTGCTTCGGTGCAGAAGGATCTGGGTGTCCTCGTGCATGAATCGCAGAAAGCTTGTTTGCAGGTACAGCAGGTGAAAAGGAAGGCAAATGGAATTTTGGTATTTCTTGCTGAAGGAGTAGAATATAAAAGTAGGAAAGTGTTGCTGCAACTGTACAAGGCCTTAATGAAACCGCACCTGGAGTATTGTGTATAGTTTTAGTCTCCTGACTTGAGGATGGATGTAGTTGCATTGGAGGCAGATCAGAGGAGGGTCTCTAGATTGATTCCATGGATGAGGGGTTTGTCTTATGAAGAGAGATTGAGCTCTTTATGCCTTTACTGTCTAGAGTTTAGAAGAATGAGAGTCGATCGAATTGAGGTATATAAGATGATTAAGGGGATTGACAAAGTAGACAGAGATAAGACGTTTCCTCTTGTGGGGCAACCTAGTTTGAGAGGTCATTGTTTTAGGATAAGGGATAAGGATTTAAAATAGAGATGAAGAGAAATTTCTTCTCTCAAAGGGTCGTGAGTCTGTGGGATTCACTACCCGGAGTGCAATAGATGCCGGGACATTGAGTAAATTTAAGGAGGAGATAGACAAATTTTTAATTAGTAATGGGTTGAAGAGTTATGGAGAACGGGCAGGAAAGTGGAGTTGAGGCCGAGATGAGATCAGCCATGATCATATTGAATGGCAAAGCAGGCTTGAGGGGCTGAATTGCCTACTCCAGCTCCTAGTTCTTATGTTATTATGTTCTGATCTGGATCTTTCCATCAAGAGCGGGTGACGTATCCATTATCTCTCTTTATGTTGTCCATTGATGTATCTGCTGTGCGACGGAGGTCATCTATGTCGGGTGAGGTGAATTATACTGTCTGCTCCATCATCAGGGAGAAGCAGGTGAGAGATCCCGTGGCTTTGTCATGATAGCGGGATTCCTGATGGTCTAGGTTTCTCTGCGGGATCCCCATGGCAACGGGAAGAGGTACAGGAACTGATAGAACTCTCACTCCATCAATGTACATTTAGTGTGTGAGCATGCCCAGTACATCATGTTGGTAAATGTCCACTATCCTGGCAACAGCCACCATACCTTCATTCTGAAGCAGTCAGCCGGTCCCAACACATCGGGAACCCATGCAGAACCAGAATGTGGTTCATGACCTCTAAACCCTAGACACTATCCTCCCCCACACAAAACCACAAGGTGAAGTAATGCTTCCGATGTCTGAACCGCTGGGGGGGAACCCTCCAGTACATACTGGAGCAGGTGTCCAAGTTCATGGTGTTCTGCTGCACCCTTCACATCATCACCATCATGAGGACACAGGCATTGGCACCAGGAATCCGCAGGCAACCTCAGTAGGAGGAGGAGGCAGGGAGGATATTTCCTGGATGATTTCAAACTGGACAGGCTGTCGTAGAGACGCTGCGAAGATTCCTGTTCCCATAGGACAACTTCCCTTTCCCACCATGGATCCCCCTCTTCTCCACCATTACACCCATCTGAGATGCCCCATCACAGCGTCCCCGAGGTAAGCATCCTGCAATATAAACACCAACAAAATGTTTTTCATGATCATCTTTCTCCAACAACACATGCAATTATACAAACTAAACTGAACTATTCACCCTTGTGTATTCCCTTAGTCCCTGTCTTATGGGTTCCCTCAACTTGCCTAGTGCTCCTACACAGTGTTTCCCAGTGCCTGCAGCATGGCTGGTGGAAGGCTGCTGTCTTTCACTGAGGGAGACTGCAGATGCCCTTGCATGACGTCCTCGAACAACTATGGGCCTTGAGGACTCGGATTCAGACTGCACCATCTCGACATGGGCAGCAGCTTCAGCAATGTTCACTTCTGAGTCCTGTGTATTATAACTCGTTTGTAACCACACCCTCCGGTGATCTGTCACATGGACTATCCTTTCCCCCTGGACTGGCTGCAGCTCACTCGTACTCGGTGACTCACCACGTGCAGATTCTGACTCGATACCAGCCTCTAAGGTACACGCACTATAAGTATTTGATCTGGTGGCTGTGAGTGTCAGACCTAGCGATGGGGCTTTATTGCTCTTTTGCTGCTCTCTTTCTGTCTCCTGAAGCTGCTGTGACTGGGAAGCTGGCAGTATTGGGTTATAATTGGAAAGTATAAAATCAGAAGGGGAGGTTTGGGGTGAAGGATTGGGGGTGGAATGGAAAGCAGGAGGTCCATGGTCTCACTATCTCCAGCTTGTACATCAACATTTCTAACGTTTACCAGTTCTGATGAAGGGTCACAGATCTGAAACATTAACTCTGTTTCTCTCTGCACCGATGCTGCCAGACCCACTGAGTATTTCCAGCACTTTCTGTTCAGGTACACAGATGTGCCCCATTGACCAACTTATCTCAGCCCTTTTTTTTTAGCTTAAATTTGCATTTCTGGACATACGCAAATATTCCATTGAGAATGAAATCGTAATTACTATCATACACCTCGAAAATCCTCAGGATGTCCGTCTCCCCAGGTGTGCCTGTTTTTCTTCTCTACCAGGTTATCAATTGACTATTTCCTGTGATATGCTAGTGAGATTGTATTTCTGGCTTTACTTATTCAAAACTCTCTGAAAGAACCACCCCCCCCCCCCCCCCCCCCCACCCACGCTCTTATTGATGAACACACACGTTTGATTGAGTGTAAACTCTTTTTGTTGCCAAATCTCCTACTCATTCATCACTCAACTGAGTTTACTATTTCTCACAAACCAAGTAAACCAAGCCTATCATCCCGATGTCTGTCTTCCCTCTCCTAACCACTGTAAGGTCTGATCAAGGGTCAGAGATTACCCAAAAGGAGGTCAAAGGGTCACAAGCAGTTTATTGAGTAGTGGCGGTTCAAATACAGCACAAAATCAGAATAAACACAGTAGAGAAACGATCTGTGACATTTGAGAAAGGCTTTCTGGCTGTGGATTAGATTTTTTAGAAGCTATTATTAAAGATGTTATAACAGGGCAGGTAGAAAAATTCAAGGTGATTAGGCAGAGTCAACATGGTTTTGTGAAAGGGAAATTACGTTTAATGAATTAACTGGAGTTCTTTGAAGAAGTAACATGTGCTGTGGATAAAGGGGAACTGGTGGATGTACTGTACATAGATTTCCAGAAGGCATTTGATAAGGTGCCACATCAAAGGTCATTGCGAAAAATAAAAGCTCATGGTGTAGGGGGTAAGACATTGCCATGGATAGACGTTTGGTTAGCTAACAGGAAACAGACAGCAGGCATAAATGGGTACATTTCTGGTTGGCAGGATGTAACGAGAGGTGTGCCATAGGTATCAGTGCTGGGGCCTCAACTTTTTACAGTTTATTTAAATGAATTAGATGAAAGGACCGAAGATGTGGTTGTTAAATCTGTTGACGTAACAAAGTTCTGAAGAGGACACAGGAGGCTACAAACGGACATGGATAGATTGAGTGAGAAGGCAAAGATCTGGGAAATGGAGTTGAATGTGGGGCAATGTGAAATTGTCCATATTGGTAGTAAAAATGAAATTAAACTAAGCATATTATCTGAATGGTGAGGGATTGCAGAACTCTGAGATGCAGGAGTATCTGGCTGTCCTGGTGGATGAATTGCATTAGGTTAGTATGTCGGTTCAGAAAGTAGTTAGGAAAGCTAATATAATGTTATCACTTATTGTGAGTGGAATTGAATACAAAGGAAGGGAGGGCATTGGTGAGACATTATCTGGAATTCTGTGTTCAGTACAGGTCAACTTATTTAAGGAAACATGTAAATGCGTTGCAAGCAGTTCAGAGAAGGTTTATTAGAATAATATGGGCGGACTATCTTATGAGGAAAGGCTGGACAGGCTCGGCTTATATCAGTTGTTGTTTAGAAGAGTAAGGGGCGACTTGATTGAAACATTGAAGATTCTGAGCGTGGGATAGAGCAAGTGAGGGCGGCAGAGAGAGAGCGGGGGAGATGGAGAAAGAGAGAAAGAGAGAGCTGAGCTCATCGACTGCTGAAACCCTCATCCATGCCTTTGTTACCTCGAGATTTGACTATTCTAACACACTGCTGGCTTGATTCCCACATTCTACTCTCTGTAACCTTGTGATCATCCAAAACTCTGCTGCCATCTTCTAATTTACACCAAATTCTGTTCACCCAACATCCCTGTGCTCACTGACCGACATTGGCTCTTGGTCCAGTAACACCACAATTTTAATATTCCAACCGTGAGATCAAATCCCTCCATGTCCTCGTCCTTCTGATTATCCCAATCCCCTGTCCATTTCCAATATTCCTGAAACTTGTTCATCTTAAAGTCTTTTGCTAATTCCCTTTTTAAAGGTGGGTTTCTTTCACTCTGTCTCTATCCCTGACCACACATTTCATCTCTTCATCTTCCACCCTGCAAAATCATATAAAAGGGAGGCAGGAACTCTGTTGCCACTCCTACACCACTGTAAGATCTGATAGAGTTTGACAGCTTAACAGAAAGGAGGTCGAAGGGTCACAAGCAATTTATTGCAGGGAAACCATTGGAAAAAATTCGGGGGGAGCGGATTAATCTCCACGTGGAGAGGCTGGGATTAATCAGGGATAGTCAGCATGGCTTTGTCAAGGGGAGTTCCTGTCTAACTAAATTGATTGATTATTTTCGAGGCGGTGACTAGGGGTGTAAATGAGGGTAAAGCAGTCGTCTATATGGACTTCAGTAAGGCTTTTGATGGGGTCCCGCATGGGAGATTTGTTAAGAAGGTAAGAGCCCATGGGATCCAGGGCAATTTGGCAAATTGGATCCAAAATTGGCTTTGCGGCATGAGGCAGAGGGTGATGGTCAAGGGTTATTTTTGCAAGTGGAAGCCTGTGACCCGTGGTGTACTGCAGGGATCGGTGGTGGGACTCTTGCTGTCTGAAGTGTACATTAATGATTTAGACGTGAATATAGGAGGTCTCATCAGTAAGTTCACAGCTGACACGAAAATTGGTGGTGTTGTAAATAGTGAGGAGGAAAGCCTCAGATTACAGGATGATATAGATGGGCTGGTAAGATGGGCAGAGGAGTGGCAAATGGAATTTAATCCTGAGAAGTGTGAGGTGATGCAATTTGGGAGGGCGAACAAGGCAAGGAAATATGCAATGGATGGTAGCACCCTAGGAAGTACAGAAGGTTAGAGGGACCTAGGTGTACTTGTCCATTGATCACTGAAGGCAGCAGCACAGGCAGACAATGCGGTCAGGAAGACGTATGGGACACCTGCCTTTATTAGCCGAGGCATAGAATATAAGAGCAGGGAGGTTATGATGGAGCAGTATAAAACGCCAGTTAGGCCACAACTGGAGGACTGTGTATAGTTGTGGTTGCTGCACTATCGAAAGGATGTGATTGCAATGGAGAGGGTGCAGAATAGATTCACCAGGATGTTGCCTGGGCTGGAGCATTTCAGCTATGAAGAGCGACAGAAAAGGCTCGGGTTGTTTTCCTTAGAGCAGAAAAGGATGAGGGGTGTCATGATTGAGCTATACAAAATAATGAGGGGCATTGATAGGTTAGATATGAAGAATCTTTTTTCCCTTAGCGGAGGGTCAATAACCAGGGGGAATAGATTTACGGTAATTGGCAGGAGGTTTAGAAGGGATTTGAGGAAAATAATTTTCACCCAGAGGGTGGTTGGAATCTGGAACACAATGCCTTAAGAGATGGCCCGGGCAGGAACACTCACAACATTTCAGAAGTATTTAGATGAGCACTTGAATCGCCATGGCATACAAGGCTACAGGCCAAGTGCTGGGAATTGGGATTAGAATAGTTCGGTGCTTGATGGCCGGCACCGACACAGTGGGCTGAAGGTCCTGTTTCTGTGCTGTATATCTCTATAATTCTATGACTCTTTGAGGAGTAACAGTTCAAATAGAGCATAACATCAGAAGAGACATAATGTACATTGGACCTGTGGCAGGTGAGAATGGCTTTCAGCTATGGATCAGATGTTAGAAGCTATTATTAAAGACGTTAGAAAGACGTTAAAGCACGTCGAAAAAATCAAGGTGATCAGGGAGAGTCAACATGGTTTTGTGAAAGGGAAATCATGTTTAACCAATATATTGGAGTTCTTTGAAGTAGTAACATGTACTGTGGATAAAGGGGAACTGGTGGATTTACTGTACTGAGATTTACAGACCACATCAAACGTCATTGTGGAAAATAAAAGCTCATAGTGTAGGGGGTAACATAATTGACATGGATAGAGGATTGTCTAGCTAACAGGAAACAGTGTAGGCATAAATGGGTTATTTTCTGGTTGGCAAGCTGCGACGAGTGGTGTGCCACCGCGATCAGTGCTGGGGCCTCAACTTTTTACAATTGATATAAATGATTTTGATGAATGGACCGAAGGTATGCTTACGAAATTTGCTAATGACTCCAAGATTGGTAAGAAGGTAAGTTCTCAAGAGGACATAAGGAGGTTAGAAAGGGATACAGATAGGTTAACTGAGAGGTCAAAGAACTGGCAAATGAAGTATAATGTGAGAAAAGGTCAAACTGTCCATTTTGGCTGGAGGACCTGACTGTTACCTCGAGACTTAACTATTCCAACACACTCCTGGCTGCTCTCCCACATTCTATTCTCTGTAACCTTGTGGTCATCCAAAACTCTGCTGTCACCTTCTAATTTGCACTAAATTCTGTTCACCCAACATCCCTGTGCTCACTGATCTACATTGGCTCTTGGTCCAGTAACACCTCAATTTTAATAGTCTCACTCGTATGATCAAATCCCTCATGTCCTCACCCCTCTGATTATCCCAATCCCCTGTTCATTTCCAATATTCCTGAAGCTTGTTCATCTTAAAGTATTTTTCTAATTCCCTTTTTAAAGTGAGTTTCTTTCCCTCTGTCTCTATCCCTGACCACAAATTTCATCTCTCCAGCTCCACTGGTGCTGTGGAAGATTGGATCCATAAATTGGTGTGCGCTGCACTGCCGGTCACATCCAGTACATTGTACAGGACACCCAGGCTGACCGGGGTGCTGGAGTGGGTGTAACGTGTGTGTGTCTGTCGTGTGAGGAAGGTCTGAATATGGTGTCAATCAGCCATTCCGGCAGCTTTGATGTACGACTTTGAAACTTGGTCTTTGCATGTCCACTGACCGTCTGTGTCAGTCACTCTCAGCTGAACATACATTCAGCAGCACGAGGAACCTCCTCTAGTGTTATTTAAGTAGACCCGGTATCCACCTTACAGGTGTAGGACTTTTTACTGACTTCTGCCATTGTAAAATTAGTGGAGGTGCTGTGGATGGTTTTCCGGAGGTTGTGTTGTGAGCTGCTGCAGACATTCAGGGAGGACAGAGGATTTGTTGACCCAACTCTGGTCAAGTTATAGGGACTGTAGTTACAGTGTCTCTGGGTCTGTAACATGACCAACAAATGGAGCAGAGGCTGCAGAGAGGGGAAGCTGTGCAAAGAGGGCGGAGGAGGGGGCTCTGCCCTACCCACCCCGGGTTTTCCAAGAGCAAAAAGAGCAGTGATCCGAATAACGAGCTCTGGAAAACACCTCTGTATACTCCCATCGAGTCTGAACAACAACCTTTCAGCACTTCTCTCTCTTTACTGTTCCTTAGCCAATGTTACATCCACACAGTCACTGTCCCTTTAATCCATAGGGTTCGGTTTTCCTAACCTGTCTATTGAATGTGATTTGGTCAAACACCTTTTGAAAGTCCATATATATAACTTCAATCACACCACCCTCATGAACCCTCTCCATTGTTTTATCAAAGAACTCCATCAAGTTTACATCACCACCACCTCTCTCCACTGTTGTTAAATTATCAGACTGCTTATCCAACACCCAGTACTGGATGAGCAGAAATTTCCTCCAATTAAATATTGGGAAGACTGAAGCCCTTGTTTTCACTCCCCTCTCGAACTCTGTTCCCTTGCTATTGATTCCATCCCTCTCCCTGTATCAGTCTGAGATTCATACAGTTTGTTTGCAGCCTCAGTATCACATTTGATCACAAAATGAGCTTTAACCTCATTTTCAGGATATCATTACAACCGCCTACTTCCACCTGAGTAACAGCGCCCGACTTCACCCCTGTCTCAGTCCATCTGCTGCTGAAATTCATTCCTGCCTTCCTTATCCCTAGAAATGACTACTCCAACACACTTTTCTCTGATTTCCCACCTGCTACTCTCTGTAAACTTAATGTCCTCCAGAACTCTGCTGCCATGTCCTAAATCGTGCCACGTCCCGTGCACATATCACTGACCGACTTTGACTCCTGATCAAGTAATCTCTTTATTTAAATTCTCAACTTATTTTTCCTCCATGACCTCGCCCCCGTCCTGTATATATCTGTGCTCCTCTAATTCTGGCCTCTTGTGCATCCCGGATTTTAACTGTTCCACCATTGGTGACCACACCTTCAGTTGCCTCAGCTCCAAGCTCTAGAATACCCTCCTTACACCTCTCCGCCTCTCCATCCCGCCACCTCTCCACCACCCATTCCTCTTTTAAGACACCCATTAAAACCTACATCTTTGACCACGCTTTTGGTCCTCTGACCTAATAATTTCTTATATCTCTCGGTGTCATGTTTTGTTTTATGAGGAAGCATCATGGGATGTTTTATTACATTAAAGACACTATATAAAATAAGTTGTTGCTGTCGTTTGCCATACATGATTTTGAATTCGCATTTGCGTGCTGCTTCTCAAATTTTATCCCTTTTATGAGTAAGGAATACTTATATCCTGCTTGTGACCTTTAGAAATTTCCAACCACCGACATTAGACTGACTGGTCATTAATACAGGTTTTACCCCATCTCTCCTTTTTTAAACAGGGAGTAACATTTACAACCCTCCAGTTCTCTGTTATCACTCCCATATCCAAGGACGATTGAAAGATTCTGTCCAGGGCCTCTGTTATTTCCACATTTCCTTTCCTCAGTAGCCTCATGCATCCCATACAGACCAGCTAAATGTTCTAGTTCTTTGAGGTACAAAAAGTGTTTGGATGGAAAGTGGTCAACAGAACCTGTTTGTTCTGTGACTGTAGTTAATGTCAGTCTCCATGGACTCTAATTGTGTCACTGAAGGTTTTCCATCTTCTATTAATAAGGGATTCCTTTCAAGGTTTAATACCATTGTGAAAGTCGATCGTCAGCTTCACCACTTACAGGCATCAGCTGCACCAGAGAAAGGGAGAGGATAGATCGGAACCTGAGAACAATAGATTGGAATGTTACAACAATGGGTCAGAATCTGAGAACAGTGGATTGGAATGTTACAAAAGTGGGCAGAGGATTATCATGGCCTCTTCACATGCTTTCTACAGACGATTCGCTGTCTTTAACATCCCGGATCTATTACGCACTGTTGATTATACAACATATTTACTATCCCATCCTTGCTATTGTTGGTGTCCCTGGTAAGTTTGTCAATACAGCTATTAATATTATAAACCATATTTAACTGCAATAATGTTCCTGGAATTTACTCTGCCCTCCTTACTGCTGTTGTTAGTCCTGGTGAATCTCTGTCTCCAGCTATTAGCTCCACAACCATTGCTAATAGTATTATAGTTCTTGTAATTTATTCTCATCTTTCCTGCTGTTACTGCCCTGGTAAGTCTTCATTTCCACAAATACGATCTGTAAACCCTGGTTCACTGAAATACTGTTCAAGTAATTTTTTTTTCTCTGAAGCCCGAAACCAGTGTTATTGGTCTCCATAAGAAATCCTGTCCCCGATCTGTGAACGACATACTCCAAGTCCAATGTCTGAGACTGAACCAGACTGTTTGCAACCTCTGTGTTCTATTTAAACCTGAGCTGTGTTCATCTCCATATTCTCTCCTTCACAAACCCTGCCTACTACCACCTCTGTAATATCACCCATCTCCACCTCTGCCTCAGCCCATCTGCTGCACTACCCCTCATCTGTGCCTTTGCATAGTGTCAGTGGGAGTATCACATCACTCCCGGCACTAATAGGGATCAGCGGCTCTGGAGAGAGGAAGAGGATAGATCAGATTCAGAGAACAATAGATTGTAATGTTACAACAATGAACAGGAGTTTCATCTGGGAGTTTAACTTTCTTTCTGCAGATTATGATCAGTTCTCATTAAACAGTCTGATCTATTCCGCACTGAGGAATATTCAATACATTCACTACCCCTTCCTGGCTATTATTGGTGTCCCTAGTAAGTCTCTGTATCTAACTATTAATTCGATAAACCATGTTTAACTGCATTCCCATTCTTGTCATTTCCTCTGCCCTCCTTGCTGCTGTTGTTATTCCTGGCAAATATATGTCTCCAGGTATTAGCTCTATAAACCATTGCCAAGTGCATTAGAGTGCCTGTAATTTACTCTCCCATCTTTGCTGCTGTTGCTGTCCCTGGTAAGTCTGTACTTCCCGCTGTGACATCTGTAAAATTTGTTTCATTGAAATAATGTTCTTGCTATTTAAATTTGGGAAGAGTGCAGTTGTCATTGGTCTCCATAAGAAATTCCATCCACTATCCATGAACCACGATCTCCTCATTGCCAAATATCTGAGGCTGAACCAGACAGTTTGCAACCTCTGTGTTCTATTTAAATCTAAGCTGAGTTCATCTCCATATTCTCACCAACCCTGCCTCCTACCACCTCTGTACTAACACACGTCTCCACCTCTGCCTCAGCCCATCTGCTGCATAAACACTCATCTGTGCCTTTGTTAAATACACACCCTCCCAGTTATAAACCTCCAGAAACCACAGCCCATCCATAACTATGCTGCCTGTATTCTAACTCACACCAAATCCCGATCACCCATCACCCCTGTGCTCACTGATCTACATTAGCACCCGGTCTGGCAGCACCTTAATTTTAATATTCTCATTATTGTGGTTGAATCTCTCCATGGCCTCACCCCTCCAATTAATCCCATTCCCCTCTCCATTCCCATATTCCTACAACTCTTTTGCCTGAAAGTCTTTTCTTCAGTGTGTACGGGAGGGCTCCCCGCGAGAGGTTCGGACAGTGGAAGCATTTCTTCATCACACTGGTGGTCTGTTCCACCATGTTCCTGGTGACTTCATTGTTCACGTTATACACATATTAATTGTGTGAGGTTGGTTGGCGGTGGGAGGAAGTTTGGGGTTGTAGAAACATGAGCTGTGTCTGGAGAGGGCGGGGTGGTTACATTTTTCTCCGTGGAGCCACATTCTGGTTCTGCATGGGAGGCCGATGTGTTGGGACTGGCTGACTGCTTCAGAATGAAGTTAATGTGGCTGCTGCCAGGATAGTGGGACATTCACCAACATGATGTACTGGGCATGCTCACACACCAACTGTACATTAATGGAGTGAGATTTTAGTCAGTTCCTGTACCTCTCCCCGGAGCAGGTGTCCAAGTTCATGGTGTTCTGCTGCACCCTTCATATCATCACCATCATGAGCACACAGGCATTGGCACCAGGAATCCGGAGGAAAACTCAGGAGGAGGAGGAGGAGGCAAGGAGAATATTTCCTGGATGCCTTTGACCCAGAAAGACCGTCAGAGAGTCTCTGCTTATATTCTGTTTCCCATAGGACAACTTCCCTTCCCCACCATGGATCCCCCATTCTCCACCATTACACCAATCTGAGACGCCCCATCACAATGTCCCCGTGGTCACCATCCTGCAATAAAAAACACCAACAACAATCTTTTCATTAACATCTTTATCCAACAGCACATCCAATTATTCAAACAAAACTGAACTATTCACCCCTGTGTATTCCCTTAGTGCCTGTCTTGTGGGTTCCCTCGACTTGCCTAGTGCTCCGATACAGTGTTTCTCCAGTGACTGCAGCATGGCTGGTGGAAGGCTGCTGAGTTTCATTGGGGAGACTGCATATGGCCTTGCAGGATGTCCTCGAGCAGCTCTGTGACTTGAGGACTCGGAATCGGACTGCACCACCTCGACATGGGCAGCAGCAGCCTGGGCTGGCTGATGGGTAACAGCAAGCACACTGGTGGAGTGACAGTGAATGGAGAACAAATACTGTCATCCTGAGAGAAGACAACAGGTTCATGCTCCACGGAGACACTGTCATTCCCACGGGGCGACAGTTCATCAATCCGAGTAATCTACTGGATCACAGATTGCTGGACTGCTGTGAGATCCTGAAAACCCCTTTGAACACTGAGATCCACAGCCATGTTGACAGCAGTCTGATCCTGCATGGCAGCAAGCATGGATCTCATGACCTCAATCTGAGCTTCCACTGCAGCACTGAGACGTCATATAATTCTGGTCTCTTGAACATCCCGAGTTTAATTACTCTACCATTGGCGGCCGTGACTTCAGCTGCCGAGGCCCTAAGCTCTTCCAGAGAAGAGCAGAACTTCTTCAAGGTAGGCATTCCTGGAAGAGAAGTGACTGTGAATGAAATACTAAAATGAAAGCAAAATACTGCGGCTGCTGGAACTCTGCAATGAGAACAGAAATTGTCAGAAATAGTCAGCAGGTCTGGCACCATCTGTGTAGAGAGAAACAGAGTTAACGTTTCAGCTCTGCCTTACATACCTCGTGTTTTCCAAGAGAAAAAAGAGCAGTGGTCCTAATACCGAGCCCTAGGGAACACCACTGTCTACTGTCACTGAGTCTGAACAGCAACCTTTCACCACTTCTCTCTGTTTACTGTTCCTTAGTCAATATTATATCCACACTGTCACTGTCCCTTTAATCCATAGGGTTCAGTTTTCCTAACCTGTCTATTGAATGTCACTTAATGAAACACCTTTTGAAATTCCATATATATAACTTCAATCACATCACCCTCATCAACCCTCTCCATTGTTTTATCAAAGAACTCCATCATGTTTACCTCACCACCACCTCTCTCCACTCCTCCACTGTTGGTAAATTATCAGACTGCTTATCCGACATCCAGTACTGGATGAGCAGAAATTTCCTCCAATTAAATATTGGGAAGACTGAAGACATTGTTTTCACACCCCACGTCAACTCTGTTCCCTTGCTATTGATCCCATCCCTCTCCCTGGTAACAGTCTGAGATTCGGACAGTATGTTTACAACATTGGTGGCACATTTGAACACAAAATGAGCTTGAACCTCATTTCAGGATATCATTACAACCGCCTATTTCCACCTCAGTAACATCGCCCGACTTCACCTCTGTCTCTGCCCATCTGCTGCTGAAACCTCATTGATGCCTTTGTCACCTCTAGATGTGATTATTCCAACTCACTCCTGGCTGATCTCCAACATTCTACTCTCTGTAAACTTGAGGTCATCAAAACTCTGCTGCCCATGCCTTAGCTCACACCAAGTCCCGTTCATCTATCACTGACCGACATTGGCTCCCAGTCAAGCAATGTCTTGATTTTAAAATTCTCATCCTCGTTTTCAGATGCCGCCATGGTCTCTCCCCCACCCCACCCCCATATATCTGTAATCTCCTCCAACTCCACAACCCACTGCGATACATGTGCTCCTCTAATTTCAGCCTCTTGTGCAGCCCTGATTTTAATCCCTACACCACTGGCGTCCGGGCTTTCAGCTGCCAAGGCCCAAAGTTCTGGAATATCCTCACTGCACAGTTTTCTTTTTTCATTCTTTCATGCGATGTGGGTGTCACTGACAAGACCAGCATTTGTTTCCCATCCCCAATTGCCCTTGATAACTGAGTGGTTTGCTGGACATTTCAGAAGTCAGTTTAGAGTCAACCACATTGTTGTGGGCCTGGAGTCACATGGAGGCAGACCATATAAGGATGGCAGATTTCCATTGCAAAAGAACATCAATAATCCAGGCTGTTGTTTTTTAACGATGATCAATGATAGTTTCATGGCAGCATTGCTGAGAATAGCTTTCAAATGCAGATTTGTATTAATTAATTGAATTTTATAACTTATTGAAATTTAAATTGCACCAGTTGCCACGGTGGGGTTTGAACCCGTGTCCTCAGGGAATCAGCCTGTTCCTCGGTATTACCATTTTGGTAATATTACCACGACGCTACGGTCATCACCTTTCCGTCTCGCTTTCCTCCTTTCAAGTACTCCTTAAAACCTATCTCTTTGTTCAAGCTGTTGGCCATCTGATCTAATATCTCCTGTTGTGTCTCAGTGTCATACTTTGCTTCATAATGATCCTGTGAAGTACTTTGGGATGTTTTATAACATTAAAAGCACTATATAAATATAAGTTGTTGTTGAGGTTTGCCAGGCATGCTTTGTCATCACCATATCCCTCCTGCTGTCTATTTATTATTCCATGTTTTTCAAAGCAATGAATATATTTGTCCTGGGTTATGAAATTTCCCCATCAGTGACATTGAACTGTCTGGTCAGTAAATACAGTGTCTACCCCATCTCTCCTATTTTTCAAATAGGGTGTAACATTTACAACCCTCCAGCCCTCTGTCACAACTCCTATATCCAAGGAGGATTGAATGATTCTGTCCAGTGCCTCCGCTATTCCCACCTTTCCTTCCCTCAGCATCTCTCATACATCCCATCCAGACCAGATAAATGTTGTACTTTATTGTTGTACAAACAGTGCTGGACTGAAAGGGGTTAACTGAACCTGTTTGTTCAGTGACTGGAATTAATGTCAGTCTCCATGGACCCTAAGTGTTTCACTGGAGGGTTTCCATCTTCTATTAATAAGGGACTCCTTTCAATGTATTATCACATAGTGTCAACAGGAGCATCAAACCCGGCAGTAAGAGGGACCAACAACTCCAGACAGAGGGAGAGGATAGATCAGAATCTGAGAACAATAGATTGTAATGTGACAACAATGGACAGGAGTTTCATCTGGCAATTTGACGCTCTTTCCACATATTATGACTGGTACTCATTAGATGATCGTATCTATTTTGCTCTTCAGATTATTCAATATATTTACTATCCCATCCTCGCTATTGTTGGTGTTCCTGGTAAGACTCTTTATCCAGCTATTAATTCTATAAACCGTGTTTAACTGCATTACTGCACCTGACATTTCCTCATCCCTCTTTGCTGTTGTTGTTACTCCTGGTGAGTCTTTGATACAGGCTGTAAACTCTACGAAGCATTGCTAATTTTGTTACTGGTCATGTAATTATCTCTCTTGGTGTTGCTTCTTTTAATGTTCCTGGTAAGATCCTAAATAGAGCTAGCAGATCGTTGTTGTGCCTAATCTGCACTTTCTCTTAAAGAATTCACAGAAGCGGACTGGTGGAAGGTATATCAATGTTTATTCACACATTAAATCATCAGGTACAAGCACTAAATACTTGCACGTTATACTACCCGTCAAGTCACGAGGTGATCAGTCTCAGACTAGCGGCTGCCCTTTTGTTCTCTGAGTCCTTGACACAGGGAACCTTCTTGACTGTTCTTCCCTGGGGCTCTTGTGCCGTCACCAGTTTCAGCCATTGTCTACTGTGAGTCTAATCATATCTCGTGTCCATAGCAACTCTTTTATCTGGTTTGTGCATGGATACTGTCTGGTAGAATCTCTCTCTTGTTTCAGCCTGCTTTTCTGTATGGTCTACAATTCCTTGGCCATCTGTTTGCTGTGCTCCTTTCTATCCAGCCCCCACTATGTTTCAAAACGTTGTGTATTGTTGTGTGACGAGTCCCCTTGTTTCAACTAAGTTCTTATGCGTTTTTACTGAGTCTACGGCCCTCCCCGCCATCCTTTGATCCTGCAGGGCTATGCACAAGGGATCACACTCTCCTGTCTCTTCGGTCGTACACTTGTGCAATTACAATTTAATTGTTAACGTAATATCCTAAGGAGTGTAATGTTAAAGAAAGCACAATTTAAACATTATTGTTACATAATTAATCACTTGTGTGATCATAATACAGTCGCAATTTAATTTGTAGAATACATTTGTCATTCATTAATTCATTTTAAGTATCTACCAATAGTTGTACAACTACCCTCGTGTTACATATTTAATTGTCTATCTTTTTATAGAACAACTTCGAATACTGATTGCCTTTAAGGTAGCTGTCCAACCTGTGTTCATACATCCTCGCACATTCCTTAATCAATTTCTTAAGTTTCCGCATTAAGTATGTCACATATATCACCATGATACCCGAAACAACGATCAGGACATGGGAGATAATTCTAAACCAGTGGTGTATCTGCACGTTTGACCCCAATTCCATAAGCCCTCCCACCAGGAAAATCATTTATCTCGTCAATCTCAACTTGTATTATCTTCCACTGTTGTTCCAGATTGTAGTACACGACAGCAATGGATTCTAGTTGCTGCCTCTCTTGAACCCAACGTATGGGCAATGGCTGAATAGTATATTCATATTCCCGGAGGTAATTTATCAAGTCGTCCTTAACACTTTGTGTCACAGTTATCGTTTCTGTCTTTCTTTTATGTATTCTACAAATCCATCTTCTCTACCCTAGTTGGTATTTGTGGGTATAAAAGAAACGTACTGTTCCTCACCAGACAAATCCGGTTATGTCCATACTGGTACTCCTTCATTGTGGTGGTTAAGCAATATCTCCCCTTTGCCTTATCGGCCACATGGGTTAACCCTGATAATGCCTTCCTAGTTTCCTACAGTGGTATTAAATCCACATTTTTATTCTGCTGTTTTATATGTATATATATATATATATAGGGTGAGGACATATGACCACCTGGTTTTCCAGACTAAACTTAGACAAAGTTGTCCCAATTATCTCCTTACCAATTTTCACAACATAGGTCAATATATCATAGTATTTTCTGTAATCCTTGCCCCTTTACTCGCTCCATCTACTATTCTCTGCAGTAATGGGGCAGATGGAAGAGGATTGCCATCTGCTGACACAAAACCTCTGGCTTCCCACAGAGGTAGGTACTCGGTCAAACAGTTACACACGTACATACTGTCAGAATTTATATCAATCAGTGGGGGAAACATGTGGTTGTGTCACCACAAAGCGACTGCAGCTCGTTCGGCACGCTGCACAGTTCAACTCGCCATTAACTGTAAGGCAATGTCTTTGATAGGTTTTCCATTATGATACTGTACATGTAATCCGCTCTCTGCCTGCCTAATCCCATTTTCCACTGTAGAGGAACCATCAACAACAATTTTGAGTGCTGGTTTGATTTCTGGTTCCTTGCTTTCTACACGCCGCTCCCCCAACCACCCCCCACCCCGCCCCCCCGCCCCACCCCCACCCCCGCCCAGGTGATTTTGACACAAAATGTCCCTTGAGGGTCTTTGCTGTCAAAACCTTTCACACATGGGGTTCAGCCTGGTAGATTAAATTGTCTGCCAAGCATGTCAAAGTCTTCTCCTTTTTTACTGAAATATCTCTAACTTGCAAGCGCAAGGTCCACCGAGCAATACGATTCTGACTAACATTACCAACCTTCAGTCCTCCATCTAGTAACAACTGGAGGGACGTGTGTTCAGTTAGGATAGTAACTGGGCTGAGGCTGACAATATAACATTACCGTCCTTCAGTCGTCCATCCAGTAACAACTGGAAGGGTATGCATTCAGTTAGGATAGTAACGGGGCTGAGGCTGACGATATAAGTACAATTTTGAATCACCCAGAAGACGGCCAGCAAATGTTTTTTCACACACTGTGAAGGCCCTTTCTACTGACGTTAACAAGTGAGATGTGTACGCCGCTGGGCAGAATGAGCCATGTTTCTTTTCCTGCAGCAATACCAAAGATAAGGTGGTATCTGTGGAAGCGACATAGAGAGAAAAGGGTAGGGGTGGGTCTGGCACCTGTAACACCTGAACTATGGCCAGCACCTGTTTTAATTCCGTAACCGCTGACTTACGCTGACACCAGGAATCAATATGGTTCCTGCAATAACTAACGCAACCCAAAATTGATCTCAGACCCTTAATATCTCGTGGTAGGAGGAGTTTGAGGAATGTCTGTACTCGTATCTGCTCTATCTCATGCTTTCTCTGTGTTATCACCATTCCCAAACAGGAAATCTTTTCTTTCATTAGCTGTGCCTTTTTAGGTGTAACTTTCACTCCGACCTTCCAGAGGAGATGAAGGAACTCCTCCAGTAGCTCTAGCTGCTCCTCCTTACTCTCCGTTTGGAGCAGTAGCTCATCCGCATATTGTATCAAACATTCTGATCGGGAGAAAGGACTCTGCCTGTCCCCTGTGCCAACCACTGGTGGAATGTTGATGGACTATCATGTAATCCATGGGGGAGACACATCCAGGTGTACAGTTGTCCGGGAATGTAAACACAAATTTATATTGACACTCTCATGCCAGCGAGAGTCCGGATAAAACTCCATTTGCCATTTCTCCGTCCAAGTCTCCAACCGAAATATATCCTGCTGTATCCAGCTACATTTTAGTCCAAATCATTTATATATACTACAAACAGCAAAGGTCCCAGCACTGATCCCTGCGGAACACCACTAGTCACAGCCCTCCATTCAGGAAAGCGCCCTTCCACTGATACTCTCTGTCTTCTATGACCGAGCCAGTTCTGTATCCATCTAGCCAGCTCACCTCTGATCCTGTGTGACTTCACCTTTTGTATCAGCCTGCCATGAGGGACCTTGTCAAAGGCTTTACAGAAGTCCATATAGATAACATTCATTGCCCTTCCTTCATCAATCATCTTCGTCACTTCCTCAAAAAATTCAATCAAGTTAGTGAGACAAGACCTCTCCTTCACAAAACCATGCTGCCTCTCGCCACGAATAAGTTCATTTGTTTCCAATTGGGAGTAAATCCTGTCCCGAAGAATCCTCTCTAATAATTTCCCTACCACTGACGTAAGGCTCACCAGCCTATAATTCCCTGGATTATCTTTGCTACCCTTCTTAAACAAAGGAACAACATTGGCTATTCTCCAGTCCTCTCGAACCTCACCTGCAGTCAATGAGGATGCAAAGATTTCTGTCAAGGCCCCAGCAATTTCTTCCCCTGCCTGCCTCAGTATTCTGCGTTAGATCCCATCAGGCCCTCGGGACTAATCTAGCTTAATGCTTTGCAATACGCCCGACACCTCCTCCTTGTTGATAACGAATGACCGAGACGATCTGCACTCCCTTCTCCAGAGACATCATCCACCAAGTCCTTCTCTTTGGTGAATACTGATGTAAAGTTGCCATTTAGTACCTCACCCATTTCCTCTGGCTGCACACATAGATTCCATCCTCTGTCCCACCCTTTCCCTGGTTACCCTCGCTCTTTATATACGTATAAAAAGCCTTGGGATTCTCCTTAATCCTGCATGCCAATGACTTTTCATAACCGCTTTTAGCCCTCCTGAATCTTTGCTTAAGTTCCTTCCTCCTTTCTTTATTTTCCTCAAGGGCTTTGTCCATTCCCAGTCTTATAGCCCTGACGAATGCTTCCTTTTCCTTTTTTGACTATGCTCACACGATCCTTCCTTATTCAAAGTTCTCGAATTTTGCCAAACGTATCCTTCTTCCTCACTGGAACATGCCGGTCCTGGATACTAATCAACTGACGTTTGGAAGACTCCCACATGTCAGATGTTGATTTACCCTCAAACAGCCGCCCCCAATCTCAATTTTTCAGTTCCTGCCTAATAGTGTTATAATATTTCATTCGTGGAAGCTTCCAACATTCACACATTTGAATCATAAGCCACAGTAACTTGATTTTACTCATTTGAAATTTCACTAAATCATTTTCTTTTTATATCACTCTGCAATAAACTTCGTCATGGAGCCCTCTGACCCCGCCCCCCCCCGTAAATAATGATTCATACATAAGGCCAGGGTAGGGGGGGGAGTCTAAGTCTCGATTGGGGGTTCGGGGGATGGTCATCCCAAGGACTGTAACCATCATCATGGTACTTAGTGGCCTGATCTGTCAAGTCGGCCTGATTAAAGCCGTCACTGTCATCATCATCCTTCGCTGCAAACGCGCATATTATATCTCATTGCGCTGAGAATTAAGACTGTTATTTACTTATCTCCTGCTGACATTTGGTATGATCCGCTGACTGGTACACCCGCTCCTTCTGTGAACAGAGCAGAACCGTCAATGCGGTCTGAAAGTCAGAGCATTTCTGTTCCACTCTTGTGAGCTGTTCCTTCACTCTCTCCGCTTCCCTCTCAGTCTGACCGAGTCTGTATTTAAAATTGTCAGCTTGAGTCTGGAATTGGCTTAAGACAGACCCCTGGCCCGTGCACTGTTTAATTGCAAAACCTATCCACGAGGGCCACTTGCCCTTCAATTATTTTCGGAATCCCAACTCCCAATCTGGCTTGACCATAATGACTCAACCGTTCAGCAATCCATTGAATTCTTAAATTAGTTCGAACTTACCAAGACTATTTAAAAGAGCCACAAATAGTATTGCAACCCAGTCCCATCTGGGATCGCCAATCATGTTGTGCATAATCTGCACTTACTCTTAAAGAATTCACAAAAGCGGACTGGCAGAAGTATATAAATGTTTTAGTCACACAGTAAATCATCAAAGTACAAACTCTCCCTACTTGCACGTTATATTACCTATCAGGACACAATGTGACCAGTCTCAAACTTGCGGTTGCTCTTCTGATCCCTGAGTCCTAAACTCAGGGTGTCTTCTCGAGTGTTCTTACCCGGGGTTCTAGTGCCGTTCCCAGTTTCAGTCAGGGGTTAAATCTTGTTTCCAAGACCCTTCCCTCTTAATTACTCATAGGGTTCTGGTGTAATGACATAATGACAATTCCATATTGGGTTCAGTAAGAGCCTGGTCAGCACTTTCATTTCTCACACTCTCCCATTGTCTACTGTGAGTCTAATCATATCTCGTGTCCACAGCAACTCCTTTATCTGGTTGGTGCAAGGCACTCTCTGGAAGCATCTCATTCTGTTTCAGTCTGTTTTCTGGACTGTTTGAAATTCTCTGTGTCATTTGTGTGCTCTTCCTCCTTTCATCAAGCCCCCCTAAGTTTGAAAACACTGTGTATTGTTGTCTGACTAGCCCTGTGTCTCAACTAAGTTCTTATGTGCTTTTACTGGGTATACAGTTTCGTCGTCAATAAGTCACTAAAGACAAAGAAGCAGGTTCAGCAAGCAATAAGAGGGCTAATGGTATGTCCGCCTTTATTGCAAGAATATTTGAGTACAGAAGTAGTGAAGGCTTACTTCAATTGCACAGAACCTTGGTTAGACCTCACCTGGAGTACTGTGTGCAGTTTTGGTCCCTTTACCCTAGGAAGGATATTATTGCCATCGAGGGAATGCAAGAAAGGTTCACCAGACTTGTTCCTGGGATGGAAGGACTGTCCTATGAAGAGTGATTGGGCAAACTGGGCGTGTAGTCTCTAGAGTTTCGAAGAATGAGAGGGTATCTCTTTGAAACCTACAAAATATTTAAAGGGATAGACAGGGCAGATGTAGGTAATATGTTCCCCAAGGTTGGGGAGACTAGAATCAGCAAACACACTTTCAAAATAAGACGGAAGCCACTTAAGACTGAGCTGAAGAGACATTTCTTTACTCAGAGGATTGTGAACTTTCGGAATTCTCTGCTCCAGAGAGTTGTGGAAGCTCAGTGATTGAGTCTGCTTAAAGTAGAGATTGACAGATTTCTAAGTACCACTGACAGAGAGGGATATGGGGATAATGTGGGAAAAAGGCATTGAAGTGGATGATCAGCCACTATCATATTGAATGGCAGAGCAGGCTTGATGGGCTGAATGGCCTACTTATGCTCCTATGTTCCTAAACTGCTTAACTCATTCAGACTCGAGACAGTTTAGTCAGGCTGCTTTCAGAGGGTTTGGAATTTTTGCTGGGACACCGCTGGTACTGTCTCATATGCGCCCAAGATAGAATTTTTAGTTATCTCATAATCTGATGAACTTTCATCTGACAACAATGAATAAACCTCATGGGCTTTTCCTGTTACTTTGTTTTGTAAAAACAGTATCTAGTTCTCTGCCAGCCATTTCAGCTGCTTTGCAAGCTTTTCAAAAGTGATGAAAAATTCTGCCACATCCTCCTCATTCAACTTTAGAATGAACTGGGTGAACTTTAAGAGCTCAGCACATTGTCCTGGGCGAGGGGCAGCTCCCTCACTAGCTGTGTCTTCACTCGGTGTACTGGGTCTTCCTCTCGTTGTTTGAGCCGCCTTAACTCCCTTTCCTCCTTCTCCTTCTGGAACACTCTTATTTTTTTCCCTTTCTTGACAATCACTCTATATTTCTCGCTCTCTCTGGAATTCTAATTCTCGTCTATTCTGTTCTAGTTTTACCTTAGCGAACATTACCCAACCTGTTAGTGATCTAAACCTGTTTGAGTATTCAGCTTCAAGTGAAAACTGGTTGGCCACAAGTCTTAAGATTTCGGGTTTCCTAGCTTTTGGACAGAGAGTAATTCCTAACTGTCCAGCTACATTACTCAACTTTTCAACAGAGAGAGCTTTTAACATGTCCCGAGTTACTTCACTCTGTATGTAACTCCTTTTTGCCAATGTAACTCCTTTATTCACAAAGGGAGGGAGACAGAAACTACAGGCCAGTTTGCTTCACATCTCTCTTTTGGGAAATGTGAGACGTAATTATTAAAAACGTAATCGCAGACAGGTAGAAAAAAAATCAAAGTAATCAGGCAGAGTCAGCATGGTCTTCTGAAAGGGAAATCGTGTTCAATCAATTTGTTGGAGTTCTTCGAAGTAGTAACATGCACTGTGGAGAAAGGGGAGCCAGTGGATGTACTGTACTTAGATTTCCAGAATGCATTTGATCAGGTGCAAGATCAAAGGTTAATGTGGAAATTAAAAGCTAATAGTTTAGGGGGTAACACACTGGCATTGATAGAGGATTGAACAAGAACAAAGAACAAAGAACAGTGCAGCAAAAGAACAGGCCATTCGGCCCTCTAAGCCTGCGCCAATCTTGATGCCTGCCGAAACTAACACCTTATGCACTTACGGGGCCCATATCTCTCTATTCCCTTCCTAGTCACATATTTGTCAAGATGTCTCTTAATCGTCGCTATTCCGCCACCTCCCAGGGCAGCAAGTTCCAGGTACTCACCACCCTCTGTGTCAAAAACTTACCTCGCACATCCACTCTAAACTTTGCCCCTTGCACCTTAAACCTATGTCCCCGAGTAACTGAATCTTTCACCCTGGGAAAAAGCTTCTGACTATCCACTCTGTCCATGCCGCTCATAACTTTGTAAACCTCTATCATGTCGCCCCTCCACCTGCATCGTTCCAGTGAAAACAATCCGAGCTTTTCCAACCTCTCCTCATAGCTAATGCCCTTCAGACCGGGCAACATCCTGGTAGACCTCCTCTGTACCCTGTCCAAAGCCTCCACGTCCTTCTGGCAGTGTGGCGACCAGAATTGCAGACAATATTCTAAGTGTGGCCTAACTAAGGTTCTGTACAGCTGCAACATGACTTGCCAATTTTTATACTCTATTCCCCGACCGATGAAGGCAAGCATGCCATATGCCTTCTTGATCACCTTATCCACCTGCGTTGCCACTTTCAGTGACCAGTAGACCTGTACGCCCAGATCTCTCTGCCTATCAATACTCCTAAGGGTTCTGCCTTTGCTGAATACCTCCCACCTGCATTCGACCTTCCAAAATGCATTACCTCACATTTGTTTGGATTGAACTCCATGTACCATTTCTCTGCCCAAGTCTCCAACCGATCTATATCCTGCTGTATCCTCTGACAATCCTCATCATTATCTGCAACTCCACCAACCTTTGTGTCATCTGCAAACTTACAAATCAGACCAGCTACATTTTCCTCCAAGTCATTTATATGTACTGCAAACAGCAAAGGTCCCAGCACTGATCCTTGTGGAACACCACTAGTCACATCCCTCCATTCAGAAAAACACCCATCCACTGTTTCCCTCTGTCTTCTGTGACTAAGCCAGTTCTGTATCCATCTTGCCAGCTCACCTCTGATCCCGTGTGACTTCACCTTCTGCACCAGTCTGACATGCGGGACCTTGTCAAAGGCTTTACTAAAGTCCATACAGACAACATCCACCGCCCTTCCCTCATCAATCATCTTCGTCATTTTCTCAAAAAACTCAATCAAATTAGTAAGACACGACCACCCCTTCACAAAACCATGCTGCCTCTCGCTAATAAGTTCATTTGTTTCCAAATGGGAGTAAATCCTGTCCCAAAGAATCCTCTCTAATAGTTTCCCTACCACTGACGTAAGGCTCACCGGCCTATAATTTCCTGGATTATCCTTACCCCCCTTCTTAAACAAAGGAACAGCATTGGCTACTCTCCAGTCCTTTGGGACCTCCCCTGTAGCCAGTGAGGATGCAAAGATTTCTGTCAAGGCCCCAGCAATTTCTTCCCTTGCCTCCCTCAGTATTCTAGGGTAGATCACATCATGCCCCGGGGATTCCTCTACCTTAATACTTTGCAAGACACCCAACACCTCCTCCTTTTTGATAATGAGACGACTGAGACTATCTGCACTCCCTTCCCTAGGCTCATCATCCACCAAGTCCTTCTCCTTGGTGAATACTGATGCAAAGTACTCATTTAGCACCTCACCCATTTCCTCTGGCTCCACGCATAGATTCCCATCTCTGTCCTTGAGTTCGCCAACCCTTTCCCTGGTTACCCTCTTGCTCATTATATATGTATAAAAAGCCTTGGGATTTTCCTTAATCCTGTTCGCCAATTACTTTTCATGACCCATTTTAGCCCTCCTAACTCCTTGCTTAAGTTTCTTCCTACTGTCCTTATGTTCCTCAAGTTCTTCTGCTGTTCCTTGCCTTCCAGCCCTTACAAATGCTTCCTTTTTCTTTTTGACTAGGCTCACAATATCCCGTGTTATCCAAGCTTCCCGAAACTTGCCAAACTTGTCTTTCTTCCTCGCAGGAACATGCTGGTCCTGGATTCTAATGAACTGACGCTTGAAAGGCTCCCACATGTCAGATGTTGATTTACCCTCAAACAGCTGCCCCCAATCTAAATTCTTCAGTTCCTGCCTAATATTGTTATAATTAGCCTTCCCCCAATTTAGCACCATCACCCGAGGACTACTCTTGTCCTTATCCACAAGTACCTTAAAACTTATGGAATTATGGTCACCGCTCCCGAAATGCTTCCCCACTGAAACTTCAACCACCTGGTCGAGCTCATTCTCCAATGCCAGGTCCAGAATGGCCCCATCCCTGGTTGGACTATCTACATACTGTTTCAAGAATCTCTCCTGGATGCTCCTCACAAATTCTGCCCCATCCAAGCCCCTAGCACTAAGTGAGTCCCAGTCAATATTGGGGAAGTTAAAATGACGCACCACTGCAACCCTGTTACCATTACTTCTTTCCAATATCTGTCTACATATCTGCTCCTCGACCTCCCGCTGGCTGTTGGGAGGCCTGTAGTTATCCCCCAACATCGTGACAGCACCCTTCCTATTCCTGAGCTCCACCCATATTGCCTCGCCGCATGACCCCTCTGAGGTGTCCTCCCACAGTACAGCTGTGATATTCTCCTTAACCAGTAATGCAACTCCCCCACCCCTTTTACATCCCCCTCAATCCCGCCTGAACCTTCTTAAGCCTGGAACATTTAGCTGCCAATCCTGCCCCTCCCTTAACCAAGTCTCTGTAATCGCAACAACATCATATTTCCAAGCACTAGTCTAAACTCTAATTTCATCTGCCTTACCTGTTATACTTCTCGCATTGAAACAAATGCACTTCAGGTCACCAGTCCCGCTGTGCACAGTCACATCTCCCTGCCTGCTCTTCCTCTAAGTCCTACTGGCCGTATTTACTATGTCCTCCTCATTTACTTCACTAACTGTCCTACTGCTCTGGTTCCCAACCGCCTGCCACAATAGTTTAGACCCTCCCGAATGACGCTAGCAAATCTTGCAGCCAGGATATTTGTGCCCCTCCAGTTTATATGCAACCCGTCCTTCTTGTACAGGTCCCATCTGTCCCTGAAGAGAGCCCAATAATGCAGATATCTGAAACACTCCCTTCTACACCAGCTGCTCAGCCACGTGTTTAGCTGCACTATCTTCCGATTTCTAGCCTCACTGGCACGTGGCACAGGGATTACAACACTGGAGGTCCTGTTTTTTAACTTACTACCTAACTCCCTAAACTCCCACTGCAGGACCTCATCACTCTTCCTGCCTATGTCGTTGGTACCGATGTGTACCACCACCTCTGGCTGTTCACCCTCCCCCTTCAGAATGCCCCCTATCTGTTCAGATACATCCTTGATCCTGGCACCAGGGAGGTAACATACCATCCTGGAGTCTCTTTCACGTCCACAGAAGCGCCTATCTGTGCCCCTGACTATAGAGTCCCCTATAACTATTGCTCTTCTGCGCTTTGTCCCTCCCTGCTGAACAACAGTGCCAGCCGTGGTGCCACGGCTCTGGCCGCTGCTGTTTCCCCCTGCTAGGCCATCCCCCGCAACAGTATTCAAAACAGTATAACTGTTAGAGAGGGGGATAGCCACAGGGGAAACCTTCACTGACTGCCTGCCCCTGCTAACGATCACGCATCTATCTGCCTGCACCTTGGGTGTAACCACTTCACTAAAACTCCTGTCTATGACGCTTTCAGCCACCTGCATGCTCCTAAGTGCATCCAGTTGCCGCTCCAACCGATCCATGCGGTATGTGAGGAGCTGCGACTGGGTACACTTCCTGCAGATGTCGTCGCCCGGAACGCTGGAAGCGTCACGGACCTCCCACATCTCACAGGTGAAGCACTTTACCCCTCTAACTGACATTTCTATCACTAATGAGTTAATTGATGTAAAATAAATAAATACTTATTAAATCCTTACTAAATTATGATACACTTCACTGTGTGGTCCCTGGTCCTAACTTTCTACAATAAATATTAAATGCTGTCTAAATACAGTAATCTCTTCCCTCTGGTTTAGTTACTCTACTTATTAATTAGTTAATCAGTGTTTTAATCAAATTTTATTAGTTTTATTTTCAAATTCGGTGCAGATTCCCTACCAGCCAATCAGGTCACAGCTTTCCTGTGACTTCACTTTTTCAGTTTTTTTTTTCCCACCCGAGCGAACGGACTCTGTGAATCCACCGCTCTGGAACTCCGCCCTCCGAGTCTGCTCCGCCAATCCCCGAGGTAAGTTTTTTTCTATACTCACCGCTATGGAACTCCGCCCTCCGAGTCTGCTCCGAGAATCCCCGAGATAAGTTTTTTTCTATACTCACCGCTATGGAACTCCGCCCTCCGAGTCTGCTCCACGAATCCCCGAGATAGGTTTTTTTATATACTCACCGCTCCGGAACTCCGCCCTCCGAGTCTGCTCCGAGAATCCCCGAGATAGGTTTTTTCTTTACTCACCGCTATGGAACTCCGCCCTCCGAGTCTGCTCCGCGAATCCCCGAGATAGGTTTTTTTCTATACTCACCGCTATGGAACTCCGCCCTCCGAGTCTGCTCCACGAATCCCCGAGATAGGTTTTTTTATATACTCACCGCTCCGGAACTCCGCCCTCCGAGTCTGCTCCGAGAATCCCCGAGATAGGTTTTTTTCTATACTCACCGCTATGGAACTCCACCCTCCGAGTCTGCTCCACGAATCCCCGAGATAGGTTTTTTTATATACTCACCGCTCCGGAACTCCGCCCTCCGAGTCTGCTCCGAGAATCCTCGAGATGAGTTTTTTTATATACTCACCGCTCTGGAACTCTGCTCTCCGAGTCCTGCTAGCAAACAGGAAACAAAGTAGGCAAAAATGGGTCATTTTCTGGTTGGCAAGATGTAACGAGTGGTGTACCACAGGGATCTGTGCTGGGGCCTCAAATGTATACAATTTATATAAATGACTTGGATGAAGGGACCGAAGGAATGGTTTCTACATTTGCTGATGACACAAAGATAGATAGGGAAGTAAGTTGTGAAGAGGACATAAGGAGGCTACAAAGGAATATAGATAGGTTAAGTGGGTGGGCAAATGGAGTACAATGTGAGAAAGTGGGAAATTGTTCATTTTGACAGAAAGAGTGAAAAAGAAGCATATTATCTAAATGGAGAGAGATTGCAGAGCTCTGAGATGCAGAGGGATCTGGGTGTCCTAGTGCACGAATCACGCAAGGCTAGTATGCAGGTACAGCAATTCCTTTGGAAAGCTGATGCAATGTTGTTGATTGTGAGGGGAACTGAATACAAAAGTAAGGAGATTATGCTTCAGCTATACAGGGCATTGGTGAGATCACAACTGGAGGACTGTGTACAATATTGGTCACCTTATGTAAGCAAGGATGCAAATGCATTGGAATCAGTTCAGGAAAGGTTTACTGGACTAATACCTGAAATGGGTGGATTGTCTTATGAAGAAAGAATGGGCAGACTAGGCTTGTATCCGGTGCAGTATAGAAGAGTATGAGGCGACGTGATTGAAATATATATGATCCTGAGGGATCTTGACAGGGTGGATGTGGAAAGGATGTTTCCTCTTGTGAGAGAATCTAGAATTCGGGGTTACTATTTAACAATAAGGAGTCGCCCTTTTAAAACAGGAACGAGGAGAATTGTTTTCTCTCAGAGGGTCGTGGGTCTTTGGAACTCTCTTCCTCAAAAGGAAGTGGAAGCAGGGTCTTTCAAAATTTTATAAGGCAGAGGGAGTTAGATTCTTGATAAGAAAGGGGGTGAAAGAATATCGGGGTAAGTGGGATTGTGGAGGCGAGTTTGCAGTCAGATTAGCCCTGGTCTTATTGAATGGCAGAGAAGCTCGAGGGACCGAGTGGCCTACTCCTGCTCTTAATTCCTATGGTCATATGTTCGTATGCTCTGGCTTCAGAAGGTACTGGTTTCGAATGTGGACATTTTAGTGTTCTAACAGTGAAAACCCCAATAAAATCTGCAATGAAATGATTTCTTTTTCTCAGAGTCAATTGTTTTTACCACTTCTCTGGCCACAAGAGAGGTGCCAGAGGACTGGCGAATAGTGAATGTGTTACCATTATTCAAGAAGCAGGGATAAATCATGTAATTACAGGCCAGTGAGTCTAACATCATTGGTATGGAAACTACTGGAGAAAAAATCTGACAGACAGGATTAATCTCCACATGAAGAGGCAGGGATTAATCAGGGATAGTCAGGCTTTGTCAGAGGGAGATCATATCTCAAAATTTGACTGAATCTTTCAAGCAGGTGACCAGATGTGTAGATGAGGATTTTTGATAAGGTCCCGCATGGGACTAGGGTTAAGAAGTACTTAAGAAGTCCCAGATTACTTAAGGAAGTGGCCCTAGAAATAGTGGATGCATTGGTGGTCATCTTTCAAGATTCTATAGACTCTGAAGCAGTTCCTACAGATTGGAGGATAGATAATGTAACCCCACTATTTTAAAAAGGGAGGTAGAGAGAAAACATGGAATTATATACCAGGCAGCCTGACGTTGGTAGTGGGGAAAATTCTATAGCACATTCTCAAAGGTTTTATAGTACAGCACTTTCAGAACAGTGCGAGAATCGGACAGAGGCAGCACGGATTTACGAAAGGGAAATCATGCTTGACATATTTACTAGAATTCTTCAAGGATATAACTAGTAGAGTTGATGAGAGGGAGCCAGTGGGTATGGTTTATTTGGACGTTCAGAAGGCTTTCGACAAAGTCCCACATAAGAGTGTAGCGTCTAAAATTAAAGCACATGGGATTGGAGGTAGTGTATTGCGATGGATAGAAAATTGGTTGTCAGACAGGAAACAAAGTGCAGGAATAAACGGGTCTCTTTCTGAATGACAGGCAGTGACTAGTTGGGTACCGCAGGGATTGGTGCTGGGAACCCAGCTATTCACAATATATATTGATGATTTAGATGAGGGAACTAAATGTAATATGTACAAATTTGCAGATGACACACAACTAAGTGGGAGGATGAGTTGTGAGGAGGATGCAGAGTGGCTTCAGGATGATTTGGAAAAGTTGAGTGAGTGGGCAAATGCATGGCAGATGCAGTATAATATGGATAAATGTGAGGTTATCCACTTCGGTAACAAAAACAGGAAAGCAGATTATTATCTGAACGGCTATAAACTGAGAGAGGGGAATATGGAACGGCTATAAACTGAGAGAGGGGAATATGGAACGAGACCTGGGTGTTCCCGTACATCAGTCGCTGAAGGTAAGCTTTTAGGTGCAACAGGCGGTCAAAAAGGCAAATGGTATGTTGGCCTTCATAGCGAGCGGATTCGAGTACAGAAGCAGGGATGTCTTGCTGCAATTCTACAGAGCCTCGGTGAGGCCACGCCTGGAATATTGTGTGAAATTTTGTTCTCCTTGTCTGACGAAGGATGTTCTTGCTTTCGACGGAATGCAGCGGAGGTTTACCAGACTGATCCCTGGGATGGTGGGACTGATGTCTGAGAAGAGATTGAGTCAGTTAGGATTTAACAAGAGTTCAGAAGAGTGAGGGGGAATCTCATAGAAACCTATAAATTTCGAAAAGGACTTAAAAGGGTAGATGCAGGACGGATGCTCCCGATGGTGGGGGAGTCCAGAACCAGGGATCATAGACAAAAGATACGGGGTTATCCTTTCAGGACTGAGATGAGGAGACATGTCATCACCCAGAGAGTGGTGAGCCAGTGGAATTCGCTATCACAGAAAACAGTTGAGGCAAAAACATTGTATGTTTTCAAGAAGGAGTCAGATATAGCTTTTGGGTTGAAAAGGATCAAAGGATGTGGGGGGGGCGGGCGGTGGGGAGAGGCGGGAACAGGTTACTGAGTTGGATGATCAGCCATGATCATAATGAATGGAGGAGCAGGCTCGAAATGCCGAATGGCCTGTTCCTGCTCCCATTTTCTATGTTTCTAAGGTAGGAGCCCATGGGATCCAGCTCAATTTGGCAGATTGGATCCAAAATTGGCTTATTAGCATGAGGCAGAGGGTAATGGTCGAGGGTTGTTTTTGTGATTGGAAGCCTGTGACCAGTGGTGTACCACAGGGATCGGTGCTGGGACCATTCCTGTTTGTCGTGTACATCTATAATTTAGACGTGAATGTAGAAGGTATGATCAGTAAGTTCACAGATGACACAAAAATTGGTGGTGTCATAAATAGTGAGGAGGAAAGCCTTAGATTACAGGACGATATAGATGGGCTGGTAAGATGGGCAGAGAAGCGGCAAATGGAATTTAATCCTGAGAAATGTGACGTGATGCATTTTAGGAGGACTACCAAGGCAAGGGAATATACAATGGATGGTCGCACGCTGGGAAGTACAGAATGTCAAAGGGATATTGGTGGACTTGTCCAGAGATCACCGAAGGCAGCAGCACAGGTGGTTTGGAAGGCATATAAGATGCTTGCCTTTATTAGCTGACGCATAGAATATAAGAGTGGGGAGGTTATGATGGAGCTGTATAAAACGCTAGTCAGGCCACAGCTGGAGTACTGTGTATAGTTCTGGGCACCACACTATAAGAAGGATGTGATTGCACTGGAGAGGGTGCAGAGGAGATTCTCCAGGATGTTGCATGGGCTGGAGTATTTCAGCTATGAAGAGTGACTGGATAGGCTCGGGTTGTTTTCCTTAGAGCAGAGAAGGCTGAGGGAGTGGGGGCGGGGGGCGGGGGGACATGATTGAAGTATACAAAATTATGAGGGACATTGATAGGGTAGATAGGAAGAAACGTTTTTCCCATAGCGGCGGTGTCAGTAACCCAGAGAGTTGATTTAAAGTAAGGGCCACGAGGTTTAAAGGGGATTTGAGGAAAAGGAAATCACCCAGAGGGTGGTTGGAATCTGGAATACACTGTCGGAAGGGGTGGTAGATGCAGGAACACTCACAAAATTGAAGAAGTATTTAGATGAGCACTTGAAACGCCATAGATTACAAGGTTATGGGCGAAGTGATGGAAAATGGGATTAGAATGGATAGGCTTGATAACCAACACAGACACAGTGGGCCAGACGGACTGTTTCTGTGCTGTTTAACTCGGTGACTCTGACACTTCCAATTTCTCGTTTGTCGTTGGGTTACGATCTCTAGAACCTCCACATTACTGTTACAGCCATTTGAGACTTATATCCACCGAAATTTACAAGCGTCAGAGACGAATTGATTGAAACATATATGATCCTGAGTGGTCTTGACAGGGTGGATGTGGAAAGGATGTTTCTCGTTCTGGGAGTTTCTAGAAATAAGGGTCACTATTTAAAAATAATGGGTCGCCCATTTAAAATAGCGTTCAGGAGAATATTTTGAGTCTTTGGAATTCTCTTCCTCAAAAGGCAGTGAAAGCAGAGTCTTTAAATATTTGTAAGGCAGAGGTAGATAGATTCTTGATAAACAAGGGATTGAATGGTTATCGGGGATCGGTGGGAATGTGGAGTCGAGGTTACAATCAGATTAGTCATGATCTTATTGAATGTCTGAGTGTCCTACTCCTGCTCCTAATTCGTATGTTTATATAGTCGTATGCTGTGGCTTCAGAAGGTACTGTATTCGAATGTGGACATTTTTGTGCTGTAGCAGTGAAAACCACAATAAAATCTGCATTGAAATTTTAAATTTTTATTCTCAGGATTAATTATTTTTACCACTACTAATTTCTCGTTTGTCATTGCGTTACAATCCCTGGAACCTCCACATTTCTGATATAGCCCGGTGAGGAGTGGTCACAGGCGCTCTTCTTGTCCTATCTTTTATTTGATCACAACTAGGATATTCCATTTTAGCAGTGGACATGCTGACCACCTCAGTGCGTTTTTTACCTTTTACCTTTATTGTGATCGTGAAAGAACCAATCAGACAGGTTTTCTCGTGTTTAAACAAGAGGTGAGTTTATTATACTTAACAATCTAAACTGGATCTGAATAAATTCGTAAAAATAAACGCTACACATTCACGCACCCACTCGCACGAGAATCTCACACAAATAAATTACAGAGTGACAAATACATTTGTGTTGGATAGAGTCCAGAATAAATAAATAAAAGTTCTGTGTGGTTGGATAATTCTGTGGTCTGTATTTTTCCCACCCTTAGTTATGAGTTTCATATCATCTGCAAGAGTTGAAATTGTTTTATTTTTACATAAACGTCTCTTTCATTTATATATCTATCGATTTGTCAGGAGCTGCACTGTTTCCAAAATGCGACCTCTGAGAAACAGCCCTTTATACTCCCCCTCCCCCAGTCTGAACAGTGTCTATTCACCACTTCTCTCTGCTTTCTGTCCCTGAGTCAGTGTCATATCCACACTATCACTGTCACATTAATCCATATGTTCCACTTTTCATAACAAGTGTATGAAATGTCATTTGATCACCAGCCTTTTGAAAGTTCACATACATAACACGAACTACGCTATCCTCAGCAACACTCACAGTTAAGTCATCAGTGAACTTGATCAAGATTGTCAGACGCGATTTTGCATTAACCTATTGTGCTGGTTGTCATTTATTATCCCATGTTATCCAAGAAAGATATATTTTTGTACTCGGTTACGGCCTCTGGAAATTTCCAATCATCGACTTTAGAGGGACTGGTCAGAGGTTACTGGATTGATCTAATGTCTCCTTTTGTAAACAGGGTGTAACATTTACAACCCTCCAGTCCTTTGATAACACTTTCATATCCATGCAGGATTGGAAGCTTCTGGCCATTGCCTCTGCTATTTCTACCATTGCTTCCCTCAACAACCCTCATATATCCCATGTAGACCGGGTCCAATTTATTGTGGTACTAAAACGCATTGTTTTGTGAAGGGGAGGTCGTGTCATACTAATTTGATTGAGTTTTTTGAGGAAGTGACGAAGATGATTGATGAAGGAAGGGCAGTGGATGTTGTATATACGGACTTTAGTAAAGCCTTTGACAAGGTCCCGCATGGCAGACTGGTACAAAAGGTGAAGTCACACTGGATCAAATGTGAGCTAGCAAGATGGATACAGAACTGGCTCGGTCATAGAAGACAGAGGGTTTCAGTGGATGGGTGTTTTTCTGAATGGAGGGATGTGACCAGAGGTGCTCCGCAGGGATCAGTGCTGGGACCTTTTCTGTTTGTAGTATATATAAATGATTTGGAGGAAAATGTAGCTGATCTGATTAGTAAGTTTGCAGATGACACAAAAGTTTGTGGAGTTGCGGATAATGATGAGGATTGTCAGAGGATACAGCAGGATATAGATCGGTTGGAGACTTGGGCGAAGAAATGGTACATGGAGTTCAATCCAGACAAATGTGAGGTAATACATTTTGGAAGGTCTAATGCAGTTGGGAGGTATACAGCAAATGGCAGTACCCTTAGGAGTTTTGACAGGCAGAGAGATCCAGGGGTACAGGTCCACAGGTCACTGAAAGTGGCAACGCAGGTGGATAAGATAGTCAAACAGGCATACGGCATGCTTGCCTTCATCGGTCGGGGCATAGAGTATAAAAATTGGAAAGTCATGTTGCAGCTGTACAGAACCTGAGTTCGGCCACACTTAGAATATTGTCTGCAATTCTGGTCGCCACACTATCAGAAGGATGTGGAGGCTTTGGAGAAGGTACAGAGGAGGTTTACCAGGATGTTGCCCGGTGTGGAGGGCATGAGCTATGAGGAGAGGTTGGAAAAACTCGGATTGTTTTCACTGGAATGACGGAGGTGGAGGGGCAACATGATAGAGGTTCACAAAGTTATGAGCGGCATGGACCGAGTGGATAGTCAGAAGCTTTTCCCCCGGGTGGAAGAGTCAGTTACTAGGGGACATAGGTTTAAGGTGCCAGGGGCAAAGTTTAGAGGGGATGTGCGAGGCACGTTTTTTACACAGAGGGTGGTGAGTGCCTGGAACTTGCTGCCAGGGGAGGCAGTGGAGCAGATACGATAACGACGTATAAGAGACACCTTGACAAATGCATGAATAGGAAGGAAATAGAGGGATAAGGGCCCTGTAAGGGCAGAAGGTGTTAGTTTAGGCAGGCATCTAGATCGGCGCAGGCTTGGCAGGCCGAATGGCCTGTTCCTTTGCTGTACTGTTCTTTATTCTTTGTTCTTGTTCTTTGTCTTTGCAGCTTGGTCTGCACATGTCCACTGACCGCCTGTATTAGTCACTTTCAGCTGAACATGCATTCAGCAGCACGAGGAACCCCCTCTAGTGTTATTTAAAAGGCCCAGGCATCCAATTTACAGGCGAGGGGCTTTTGACTTACATCTGCGATTATAAAGTTAGTGGAGGTGCTGTGGATGTTTTTCTGGAGGTTGTGTTGTGAGATGCTGCAGACATTTTGGAAGGAAAGAGGATTTGGTGGTCCAACTCTAAACGAGGTATGGGGACTGTAGTTACAGTGTCTCTGGCTCTCTAACGTGACCAACAAATGGAGCAGAGGTTGCTGAGAGGGGATGCTCTGTAACGAGGGAGGAGGAGGGGGCTCTGCCCTAACCACCCCGGGTTTTCCAAGAGCACTGTTTCTACCTATACCTAACCCAGGAGCATTGTGTGTGTTGTCTCTGATTCAATAAGGAGGTGGTCACAGAGCTGTGTCACCTCCTGTAACATGACCTAAAGCCTCACACCAGGGTGAGGACGGATCTGTCAGCGACGGTTAAGATCACAGTTTCATTGAACTTCTATGGATCTGGATCTTTCCAGGCAGGAGCGGGTGACGTCTCCATTATCTCTCTTTAGGTTGTCCATTGATGTATCTATTGTGTGACAGAGGCCGGGTGAGGTGAATTATACTGTCTGCTCCCTCAGCAGAGAGAAGTAGAATGAGAGATCCCGTGGCTTTGTCAGGACAGCGGGATTCCTGATGGTGTAAGTGGCTCTGCGGGGCCCCCATATCAACGGGTAGAGGTACAGGAACTGGAAGAACTCTCACTCCATTAATGTACAGTTGGTGTGTGAGCATGCCCAGTACATCATGTTGGTGTATGTCCACTATCCTGGCAGCAGCCACCAGACCTTCATTCTGAAGTAGTCAGCCATTCCCAACGTCTTCAGGCCTTCAAGGAGAATCAGAATGTGGCTCCTCAGAGACAATGAGTACCCTCCGCCCCCATATATGGCTCAATATTCCACACCCCAAACCCCACTTTCCACTGCCAGCCAGCAAGAACATGGTGGAACAGATCCACGGTGTGATGAAGCAATGTTTCCGATGTCTGAACCGTTCGGACAGAGCCCTCCAGTACTCACTGGAGCAGGTGTCCAAGTTCATGGTGTTCTGCTGCACCCTTCATATCATCACCATCATGAGGACACGGGCATTGGCACCAGGAATCCGGAAGTTACCTCAGGAAGAAGAGGAGGAGGAGGCAGGGAGGATATTTCCTGGATGCCTTCCAGCCAGTCTTGCCTAGTGCTTCTATACATTGCTACCCCAGTGGCTGCAGCATTTGTTATTCATTCATGTGATGTGGGCGTCGCTGCCTAGGCCAGTATTTGTTGGCCATTCCTAGTTACCCTTGAGAAGGTGGTGGTGAGCTGCCTTCTGAACCGCTGCAGTCCATGTGGGGTAGGTACACCCACAGTGCTGTTAGGAAGGGAGTTCCAGGAATTTGACCCAGCGACAGTGAAGTAACGGCGATATAGTTACAAGTCAGGATGGTATGCGACTTGGAGGGGAACGTGCAGCTGGTGGTGTTCCCATGTATTTGCTGCACTTGTCCTTCCAGGTGGTAGAGGTCGCGGATTTGGAAGGTGCTGTCTAAGGAGGCTTGATGAGTTGTTGCTGGACATATTGTAGGTTGTAAACACTGATGTCACTCTGACTGGTGCTGGAGTCATGGAGTCATTTATGGTACAGATTGAGACCATGTTCTCTCTCTGCAGAATAATCCAGTCAGTCCCATTCCCCCATTCAATCCCCGTGTTTCAGCAAGTTTCTTTCCTTCAACTGTCCATCCGGTTTCTTCTGGAAATCATTGTTCATCTCCACATCCACCAGCATTGTGGGTAGTGAGTTCCAGATCATTACCACTCGCTATGTGTAAAACAAAAAAGTTCTTCCTCATATTCTCCCTGAATTTCTTGCCAGAACGTTCAATCTATGTCCCTAGTCCTTGTACTATTAGTTAATAGGGACAGTTTTCCTTGTCTAACCTATCTAAGCCTGTCATAATCTCATACACCTCGATAAAATCTCCATTCAATCTCTTTTGTTCGAAGGCAAACAAAGGGACATTTTCAAAACTTACCTTGTAACTAAGCTCCGCTCCCCCATTCTGGTAAACCTCCTCTGTACCCTCTCAAAAACACTCACACCCTTCCCCACGTGTGGTGACCAGAACTGGACAATATATTCCAGTTGGAGCCTAACCAATTTTCTATAAATGTTAAGCATAACATCCCTGCTTTTGTCCTCAATGCCTCTGTTTTAAACCCAAATCCCATATGCTTTGCTGACCATTCTCAATTTGTCCTGTTATCTTCACTGATCAATCCACCGGCAGGTTTCTCTGCTCCCGCACACTCTTTAGAACTGTGCTATTAGTCTATGTAACGTCTCACTATTCCTACTGCCAAAATGCATCGCCTCACACTCCTCTCTATTAAATTCCATCTGCCAGTAGTCTGCCCAGTCCGCTTGCCTGTCTGTGTCCTGTTGCAGGTGCTTCATATCATCCTGATTCTTTGCCCCTCCTCCAGATTTTGTGTCATCGGAAAATTTCGGGACTCCACTCATGGGACAATGGCCGTCCTGCTTTCCATCCCACCACAATTCGTCATCCCAAACCTTATGATCTTTTTTTTATCCTTCCATGAATTTGTGTGTCACTGTCAAGAATAGCATTTGCTGCCCATCTCGATTTGCCTTTGAACTGAGTGGCTTGCTAGGCCATTTCAGAGGGCAGTTAAAAGTCAACCACATTGCTGTGGGTCTGGAGTCACATGTCCGCCAGACCAGGTAAGGACAGCAGATTTCCTTCCCGTAAGGACATTCGTGAAGCAGATGATTTCATACTTTCCAATGATAACCCAAAACTGCCAGCTTCCCAGTCACAGCAGCTCCAGGTGACAGAGTGAGAGCAGCAGCACAGCACTGATGGTGAAGTCCCATCACTTGGTCTGATACTCACAGTCACCAGCTCAAATATTTACACTGCGTGTCCCTTGCAAGCTGGTGTAGAGCCTGAATTTGCACGTGGTGAGTCACAGTCTCATAGGATTGTTACAGCACAGTAGGAGGCCATTCGCCCCTTTATGTCCATGTTGGTTTAGAGATACAGCACTGAAACAGGCCCTTCGGCCCACCGAGTCTGTGCCGACCATGAACCACCCATTTATACTAATGCTACACTAATCCCATATTCCTACCACATCCCCACATGTCCCTATATTTCCCTACCACCTACCTATAAGAGTGGCAATTTATAATGGCCAATTTACCGACCAAACTGCAAGTCTTTTGGCTTGTGGGAGGAAACCGGAGCACCCGGAGAAAACCCACACAGACACAGGGAGAACTTGCAAACTCCACACAGGCAGTACCCAGAATTGAACCCGGATCGCTGGAGCTGTGAGGCTGCAGTGCTAACCACTGCACCACCGTGCTGCCCATCTCTGTGAAAGTTACTCAGCTTGTCCCATTGCCCCTGCCTTTTCCCAAAGACATGCATTTTTTTTATCTTCAGATAATTATCCAATTACCTTTTGAAAATTACTTTTGAATTTGCCTCCACCGCACTCTCAGGCAGGTCATTCCAGATTCTAACCACTCACTGTGTTTATCCTCATGTCACCTTTAGTTCTTCTACCAATCACCTTAAATCAGTGTCCTCTGGTCTTGATCCATCCGCCAATGGCAACAGTTTCTCCCTATCCACCCATTCCAGATCCCTTATAACTTTGAACACTTCTGTCAAATCTCCTCTTCACTTTTTCATCAAGCATAACAGCCCCAGCATCCCCAATCTATCCATACAACAGAATTTCTCATTCCTGAATCCATTCCCATAAATCTTTGCTGCACTCTCTCTAATGCCTTCACAACCTTCCTGAACTGTGATGCCCAGGACTGGACACAATATTCCACTTGAGACGGAGGCAGTGTTTTATAAAGCTTCATCAAAGCTTCCTTGCTATTGTACTCACTGTCTCTATTTATTAAACCCAGGATTCTGAATGCCTTACTGACTGCTTTCTCAACCTGCCTGCCACCTCCAACAATAGGATCATATATAGCCCCCAGGTCTCTCTGTTCCTGCATACCCTTTAGAATTGTATCCTTTATCTTCTATTGCTTCTTCGCGGTCTTGCAGCCAAAATGAATCACTTCACACGTCTCCACATTAAATTTCATTTGCCACGTGTCCTCCCATTCCACCTGCCTATCTCTGTCCTCTTGAAGTCCATCACTGTCCTCCTCTTTGTTCACAATAATGCCATGTTTTCTGTCGGCTGCAGCGTTAGCATGGACACGATGAGCCGAATGGCCTCCTTCTGTGCTCTAAATAACTCAATGACTTTATGACACTATCAATGTCTACAACTTGTAGGTCATCCCAGACAGCAGGATGAGGGGAGGTGGGAGTTAAGAAGGGACATAAGGCATGAACATAGCATCATGCTGAATGCTGTCGGTGATGCCGGATGCTACGGGCTCTGTCACAGCCGGTCCCATGATATGGAGAAACATCAGGCTCAGGGGATTAAGGTATGCCAGGCCCCTTGTCGGTTCACTGCTGATCCCTGTGATTAGGGGCCGCCTTCTCCTGTAAGAGAGAGGGCAGAATGTCAGTGATTGTGTTGCTCTGTGTTTGTGTGATGTGCCTACCATAGCTGAATAGCTGGAGGTATGTGGAAGCAGTGATTGGTGGGTGTGGGGCTGGTATCATTGGAAGGTGGGTGAGGGTGAGGTGGAGTATGTGAATGTTGAGTGTGAGCACTGAGTTTAGGGACTGCTGATGGGTGAGTGGTGGCGGTGTGGTACATTGAGCAGTGTGAGAGGTTGGTGGTGTTGGGGGTAGGAGATGTCATGTGGTGATGAATTCAGTGACATTGATCACCCTTGTGAGCTCATTAATCTTCTTCTGGCTCTGGTTCAGGTCCTCGGGGCCAGACCTATTGCATTGACCTCCCTGGCCACCTGCTCCCTTTCCCTGATGAGGGCGTTGCTTGAGGGTCTCCACCCCACCCCACAGAAACATGGGCTCTCTTCTCCTGTCACCCGTCATGACTAAGGCATCTAGCACCTCATCCATGAACCGCAGAGACCTCTCTCTGTCCTAGTGTTCCATTTACGTTGTCTCCAATTGCAGCATTCACAGTCAGCAGCAGCAGCCTCCTGTGAATCTATACAGCTTCTCTTTAAGAGGGATAGACTGCCTTTAAGAGCTGAATCCTGGCTGAAACACATGCCAGCCTCACATTCAGTTAGGTTCCTGTTAAATGTGCAGACAGTGAGCAGGGTAGTTCACCCTGGGGTCACGTAGAATTCATGGAAATGAGGAGGCAGCATGAAGTTTGTATGTCACCTGCCTCAACAGGAACAGGCATGGGAAGATCACGAATCACAATCCCTACGCCCGAAAACAGGTGCAAAGTTTTCTTTCACTCTGTCTCTATTTCCCTTTCCCCTTTTCACCCTCCCTCTCACTCTCTCTCTCCCTTTCTCTTCATTCTCTGTCTCTTACTCTCAGAATCAGAGATTTATGTAGCACAGAAGGAGGTTATTCGCCCCATTGTGTCAGTGCTGTCTCTGTGAGAGAGGTGTTTAATTAGTTCCTATCCCATCCTCTTTCCACAGACTCCTGTTTATTTTTTATTTTCGTGTATTTGTTAAATTCCTTTCTGAAAATATTATTGAATCTGCTTCCACCATGTTTTTAGGCAGTGAATTCCAGATCCCAACAAGTTGCTGTGTAATAAAATTCTCCTCAATTCACCTCTGCTTCTTTGTCAATTACCTTCAATCTGTGTCTTCTTAACACTGAACTTTCTGACACTGGAAAACAGTTTCACATTAAATACTCTATCAGAACCCCTCATGATTTTGAATTCAATATTACATCTCCTCTTACCCTTCACTGCTCTAAAGAGAACAATCCCAGCTTTTCCAATCTCTCCACATAACTGAATTCCCAGATCCCTGGTACCATTCCAGGAAATCACCTCTGTACCTTCACTAAGTCCTTGACATCCTTATCAAAGAACAAAGAACAAAGAAAATTATCAAAGTATGGTGATCAGGATTAGACACAATTCTCCAGCTGGGACCTAACCAATGATGTATAAAGATCAGCTTTTCCTTCTGAATTTTATTACTCTGTATCTCTCTCTCTGACACCGAGGACACTACATGTTACCTTCAATGATCTGTGTGTGTACACCCCCAGTCTCTCTAATCCTCCACCCACTTTATAATGGTACCATTTAGTTTATATTGTTTTTCCTCATACTTCCTACCCAAATATCTCACTTCACATTTCACTGTGTTAAATTATATCTGCCATGTTCCTGTCCATTTCACCAGTCAGTCTCTGTCCTCCTGAAGGCTGTTACTATCCTTAGCACTGTGTATTAACATTTCTGCGCTTATGTCCATCTGAAAACGTTGACATTATCCCCCTGTACACAACCCAACGGCAATAACATACAGCAACAGTGATCCCGACTGTGACCCTGGGGAACCCCACAGTGTACTTCCCTCCAGACTGAACAATAACCATTCTCCAATACTCTCTGCTTTCTGTCAAATTAGATAATTTCCTGCATGCTGGCATTGATTTTTTAAAAAAGCTGCATTTATATAGTGCCTTTCATGGCTGTCAGACGTCACAAAGCACCTTACACACAATGAGAACTTTTTAAAGCGTAGTCACTCTTGTAATGTGGGAAACAGGCAGACAATTTCTGCACTGTAAGATCCCACAAGTAGCAATGTGATGATGATCAGATCTCTTTTTGTGATGTTGATTGAATGGTAAATCTTGACCAGGGAACTGGGGATAATTCCCCTCTGCTTCTTCGAAATAATCTAATGGGATCTTTAACTTCCACCTGAGAGTGCTTTTGCTTTTATTTTAGTGCAGGTGGGGCGTTGGCTTAACTTTTTGTTCAAAAGACGGCACCTCTGGCAGTGAAACACTCACTCAGTACTGCACTGCAGTGTCAGCCTTGATCCTTGTGATCAAGTCCTGCAGTGACACTTGATCCTGGAATCTGAAAGGGGAGAGAGATACAAACTGAGCCACGGCTGACATTGGTCCTTTAATCCCATGTGTTTCTAATTCGGTAACACGGCTGTTATGTGGTACTTTATCAAACACCTGTTGAAAGGATAGGAAAATTGTGAAAGTCCAGGTGGGAACCATCACAGAATGCTAGAATAGCACAACCTGAATGATGTCATTCTGCCCATCAAGTCTATGCTGGCCCTTTCAAAGAGCAATCCAGTTACTCCAACTCCCTGACTCTTTCACTATATCCTAACATTTTTTCTTCTTCAGATATTTATCCAATTCCCTTTTGGGAGCTACTATTGAATCTGTATCCATCAGCCTATCAGACAGTTCATTCCAAATCCAAACCATTCAGAAGCAAAATCCTTATGTCTGCTTCTTTTCCCAATCGCCTTAAATCTGTGTCTCTGATTACCGGTCCCTTGGACATTGGAAACAGTTTCTCTTTATTTAATTTATATAAATCCTTCCTAATGTTAAACACCTCAATCAAATCTCCTCTGAAAGTTCTCTGCTCTAAGCAGAACAACCCCAGCTACATAACTGTAATACCTCATGCCTGGACAAATTCTAGTAAAACTGTTCTGTCCCCTCCCCGAAGGCTTCATTTCCTTCCTAAAGTGTGGTTCCCAGTATTCGACACAAGACTCCAGGTGCAGCTGAACTAGTATTTGATATATGTTTCACATAATGTCCTTGCTTTTGTTCTTTTTGCCTCTATTTATAAAACCTAGGATCCCATATATTTATTAACTATTTAGTTAAAATTTCCTGCCACCTTCAACGATTTGTGTACAACCATCCCAGATGTCTGTTCTTTCACCACCTTTATCGTTGCACCATTTAACTTGCATTGTCTCTCGTCATTTATCCTTCGAAATTGTATTGCATCTCACAACTGTAATGCCAATTAAATATTGAGAAGACCAAAGTCATTGTTTTCTGTCTCTATTCCTAAGATTTCCTACCTACACCCTACATCCCTCTCCTTTGTAAATGTTTGAGACGAAGCCAAACTGTTCACACGCTTGGTTACATAGTTAACCTTGAGATGTCCTACCAAATATTCACACCATCAGTAAAACGGCCTATTTCCACCCCCGGTGGAGTTGCCTTGCTGGTTAAAGAGGAAATTAACGCAATCGTGAGGAAAGATATTAGCTCTGACAATGCTGAATCTGTATAGGAAGAGCTGAGAATCACTAAGGGGCAACAAACGTTAGTGGGGGTTGTATATGTTTTTTTATTCATTCATGGGATGTAGACGTCACTGACCAGGCCTGCATTTATCGCCCATCCCTAATTGCCCTTGAGAAGAGCTGCCTTCTTGAACCGCTGTAGACCATGTGGGGTAAGAACACCCACTGTGCTGTTAGGAAGGGTGGTTTCCATTCCTTTTTATTGACTTCGTAGCAGTTAGATACAACTGAGTGGCTTGCTAGGCCATTTCAGAGGGCATGTAAGAGTCAACCACATTGCTGTTAGTCTGGAGTCACATGTCGGCCAGACCAGGTAGGACAGCAGATTTCCTTCCCTGAAGGACATGAGTGAACCAGATGGGTTTTTACAGCAATCTGCAATGGTTTCATGGCCATCATTAGACTAGCTTTTTAATTCCAGAATTTTATTAATTGAATTCAAATTCCACCTTCTGCTGTGTTGGGATTTGAACCCATGCCCCCCAGAGCAATAACCTGGTTCTGTGGGTTACGAGTCCAGTGACAATACCAATGCGCCACCGCCTCCCAAACCATAGTGATGATCTTGGAAATGGCATTAAACAGGAAATTAGAGATGCATGCGATAAAGGAACATCTGTAATTATGGATTATTTTAATCTGTATATAGATTGGGTAAATCAAATTGGTCACAATACCGTAGAGGAGGAACTCATGGAGTGTTTCCGGGATGGTTTTCTGGACCAATACATTGAGGAACCAACTAGTGAACAGGCCATCCTAGACTAGGTATTGTGTGATGAGAAAGGAATAATTGACAATCTAGTTGTGCGACATCCCTTGGGGATGAGCGACCATAATATGATAGAATTCTTCATCAAAGTGAAGAGTGACCTAATGGATTCTGAGACGAGGGTCCTGAATCTTAATAAAGGAAACTGCGAACTTATGAGGCGCGAGTTGGCTATGATGGATTGGGAAACGTTATTTAAAGAGATGACGGTGGATAGGCAATGGCAAACATTCAAAGTGTGCATGGATGAACACAATAATTGTTTGCTCTCTTCTGGCAAATAAGTAAAACGCGAAAGGTAGCCAATCCATGGCTTACAAGGAAAATTAGAGATAGTATTACATCCAAGGAAGAGGCATACAAATTCGCCAGAAAAAACAAGAGACCTGAGGATTGGCAGCAGTTTAGAATTCAGCAAAGGAAGGACAAGGAATTTATTAAAAAGGGGGAAATAAAGTCTGAGAGCAAGCTTGCAGTGAACATAAAAATTGACTGTAAAGTTTTCTATAGGTATGTGAAGAGGAAAGGATTGTTTAAGACAAATGTAGGCCCCTTACAGTCAGAAACAGGGGAATTTATTATGGGGAACAAAGAAATGGCTGAACAACTAAATGCATACTTTGGTTCTGTCTTCACAAAGGAGAACACAAATATCATACCAGAAATGTTGGGGAACACAGGGCTTAGTGAGAGAGAGGAACTGAATGAAATCATTATTGATAGATAAATTGTGTTGGGGAATTTGATGGGATTGAAGGCGGATAAATCCCCAGGGCCTGATAATCTACATCCCAGAGTACATAAGGAAGTGGCTCAAGAAATAGTGGATGCATTGGTGGTCATCTTCCAAGATTCTATAGACTCTGGAACAGTTCCTACAGATTCAAGGGGAGGAAACGTAACCCCACTATTTAAAAAGGGAGGTATAGAGAAAGCAGGGAATTATCGACCAGTCAGCCTGACGTCGAAAGTGGGGAAAATTCCAGAGTCCATTATCAAAGATTTTATAGCAGAGCACTTGGAGAACAGTGGTAGAATCCGACAGAGTCATCATGGATTTACGAAAGGAAAATCATGCTTGATAAATCTACTGGAATTCTTCGAGGATGTAACTAGTGAAGTTGATGACGGGGAACCAGTGGATGTGTTTATTTGGACTTTCAGAAGGCTCTCAACAAAGTCCCACATTAGAGATTAGGGTGTAAAATTAAAGAGCATGTGATTGGGGGTAATGTATTGTGATGAATAGAAAATTGCTTGGCAGACAGGAAACAAAGTGTAGGAGTAAACAGGTCTTTTTCTGAATGGCAGGCAGTGACTCGTGGGGTACCACAGGGATCAGTGTTAGGACCCCAGCTATTCACAATATATATTAATGATTTAGAGGAGGGAACTAATTGTAATATCTCCAAATTTTCAGATGCCACAAAACTGGGTGGGAGGGTGAGTTTTGAGGAGGATGCAGAGAGGCTTCAGGGTGATAGGGACAGGTTGAGTGAGTGGGCAAATGCATGGCAGATGCAGTACAATGTGGATAAATGTGAGGTTATCTACTTTGGTAGCAAAAACAGGAAGGCAAATTAATATCTGAACTGCTATAAACTGAGAGAGGGGACTATGCAATGAGACCTGGGTGTTCTCGTACATAAGTCGCTGAAAGTTAGAATGCAGGTGCAACAGGCAGTAAAAAAGGCAAATGGTATGTTGGCCTTCATAGCGAGAGGATTCGAGTGCAGGAGCAGGGATGTCTTGCTGCAATTATACAGGGCCTTGGTGAGGCCACAGCGGCAATATTGTGTGCAGTTTTGGTCTCCTTATCTGAGGAAGGATGTTCTTGCTATTGAGGGAGTGCAGCGAAGGTTTATCAGACTGATTCCTGTGATGGCGGGACTGACGCATGAGGAGAGATTGAGTCAGTTCGGATTAAAGTCGCTGGAGTTCAGAAGAGTGAGGAGGGATCTCATGGAAATCTATAAAATTCTAACAGGGCTTGACAGGACAAATGAAGGAAGGATGGTCCCGATGGTGGGGGAGTCCAGATCCAGGGGTAATAGTCTAAGGATAAAACTTTCAGGACTGAGATGAGGAGAAATGTTTTCACCCAGAGAGTGGTGAGCCTGTGGAATTCTGTCATCAGGCCCCTATCTAAGGGGGATTGGAAGATTCTGGCCAATGCCTCTGCTATTACCACCAATCCTTCCCACAGCAACCATCATTCTTCCCATCCAGACCGGGTAAATGGTCGGGTTTATTGTGGAACACAAATAATTGGATCGAAAAGGGTTAACTGAATCTGTTTGTTCAGTGACTGTAATTAATGTCAGTCTCCATTGACCCTAATTGTGTCACTGGAAGTTTTCCATCTTCTATTAATAAGGGGTTACTTTCAATGTGTTATATCATAGTGTCAGCGGGAAATTTAGCACTAACAGAGATCAGCAGCGTCTGAGAGCGAGAGAGAGAGGATAGATTCGAATCTGAGGAGAATAGATCGGAATGTTAAAACAATGGATCAGAATCTGAGAGCAGTAGATTGGAATGTTACAACAATTGGACAGCGACTGAGAACAATAGATTGGAATATTACAACAATGGACAGGAGTTTATCCTCGGAGCTTTACTATCTTTCTACAAATTATGATCGGTACTCATTAAACACTCGTATCTATCGTGCACTGATTATTATTCAATACATTTATTATCCCATCCTGGCTGCTATTGGTGTCCCTGGTAAGTCCCTCTATCAAGCTATTAATTCTATAAGCCATGTTTAAGTGCATTACTGCTCCTGTAATTTACTCTGCCCTTCTTGCTGCCGTTGTATTCCTGGTGAATATCTCCAGCTATGAGCTCGATAAACCATTTCTCACTGTATAACAGTTCTTGTCATTTACTCTCTCATCTTTGCTGCTGTTGCTGTCTCTATTTCAGGCTAGGAGATCTGTAAACCCTATTTCACTGAAATGTTGTACTGCAATGCAAATTTTGGGAAGACTGAAGCAAATGTAATTGGTCTCCGTCACGAAGTCCATCTCCTATCAGTCAACAGCATACCCCACCCTGCCCAATATCTGAGGCAAACCAGACTGATTACAACATCTGTTATATTTAAACCTGAGCTGAGTTCATCTCCGTATTCTCTCCATCACAAACCCTACCTACTACCACCTCTGTAATATTACCCATCACCACCTCTGCCTCAGCCCATTTGCTGCATAAACCCTCATCCCTGTCATTGTTAAATCCACACTTGACTATTCCAATTCTATCCTGGTCACCCTCCCAGTTATAAATATATGTAAACCAAAGCCCATCCAGAACTCCGCTGCCTGTATTCTAACTCACACCAAATCCCCATCACCCATTACCCCTGTGCTCACTGATCTACATTGGCTCCCGGTCTGGCAGCATCTTAATTTTAATATTCTCATTCTTGTGTTTGAACTCCATCCATGGCCTCACCCCTCCATTAGTCCAATTCCCCTGTATATTGCCATATTCTAGAAATACCTTTGCCTTCAAATCTGTTTCCATGTCCCCCTTTAAAGTGAATTTCCTTCCCTCTCTATCTCTCCCTGGTGGTGCCCCGTGCTGGGCAGGGTCCTAGCCTGGGTATACCATGCATGTGCTGTTCGTGTGAGGAAGGGTTTTCATTGACGTAGATCAGCCATTCCGACAGCTTTGATGTACTTCTTTGAAACTTGGTATGTGCATGTCCACTGACCACCTGTGTTAGGCACTCTCAGCTGAACATACATTTAGCAGCACGAGGAACCCCCTCTCGTGTTATTTAAAAGGACCAAGCGTCCAACTTACAGGTGAGGGGCTTTTGACTTACTTCTGCTATTGTAATGTTAGTGGCGGTTCTGTGGATGGTTTTCTGGAGATTGTGTTGTGAGCTGCTGCAGACATGCAGGGAGGACAGAGGATTTGGTGACCCAGGTCTTGACAAGCAATTGGGACTGTAGTTACAGTGTCTCTGGGTCTGTAACATGAACAACAAATGGAGCAGAGGCTGCAGAGAGGGGAGGCTCTGTAAAGAGGGAGGAGTGGGGGGCTCTGCCCTACTCACCCCTGCTTTTCCAAGAGCACTTTTCCTACCTACACCTGACCCAGGAGCAATGTGTGAGGTGACTCTGATTCAATAAGGAGGTGGTCACAGAGCTGTGTCACCTCCTGTAACACAACCTGGAGCCTCACACCAGGGTGAGGACAGAGCTGTCAGTGGCCGTTAAGGTCACAGTTTCATTGAACTTCTATGTTTCTTGATCTTTCCAGACAGGAGCAGGAGACATATCCAACATAGAGTCACAGAGAGTGATAGAGATATTTACGACACAGAAGGTGGCCAGTCGGCCCCTCCATGCCAGCTCTCTCTGGAACGATCCAGTCAGTCCCAATCCCCCACTCAATTCCCGTATCCCTGCAAGTTCATTTCCTTCAGGTGTCCATCCAGATTCCTTCTGAAATCATTGATTGTCTCGGCCACCCTCATGGGCAGTGAGTTCCAGCTCATTACCATCCACTGTGTAAAAACGTTCTTGCTCATATTCCCCCTGCATCTCTTACCCAAAGCCTTCCATCTGTGTCCCATAGTCCGTGTTTCATCAGTTAATGGGAACATTTTTTCCTTGTCAATCGTATCTAAGCCTATCATAATCGTGTACACCTCTATCAAATCTCTCTCAGTCTCCTTTACTCCAGGGAGACCAACTCCATCTTCTCCAAACTAACCATTAGAATTAGAATTAGGGCATTACAGCGCAGTACAGGCCCTTCGGCCCTCGATGTTGCGCCGACCTGTGAAACCATCTGACCTACACTATTCCATTTTCATCCATATGTCTATCCAATGACCACTTAAATGCCTGTAAAGTTGGCGAGTCTACTACTGCTGCAGGCAGGGCGTTCCACGCCCCTACTACTCTGAGTAAATAAATTACCTCTGACTTCTGTCCGGCATCTATCACCTCTCAACTTAAAGCTATGTCCCCTCGTGTTTGCCATCTCCATCCGAGGAAAAAGACTCTCACTATCCACCCTATCTCACCCTCTGATTATCTTATATGTCTCTATTAAGTCACCTCTCCTCCTCCTTCTCTCCAACGAAAACAACCTCAAGTCCCTCAGCCTTTCCTCGTAAGACCTTCCCTCCATACCAGGCAACATCCTAGTAAATCTCCTCTGCACCCTTTCCATAGCTTCCACATCCTTCCGATAATGCGGTGACCAGAACTGCACGCAATACTCCAGGTGCGGTCTCACCAGAGTTTTGTACAGCTGCAGCATGACCTCGTGGCTCCGAAACTCGATCCCCCTACTAATAAAAGCTAACACACCATATGCCTTCTTAACAGCCCTATTAACCTGGGTAGCAACCTTCAGGGATTTATGCACCTGGACACCAAGATCTCTCTGTTCATCTACACTACCAAGAATCTTCCCATTAGCCCAGTACTCTGCATTCCTGTTACTCATTCCAAAGTGAATCACCACGCACTTTTCCGCATTAAACTCCATTTTCCATCTCTCAGCCCAGCTCTGCAGCCTATCTATGTCCCTCTGTACCCTACAACATCCTTCGGCACTGTCCACAACTCCACCGACCTTAGTGTCATCCGCAAATTTACTAACCCACCCTTCTACACCCTCTTCCAGGTCATTTATAAAAATGACAAACAGCAGTGGCCCCAAAACAGATCCTTGCGGTACACCACTCGTAACTAAACTCCAGGATGAACATTTGCCATCAACCACCACCCTCTGTCTTCTTTCAGCTAGCCAATTTCTGATCCAAAGCTCTAAATCACCTTCAACCCCATACTTCCGTATTTTCTGCAATAGCCTACCGTGGGGAACCTTATCAAACGCCTTACTGAAATCCATATACACCACATCCACTGCTTTACCCTCATCCACCTGTTTGATCACCTTCTCGAAAAACTCAATAAGGTTTGTGAGGCACGACCTACCCGTCACAAAACCGTGCTGACTGGCGCTAATGAACTTATTATTTTCAAGATAATTGTAAATCCTATCTCTTATAACCTTTTCCAACATTTTACCCACAACCGAAGTAAGGCTCACAGGTCTATAATTACCAGGGCTGTCTCTACTCCCCTTCTTGAACAATGGGACGACATTTGCTATCCTCCAGTCTTCCGGCACTATTCCTGTCGACAATGACGACATAAAGATCAAGGACAAAGGCTCTGCAATCTCCTCCCTAGCTTCCCAGAGCATCCTTGGATAAATCCTATCTGGCCCAGGGGACTTATCTATTTTCACACTTTCCAAAATTGATAACAGCTCCTCCTTGTGAACCTCAATCCCATCTAGCCTAGTAGCCTGAATCTCAGTATTCTCCTCGACAACATTTTTTTTCTCTACTGTAAATACTGACGCAAAATGTTCATTTAACACTTCCCCTATCTCCTCTGATTCCACATACAATTACCCACTACTATCCTTGATTGGCCCTAATCTAACTCTAGTCATTCTTTTATTCCTGATATACCTAAAGAAAGCCTTCGGGTTTTCCCTGATCCTATCCGCCAATGACTTCTCGTGTCCTCTCCTTGCTCTTCTTAGCTCTCCCCTTAGATCCTTCCTGGCTAGCTTGTAACTCTCAAGTGCCCTAACTGAGCCTTCACGTCTCATCCGAACATAAGCCTTCTTCTTCCTCTTGACAAGCGCTTCAACTTCTTGAGAAAACCACGGCTCCCTCACTCGACAACTTCCTCCCTGCCTCACAGGTACATGCTTATCAAGAACACGCAGTAGCTGCTCCTTGAATAAGCTCCACATTTCGATTGTTCCCATCCCCTGCAGTTTCCTTTCCCATCCTTCGCATCCTAAATCTTGCCTAATCGCATCATAATTTCCTTTCCCCCAGCTATAATTTTTGCCCTGCGGTATATACCTGTCCCTGCCCATCTCTAAGGCAAACCTAACCGAATTGTGATCACTATCACCAAAGTGCTCACCTACATCTAAATCTAACACCTGGCCAGGTTCATTACCCAGTTCCAAATCCAATGTGGCATCGCCCCTGGTTGGCCTGTCTACATACTGTGTCAGAAAACCCTCCTGCACACACTGGACAAAAACTGACCCATCTAAAGTACTCGAACTATAGTATTTCCAGTCGATATTTGGAAAGTTAAAGTCCCCCATAACAACTACCCTGTTACTCTCGCCCCTGTGGAGAATCATCTTCGCTATCCTTTCCTCTACATCTCTGGAACTATTCGGAGGTCTATAAAAGACTCCCAACAGGGTGACCTCACCTCTCCTGTTTCTAACCTCGGCTCATACTACCTCAGTAGACGAGTCCTCGAACGTCCTTTCTCAAACCTTGTAACTAAAGCCCCGCCATCACTGGAGCCATTATGTTAAATCTCCTCTGCACGCTGTCAGGGACCTTCACGTCCTTCGTAACGTGTGGTGACCAGAACTGGACAAAGTTCTCCAGGTGGGGCCTTACCAAAGCTTTATAACGTTTCAGCATAACTTCCCTGCTTTTGTATCTTTGCCTCTAATGATGAAGCCCAAGATCTGATATGCTTTGCTAAACACCCTCCTGATATTTCCTGGTACCTTCAAAGACGAATGCATATGGAGGCCCAGGTCCCTCTATTCCTGCACAACGTTCAGAACTGTGTCATTGAGTCTATATTGCCTTCCTATTCCTTCTGACGAAATACATCACCTCACACTCCTCTGTATTAAATTCCACCTGCCACTTCTCTGTCCATTCTGCCAGCCTATCAATGTCCTGTTGCAGAAGGTTTGTATCATCCCCCCTGTTTACCACACCTACAAGATTGGTATCATTGGAAAATTTTGAAACTCTACTCTGCATTCCAAGGTACAAGTCATTTATATATATCAAGGAAAAAAAGATCAGCGTTCCGAGCACTGATCCTTGGGAAACATCACTGTCTACCATCCTCCAGTCTGAAAAACAACCATTTCACACATTTCTCTTTTTGCTGTCCTTTGGACAATTTTTGATCCAATTGGATGCTATTCCCTGAACTTCAATTTTGTTAATCAAGCTTTTGTTTGGTTCTTCATCAAATAATTTCATAACATCCAGGTAGACAACATCCACCACATTCCCATCATCAACCTTCTCTGATGATCGAAATTAATTCCATTAGTTCATTAAGCATAATCTGCCTTTTGGAAATCCGTGTTGACAATCCTTAATTAACTCAAACCTCTCCAAGTGTGTGTTGTCCTTTTTCCCTGATTATTATTTCTAAAACCTTACCTGCCACTGATGTTACACGAACTGACTAGTAGTTACTAGGCCTGTCTGTTGTCCATTGATAATTCTGGGAGGTGAGGGTGACCATCGATGTCATCATTTACTCCCTCAGCAGGGAGAAGCAGGATGAGAGATCCCTCGGCTTTGTCAGGATAGCGGGATTTCTGATGGTGTCCGTGGCTCTGCGGGGCCCCAATGTCAACGGGGAGAGGTACAGGAACTGGAAGAACTCTCACTCCATTAATGTACAGTTGGTGTGTGAGCATGCCCAGTACACCATGTTGGTGAATGTCCATTATCCTGTCAGCAGCCACCAGACCTTCATTCTGAAGCAGTCAGCCGGTCCCAACACTTCGGGGCTCCATGGAAAACAATAATGTGGCTAATCGCAACAAAGACAATCCCCCTCTAGACACCGCTCATGTTTCTACATCCCCAAACCACCTCCGACCGTCAACCAACCTCACACAATTAACTTGTGTATAACGTGAGCAATGGAGTCACCAGGAACATGGTGGAACAGACCATCGGTATGATGAAGCAATGTTTCTGATGTCTGAACCGCTCGGGGGTAGCCCTCCAGTACACACTGGAGCAGGTGTCCAAGTTCATGGTGTTCTGCTGCACCCTTCATATCAACAGCATCATGAGGTCACAGGCATTGGCATCAGAAATCCGGAGGCTACCTCAGGAGGAGGAGGAGAAGGATGCAGGGAGGATATTTCCTGGATGCCTTCCACCCGGATAGGCTGTCGGAGAGTCCTTGCTAAGATACCGGTTCCCATAGGACGACTTCCCTTTCCCACCATGGATCCCCCATTCTCCACCATTACACCCATCTGAGACGCCCCATCACAGCGTCCCCGTGGGCATCATCCTGCAATAAAACAATCAGAATTATTACAGCAAAGAGGAGCTATTCAGCCCATCGTGTCTGCTGTGGCTCTCCGAATAAGCAATTCACCTAATCCCATCCTCTGCCTTTTTCCCATAACCCTACATATTCTTCCTTCTCATAGACCAGTTTGTTCAGCTTCAGCATAGTTATAGATGTGGTCACCCCACAGATTTAGATTATGCAGGGAGAGAGGGAATGGGTGATCAGCAGGCAGTAAAAAAGAACTAGTCAGGTAGTGTAGGAGGCCCCTGAGTCCATCTCACTCTCTAACAGGCATTCAGTTCCGAATGCTGAGGAAAGTGATGCTTCATCTCGGGAGTCCAGCCAGAGCCAAGTCCATGGCGCCACGGGTGGCTCAGCTGCAGAGTGGGATACAGGGATGAATGGAAGAGCCATAGTGATAGGTGAGTCAATAGTCAGGGGAACAGACAGACGTTTCTGTGGCCACAGACGTGAATACAGGATGGTGTGCTGCCTCCCTGGTACCAGGGTCAAGGACCTCAGTCAGCAACGGCAGAACATCTTGAAGCAGGAGGGGAACAGCCAGACGTCGTGGACCACATGGGAACCAATGACATAGGTAGAAAGAGGGATGTGATCTTGCAGTCAAAATATAGGGAGGTGGGGAAGAAATTAGCAAGCAGGACCTCAAACATAGTCAAAAAGTGGAATTCTCCAGATTACTTGCAGTGCCAGGTGCAACTTAGTATAGAAATAGAAAGATAAGGCAGATGAATACCTGGCTGGAAAGTTGCTGCAGGAGGGAGGGATTCATATGCCTGGTAAACTGGGACCTGCTCTGTGGGAGATGGGACTTTTACAGGCCGAACGGGTTGCACGTGAACAGAGCCAGGACTGGATTCCTTGCGGAACGTTTTAGAAAATAGAACACAGAACAGTACAGCACAGTATAGGCTCTTCGGCCCTCGATGTTGTGCCGAAACTTTAACCTACTCTAAGATCAAACTAACTACGTACCCTTCATTCTACTATCATCCATGTACCTATCCAAGAGTCGCTTAAATGTCCCTAATGTATCTGCTTCTACTACCACCACTGGCTGTGCATTCCACGCACTCACCACTCTCTGTGTAAAGAACCTACCTCTGACATCTCCCCGAAACCTTCCTCCAATCACCTTAAAATTATGCCCCCTGGTGATAGCCCTTTCCACCCTGGGAAAAAGTCTCTGATTATCCACTCTATCTGTGCCTCTCATCATCTTGTACCCCTCTATCAAGTCACCTCTCATCCTTCTTCGCTCCAATGAGAAAAGCCCGAGCTCCCTCAATCTTTCTTCGTAAGGCATGCCCTCCTGTCCAGGCAGCATCCTGGTAAATCTCCTCGGCATCCTCTCTAAAGCTTCCACATCCTTCCTATAATGAGGCAACCAGAACTGAACACAATATTCCAAGTGTGGTCTAACCAGGGCCTTACAGAGCTGCAGCATAACCTCGCAGCTCTTAAACTCAATCCCCCTGTTAATGAAAGCCAAGACACCATGCGCCTTCATAACAAACCTATCAACTTGGGTGTCAACTTTGAGCGATCTATGGACATGGACCCCAAGATCCCTCTGTTCCTCCACACTACCAAGAATCCTGTCTTTAAGCTGGTATTCTGCATTCAAATTCGACCTTCCAAAATGAATCATTTCACACTTTTCCAGTTTGAACTCCATCTGCCACTTCTCAGCCCAGCTCTGCATCCTGTCAATGGCCCGCTGCAACCTGCAACAACCTTCCACACTATCCACAACTCCAGCAACCTTCGTGTCATCGGCAAACTTGCTAACCAAGCCTTCCACTTCTTCATCCAAGTCATTTATAAAAATCACAAATGGCAGAGGTCCCAGAACAGATCCCTGCAGAAGACCACTGGTCACCGAGCCCCATGCTGAGTACTACCACCCTCTGTCTTCTATGGGCCAGCCAATTTTGTATCCAGACAGCCAACTTCCCCTGTATCCCATGCCTCCTCACTTACTGAATGAGCCTACCATGGGGAAACTTATCAAACGCCTTGCTAAAATCCATATACGCCACATCCACTGCTCCTCCTTCGTCACTGTGTTTTGTAACATCTTCAAAGAATTCAATAAGGCTTGTGAGGCATGACCTGCCCCTCAAAAAGCAATGCTGACTGTCTCCAATCAAACCATGCTTTTCCAAATAATCATAAATCCTGTCTCTCAGAATCCTCTCCAATAATCTGTCCACTACCGACGTAAGACTGACTGGTCTAAAATTCCCAGGGTTATCCCTATTCCCTTTCTTGAACAAGGGAACAACAGTTGCCACCCTCCAATCATCCGGTACTACTCCAGTGGACACTGAGGACGCAAAGATCATCGCCAAAGGCGCGCAATCTCTTCCCTCGCTTCCCGTAATATCCTTGTGTATATCCCGTCTGGCCCCGGGGACTTATCTGTCCTCATATCATTCAGAATTTCCAGTACATCCTCCCTCTTAACCTCAACCTGTTCTAGCATATCAGCCTGTTCCACGCTGTCCTCACAAACGACCATCCTCCGCTCACGAGTGAATACTGAAGCAAAGTATTCATTTAGGACCTCCCCTACCTCCTCCGACTCCAGGCACAAGTTCCCTCCACTATCCCTGATCGGCCCTACCCTCACTCTGGCCATCCTCTTGTTCCTCACATAAATGTAGAACACCTTGGGAGTTTCCTTAATCCTACCCACCAAGACTTTTTCAAGTCCCCTTCTAGCTCTCCTAAGTCCATTCTTCAGTTCCTTCCTGGCTACCTTGCAACCCTCTAGAGCCCTGTCTGATCCTTGCTTCCTCAACCTTAAGTAAGCTTCCTTCTTCCGCCTGACTAGCTGTTCCACATCACTTATCATCCAGGGTTTCTTCACCCTACCATCCCTTCCCTGCCTCATCGGGCCAAACCTATCCAGCAGTCGCAGCAAGTGCTCCCTAAACAACCTCCACATTTCTGTTATGCATTTGCCTGAAAACATCTTTTCCCAGTTTATGCTCCCCAGTTCCTGTCTAATAGCCTTGTAATTTCACTTCCCCCAATTATATATTTTCCCATCCCGTCTGCTCCTGTCCCTCTCCATGACTATGGTCAGGGAGTTGTGATCACTATCACCGAAATGCTCTCCCACCGAGAGATCTGCCACCTGGCCTGGTTCGTTGCCAAGCACCAAGCCCAACATAATCTCCCCTCTAGTCGAATTTTCGAGGAGGATCTGCCGACTGAGGCACTGTGGGTTGAGGTCAGGAACAGGAAAGGAGCAGTCACCTTGATGGGAGTTTTCTATAGGCCCCCCAATAGCAGCAGGGAGGTGGAAGAGCAGATTGGGAAACAGATTTTGGAAAGGAGCAGAAGTCACAGGGTAGTAATTATGGGGGATTTCAACTTCCCAAATATTGATTGGCAACTCTTTAGATCGAATAGTTTGGATGGGGTAGTGTTTGTGCAGTATGTCCAGGAAGCTTTTCTGACTCAGTATGTAGACTGCCCGACCAGAGGGGAGGCAATATTGGATTTGGTACTAGGTAATGAACCAGGGCAAGTGATAGAGCTGTTGGTGGGCGAGCACTTTGGAGATAGTGATCACAATTCTGTAGCATTCACTGTGGTAATGGAGAGGGATAGGTATGTGCAACAGGGCAAGGTTTACAATTGGGGGAAGGGTAGATATGATGCTGTCAGGCAGGAACTGAGGAGCATAAGTTGGGAGCATATGCTGGCAGGGAAGGGCACGGTCGAAATGTGGAACTTTTTCAAGGAGCAGATAGTAGGGGCCATTGATAAGCATGTCCCTGTCAGACAGGGAAGGGATGGTCATGTGAGGGAACCGTGGTTGACAAGAGAGGTTGAGAGTCTTGTTAGGAAGAAGAAGAATGCGTATATAAAGTTGAGGAAAAAGGGCACAGGCATAGCTCTGGAGGGATACAAGATGGCCAGGAAGGATCTGAAGAAAGGGATTAGGAGAGCTAAGAGAGGGCATGAAAAATGCTTGGCGGGTAGGATAAAAGAAAACCCCAAGGCCTTTTACGCGTATGTCAGAAATATGAGGATGACTAGGGGGACCATAGGTCCGGTCAAGGACAATAGCGGGAGACTGTGTGTTGAGCCGGAAGAGATAAGTGAGGTTTTGAATGAGTACTTCTCTTCGGTATTTACGAATGAGAAGGGGTGTATTACTGAAGAGGACGGTGTGAAACAGACTGGTAAGCTCGAGGAAGTGCTCGTTAGGAGGGAAGATGTGTTGGGGTTTTTGAATAACTTGAAGATAGACAAGTCTCCCGGGCCTGACGGGGTATATCCAAGGATGTTATGGGAAGCAAGGGATGAAATTGCAGAACCGCTGGCAATGATCTTTTCATCTTCTCTGCTGACGGGGGTGGTACCAGGTGATTGGAGGGTGGCAAATGTTGTGCCCCTGTTCAAGAAAGGGAATAGGAACAACCCTGGGAATTACAGGCCAGTTAGTCTTACTTCGGTGGTAGGCAAGTTGATGGAAAAGGTGCTGAGGGATAGGATTTCTGAGCATCTGGAAAGACACTGCTTGATTCGGGACAGTCAGCACGGTTTTGTGAGGGGTAGGTCTTGCCTCACAAGCCTGATTGAATTCTTTGAGCAGGTGACCAAGCAAGTGGATGAGGGTAAACCAGTGGATGTGGTGTACATGGATTTTAGTAAGGCATTTGATAAGGTCCCCCATGGTAGACTTATGGAGAAAGTCAGGAGGCATGGGATAGTGGGGAATGTGGCCAGTTGGATTAAGAATTGGCTAACTGATAGAAGGCAGAGAGTGGTCTTAGATGGTAAATACTCAGCCTGGAGCCCAGTTACCAGTGGCGTGCCGCAGGGATCAGTTCTGGGTCCTCTCCTGTTTGTGATTTTTATTAACGACTTGGATGAGGAAGTCGAAGGGTGGGTCAGTAAATTTGCAGATGATACAAAGGTTGGTGGAGTTGTGGATACCGAGGAGGGCTATTGTCGTCTGCAAAGGGACTTGGATAGGTTGCAGTGCTGGGCTGAAAAGTGGCAGATGGAGTTTAACCCTGAAAAGTGTGAGGTCGTCCATTTTGGAAGGACAAACATGAATGCAAAATACTGGGTTAACGGTAGGGTTCTTGGGCATGTGGAGGAGCAGAGAGACCTTGGGGTCTATGTGCATAGATCATTGAAAGTTGCAACTCAAGTGGATAGGGCTGTGAAGAAGGCATATGGGGTGTTAGCGTTCATTAGCAGAGGGATTGAATTTAAGAGCCGTGAGGTGATGATGCAGCTGTACAGGACCTTGGTAAGGCCTCATTTGGAGTACTGTGTGCAGTTCTGGTCGCCTCATTTTAGGAAGGATGTGGAAGCCTTGGAGAGGGTGCAGAGGAGATTTACCAGGATGTTGCCTGGAATGGAGAATAAGTCTTACGAGGAAAGGCTGAACATTCTAGGCCTCTTCTCATTAGAAAGGAGAAGGATGAGGGGTGACATGATAGAGGTTTATAAGATGATCAGGGGAATAGATAGGGTAGACAGTCAGAAACTTTTTCCCCGGGTGGAGCAAAGCGTTACAAGGGGTCATAAATTTAAGGTGAAGGGTGGGAGATATAAGGGGGATGTCAGGGGAAGGTTCTTTACCCAGAGAGTGGTCGAGGCATGGAATGCCTTGCCCGGGGAAGTTGTTGAGTCAGAAACTTTAGGGACTTTCAAAAGGCTTTTGGATAGGTATATGGATAAAGGAGAATGATGGGGTATAGATTAAATTGTCCTTGACAGAGGACAAAGGATCGGCACAACATTGTGGGCCGAAGGGCCTGTTCTGTGCTGTATGTTCTATGTTCTATATGTTCTATCTACATATTGAGTCAGGAAACCTTCCTGGACACACCTGACAAAAACTGATCCATCCAAACGATTTGCACTAAGGAGGTTCCAATCAATATTAGGGAAGTTGAAGTCACCCATGACAAAAACCCTGTTACTTCTGCACCTTTCCAAAATCTGCCTCCCAATCTGTTCCTCCGTGTCTCTGTTGTTACTGGGGGGTCTACAGAAAACTCCCAACAAAGTGACTGCTCCTTTCCTGTTTCTGACTTCCAACCATAATGACTCAGTAGACACACCCTCCTCCACGACCTCCCTTTCTGCAACTGTGATACTATCCCTGATTAGCAATGCCACTCCCCCACCTCTATAACCTCCCTACCTATTCCTTTTCAAACATCTAAACCCAGTGACATCCAACATCCATTCCTGCCCCTGTGATATCCCCGTCTCTTTAATGGCCACACTGCTAGTACTGTTGGAAGGGTTTAAACTAGTTTACCAGTGGGGATGAGGACCTGAGGATAGACTCAGCTGGGACAAAATCAGAAATGAAAATGGAAGGTGGAAAATTAATGGATGAGTCTGGAAGACAGAGGAAATGAGGGTGAGTAAATAAAAAAAGGTTTGGCAGTGCTCAGGGGTATCTATTTCAATGCAAGGAGTGCAGCAAATAAAGCAGATGAGCTGAGGGCAAAGATAGACATGTGGCAGTATGATATCATAGTTATTACAGAAACATGGCTTAAGGAGGGACAGGAATGGCAGCTCAACGTTCCTGGTTACAGGGTTTTCAGACGCAATAGGGAGGGGGTTAAGAAATGAGGGGAATGGCAATTTTGGTCAAGGAATCTATTGCAGCTGTGAGGAGGGATGATATGTTGGAAGGTACATCAACTGAGGCGATATGGATTGAGCTAAGGAACCAAAAAGGATAAATCTCATTGCTGTTAGTGTGGTCCCGTCAGCCAAACAGTCCGAGGGAGTTAGAAGAGCAGATATGTAGGCAAATCTCTGAGAAGTGCAAGAACAATAGGGCAGTAATAGTAGGGTATTTTAATAACCCCAATCTTTACAGGGATAATTTTAGTATGAAAATAATTAAGGGAACAGAAATCTTGAGGTGCATTCAGGAGAACGTTTTTGGCCAGGATGTAGCAAGTCCAACAACAGAGGGTGCAGTTTTAGACATTGTTTTTGGAAATGAAGATGGGCAGGTGGAAGGAGTGGGAGGGAAGAGCATTTTGGTGGGAGTGATCATAATTCAGTTAGTTTCAACTTAATTACGGAACAGGACAAGAGATATATCAGGAGTTAGAGTTCTCAATGGGGAAAGGAGAATATTACTAAACTGAGGAGTGAAAGTGGACTGGAAACAGCAGTTTGAAGGTAGTTCAGTCTCAGAGCAGTGGGAGGCATTCAAAGGGGAGATTACAGAGGTTCAGGATAAACATGTTCCCACAAAGAAAAAGTGTGAGGCGGCCAAATCTGGAGTCCCATGGATGTCAAGGAGCCGACAGGGTAGGATAACGCAGAAAAGGAAAGCTTCTGTCCGACACTGAGAACTTAATACTGCAGAAAGCCGAGAGGATTATAGAAAGTGGAGGGGTCAAATCCAAAAGGAAGTTAGGAAAGGAAAGTGAAGGTATGAAAGAATATTAGCAAGCAAAATCAAGGTGAACCTAAAGATGCTTTCTCAAAACATTAAGAGGAAGAGGATAACTAAGGGGAGAGTAAGACCCATAATAGATCAGAAAGGTAACCTTTGTATGAGGGTAGAAGATATTGGACTGGTTCTTATTGAGCACTTTGCGTATGTCTTCAGAAAAGAGGGGGGATTTAGATATTGTCGTTAAGGAGGAAGAGTGTGAATTATTGGATATGATAAACATAGGGAGAGAGGAAGTATTAATGGATTGGCATCCTTGAAAGTTGAAACATCACCAGAGCCGGATGAAATGTTCAAAGAAGCAAGAGAGGAAATAGCAGAGGGTCTGCCTACCATCATTTCCCAATCTCACTAGATACAGTTGTGATGCTGGAGTTTTGGAGAATTGCTAACGTTGTCCCTCTGTTTAAAAAGGGAGCGAAGGATAGTCTGAATAATTACAGGCTAGTCAGTATAACATCAGTAGTGGGCAAATTATTGGAATCTATTCTGAGAGACAGGATAAACTGTCAATTAGAAAGGCTCAGGTCAATCAAGGACAGTCAGCATGGATTTGTTAAGTGACTCTCTTGTTTGACCAAATTGATCGAATTTTTTGAAGCTGTTACAAGGAATATAGATGAGGGTAGTGCAGTTGATGTGGTCTACATGGATTTTAGCAAGGCTTCTGACAAGGTCCCACATAACAGCCTGGTTCAAAAAATAAAATCCCATGGCATCCAGAGAAATGCAGCAAGGCGGATACAAAATTGGCTCAGTGGCAGGAAACACAGGGTAATTATTGACAAGTATTTTTGCGACTGGAGATCTGACCCCATTGTCATCCCAAAGGGCTCAGTAATGGGTCCCATGCTTTCTGTGGTCTATATTAAAGATTTAGATGTAAATGTAGTGGGTATGATCAAGATTTTTGCAGACGACACAAAGATTGGCCATGCGGTGGATAGCGAGAAGGATAGCTGTAGGCTGCAGGAAGATATTGACGGTCTGGTCAGATGGGCAGAAAAATGGGAATCGAGCTGGATAAGCGTGAGGTGATGCTGTTGGGGAGCTCAAACAAGCAAAGGAATACACGATTACTAGGACAATACTGAGAAGTGTAGAGGAAGTACGGGACTTTGGAGTGAATGCCCACAGATCCCTGAAGATAGCAGGACAGGTAAATAAGGCAGTTAAGAAGGCATATGGAATCATTTCCCTTTTCAGCCTAGGTATAGAATGCAAGAGCTGGAACTGTATAAATCATTGGTAAGGCCACAACTTGAATACTGCGTGCAGTTCTGGTAACCACATTACAGAAAGGAGGCAATTGCACTAGAGGAGATTTACGAGGATGTTGCCAGGACTGGAAAAATGCAGCTATGAGGAAAGATTGGATAGGCTGGGGTTGTTATTCATGGAACAGAGAAGGCTTGAGGGGAGATCTGATTGAAATGAACAACAGTTTGTGGGGCCTGCATTGAGTGGAGGTGAAGGGTCTATTCACCTTAGCAAAAAGGTCAGTGACTAGGGGACATAGATTTAAAGTGATTGGCAGAAATATCAGAAGGGAGTTGAGGAAAAACATGTTCACTCAGAAATACAAAATTGCCTCAGTGACAGGAAGCAAAGGGTAATTGTTGACGGGTATTGACTGGAGGACTGTTACCAGTCGTGTTCCAGAGGGCTCGGTACTGTGTGCCCTGCTTTTAGTGAGGGTCTGTAACTCACTTCATGAAAGGATGGTTGAGGCAGAAACCCTCTACTCATTCAAAAGGAGTCTGGATGTGCACCTCAAGTATCATAATCTGCAGGGCTATGGATCAAGTGCTGGAATGTGGGATTAGAATAGGTGGATAACATTTCGGCTGTCACAGACACGATGGGCCAAGTTACCTCTTTCTGTGCCTTAAATTTTCTACGATTCTATGATTCTATAACACGAATCACGCTATCCTCGTTAACACTCACAATTCTGTCAACAAACTATCAAGACTATCAGAAATGATTTTCCATGAAGCTATCCCTGCTGCTTGTCATTTATTAAGATATGATTTTACAAGTAAGAAATATTTTTGTGCTGGGTTATGGCCTCCAGAATTTTCCAATAATCAACATTAGGCTGATAGTTACAAGGCTTATCCAACCTCCCCTTCTTGAAACAGCGTGTAACATTTACAGCCCTCCAGTTCTCTGGCAGCATTTTTAAAAATTCATTCATGCGATGTGGACACCGCTGGCCAGGCCAGCATTTATTGCCCATCCCTAATTACCCATGCGAAGGTGGTGATGAGCTGCCTTCTTGAACCACTGCAGTCCATGTGGGGTCGGTACACCCACAGTGCTGTGAGGAAGGAAGTTCCAGTATTTTGACCCAGCGACAGTGAAGGAACGGCAAGATAGTTTCAAATCAGCATGGTGTGTCGCTTGGAGGGGAACTTGCAGGTGGTGATGTTTCCATACATCTGCTGCCCTTGCCCTTCTATATGGTAGAGGTTGTGTGTTTGGAAGGTGCTGTCTAAGGAGCCTTGTTGTGTTGCTGCAGTGCATCTTGTAGATGGTACACATTGCTGCCACTGTGCGTCGGTGGTGGAGGGAGTGAATGTTGTGGATGGGGTGCCAATCAAGCGGGCTGCTTTGTACTGGATGGTGCCGAGCTTCTTGAGTGTTGTTGGAGCTGCACCCATGAGGACAAGCGGAGAGTATTCCATCACACTCCTGGCTTGTGCCTTATAGATGGTGGACTGGCTTTGGGGAGTCAGGAGGTGAGTTAATCGCCTCAGCATTCCTCGCCTATGACCTGCTCTTTGAGCCATGGTATTTATATGGCTACTCCTGTTCAGTTTCTGGTCATTGGTAGCCCCTAGGATGTTGATAGTGGTGGATTCAGCTATCGTAATGTCATTGAATATCAAGGGAGATGATTAGATTCTCTCTTGTCGGTGATGGTCATTGCCTGGCACTAGTGCAGTGCGAATGATACTTGCCAATTATCAGCCCAAGCCTTGATATTGTCCAGGTCTTGCTGCATTTCTACACGGACTGCTTCAGTATGTGAGGAGTCACGAATGGTGCTGAAAATTGTGCAATCATCAGCCAACATCCCCACTTCTGGTCTTGTGATTGAAGGAAGGTCATTGATGAAGCAGCTGAAGATGGTTGGGTCTCGGAAACTACCCTGAGGAACTCCTGCAGTGATGTCCTGGAGTTGAGCTGATTGACCTGCAACAACCACAACCATATTCCTTTGCGCTAGGTATGACTCCAACCAGCAGAGAGTTTTCCCGCTGATTCCCACGGACTTCATTTTTGCTCTGGCTCCTTGATGCCATACTCAGTCAAATGCTGCCTTGATGTCAAGGCAGTCACTCATACCTCACCTATTGAATTCAGCTCTTTTGTCCATGTTTGCACCAAGGCTGTAATGAGGTCAGGAGCTGTGTGATCCTGGCGGAACCCAAACTGAGCGTCACTAAGCAGGTTATTGCTAAGCAAGTGCTGTTTGATAGCATTGTCGATGACATCTTCCATCACTTTACTGATGATTGAGAATAGGCTGATGGGGCGGTAATTGGCTGGGTTGGATTTGTCCTGCTTTTTGTGTACAGGACATAGCTGGGCAATTTTTCACATTGACGGGTAGATGCCAATGTTGTAGCTGTACTTGAACAGTTTGATGGGGGAACGGAAGTTCTGAAGCACAGGTATTCAGTACTATTTCCGGAATATTGTCAGGGCCCATAGCCTTTGCAGTATCCCTTGCCTTCAATCGTTTCTTGATATCACGCTGATTGAATCCAACCATGAGAAGCAGTACTGTATACTCCCCTCCACATCCAGTCTGAACAATGACTGTTCACCACTTCTCTCTGCTTTCTGTCCCTGAGTCAGTGTCATATCCACACTATCACTGTCACATAAATCCATGTCATGACAAGTCTATGAAATATCCACACTATCACTGTCACATTAATCCATGTCATGACAAGTCTATGAAATATCCACACTATCACTGTCACATTAATCCATGTCATGACAAGTCTATGAAATATCCACACTATCACTGTCACATTAATCCATGTCATGACAAGTCTATGAAATATCCACACTATCACTGTCACATTAATCCATGTCATGACAAGTCTATGAAATATCCACACTATCACTGTCACATTTATCCATGTCATGACAAGTCTATGAAATGTCAGTTGATCACAGGCCGTTTGAAAATCTATATACATAAGTGGATATACATGAGTAGGGGCGAAAGATGTTGATATGGTTCTTAATGAATACTTTGTATCTGTCTGAACAGAAGAGGGGACGATGCAGATACTGTGGTTAAGGGGGAGGAGTGTGAATTGTTGGATGTGATATACATAGGGAGAGAGGAAGTATTAATGGGATTAGCATCTTCGAAAGTTGATAAATCACCAGGGCCAGATGAAATGTATTCCAAGCTGTCAAATGAAGTGAGAGAGGAAATAGCAGAGGGTCTGACCATCATTTCCCAGTCCTCACTGGATACAGGTGTAGTGCCAGAGGACTGGTGAACTGTTAACATTGTACCTCTTTAAAAAGGAGCAAAGGATAGACCGAATAATTGCAGGCCAATCAGTGTAACCTGTGGGCAAATTATTGCAATGTATTCTGAGAGACAGGATGAACTGTCACTTAGAAAGGCTCAGGTCAATCAAGGACAGTCAGCATGGATTTGATAAGGGAACATAATGTTGACCAACCTGATTGAATTTTTCGAGCAAGTCGCAAGGATGATAGATGAGGGTAGTGCAGATGATATGGTCTCCGTGGATTTTGGCAAGGCTTTTGACAAGGTCCCATGTGGCATACCAGGTAAAACAAATACAGTCCCATGGAATCCAGGGAAATGCAGAAAGCTGGATACAAAATTGGCTCAGTAGCAGGAAACAAAGGGTAATTGTTGACGGGCGTTTTACTGACTTGAGGTCTGATTCCAGTGGCATTCCACAGGGCTCAGTACTGGGTCCCCAGCTTTTAGTCGTATATATTGACGATTTGAACGTACATGTAGGGGGCATGATCAAGATGTGTGCAGATGGCACACAGATTGGCTGTGCGGTAGGTAGCGAGGAGGATAGCTAGGCTGCAGGAAAATATTGATGGCAGAAAATATTGATGGGGCGGCACAGTGGCGCAGTGGTTAGCACTGCAGCCTCACAGCTCCAGGGACCTGGGTTCTATTCTGGGTACTGCCTGTGTGGAGTTTGCAAGTTCTCCCTGTGTCTGTGTGGGTTTTCTCCGGGTGCTCCGGTTTCCTCCCACAAGCCAAAAGACTTGCATGTTGGTAGGTAAATTGGCCATTATAAATTGCCACTAGTATAGGTAGGTGGGGCGGCACAGTGGCGCAGTGGTTAGCACCGCAGCCTCACAGCTCCAGGGACCCGGGTTCGATTCTGGGTACTGCCTGTGCGGAGTTTGCAAGTTCTCCCTGTGTCTGCGTGGGTTTCCTCCGGGTGCTCCGGTTTCCTCCCACATGCCAAAGACTTGCAGGTTGATAGGTTAATTGGCCATTATAAATTGCCCCTAGTATAGGTAGGTGGTAGGGAAATATATAGGGACAGGTGGGGATGTGATAGGAATATGGGATTAGTGTAGGATTAGTATAAATGGGTGGTTGATGGTCGGCACAGACTCGGTGGGCCGAAGGGCCTGTTTCAGTGCTGTATCTCTAAACTAAACTAAAAAATATAGGGACAGGTGGGGATGTTTGGTAGGAATATGGGATTAGTGTAGGATTAGTATAAATGGGTGGTTGATGGTCGGCACAGACACGGTGGGCCGAAGGGCCTGTTTCAGTGCTGTATCTCTAATCTAAAATAAAAGTGTCAAATGGAATTCAGCCTGATTAAGTATGAGACGATGCAATTGAGGAGGTCAAACAAGGCAAAGGGATAGACAATCAATCGGAAAATACTGAGCAGTGTAGAGGAAGTGAGGGACCTTGGAGTCAATGTCCACTGATGTCCTGAATGTAGCAGGTCAGGTCGATAGGTGGTTAAGAAGGCATATGGAATCCTTTCCCTTATTAGCTGAGGTTTCGAATACAAGAGCAGTGAGGTTATGCTGGAACTGTATAAATCATTGGTTGGGCCACAACCTGAGTACTCTGCAGTTCTGGTCACCTAATTACACAAAGGATGGAATTGCACTAGAGAGGGTACAGAGGAGATTTACAAGGATGTTTGCCAGGACTGGAAAAATGCAGCTATGAAGAAAGATTAGACAGGTTGGGGTTGTTCTACTTGGAACAGAGAAGGCTGAAGGGAGATCTGATTGAAAGGGTCATAATTTTGTGGGGCCTGGATAAAGTGGAGGTGAAGAGTCTATTCACCTTAGCAGAGAGATCAGTGACTAGGGGGCAGTGACTTAAAGTGCTTGGTAGAAGGATTAGCGGGGAGTTGAGGAGAAACTTGTTCACCCAAAAATACAAATTGTGCTCAGTGGCAGGAAACAAAGGGTAATTGTTATAATAAAAGCAAAATACTGCGGATGCTGGAAATCTGAAGTAAAACACGAAATGCTGGAAATACTCGGCAGGTCTGGCAGCATCTGTGGAGGGAGAAGCTGAGTAAACGTTTCAGGTCAATGATGAAGGGTCACTGACCTGGAACGTCAACTCTGCTTCTCTCTCCACAGATGCTGCCAAACCTGCTGAGTATTTCCAGCATGTCTTGTTTTTATTAAAGGGTAGTTGATGACGGATATTTTACTGACCTGAGGACTGTTTACAGTGGCGTTCCACAGGGTTCAGTACTGCGTCCGCTGTTTGCAGTGAGAGTCTAGAAATTACTGCCTGAAAGAATAGTTGAAGCAGAATCCCTCCACTCAGTGAAAAGGAAACTGGATGTTCACCACAACTGTCATTATCTGCAGAGCTGTGGATCAAATGCTGGAAGATGGGATTAGGATAGGTGGATCATTTTTCGGCCGCTGCAGACACAATGGGCCAAGTGGCCTCTTTCTGTCTCTTAAACTTTCTATGATTATATTACATGAAACAATCACAGTTACGTCCTCAACGAACTTGATCAAGATTATCAGAAATGATATTTCATTAACCTTTCCGTGCTGCTTGTCAGTTATTATCCCGTGTTTTACAAGCAAGATATATTTTTGTGTTGGGTTATGACCTCTAGAAGTTTCCAACCACCAACATTAGACTGATAGTTACAGGGTTTACCCAACCTCTCCGTTTTAAACAGGGTGTAACATTGACAATCCTCCAGACCTCTGGCGTCACTCCCATATCCAAGGAGGACTGAAAGATTCTGTCATTTCCACCATTCCTTCCCTCATTAACCCCCACAAAACCATGCAGACTGGATAAATGTTCTACTTTATTGTGGTACAAAAAGTGTTGAATTGAAAGGGGTTAACTGAACCTGTTTGTTCAGTGACTGTAATTAATGTCAGTCACCATGGACCCTAATGGTGTTACTGGAGGGTTTCCCTCTTCTATTAATACAGGACTCCTTTCAATGTGTTTTCCGATAGTATTAGCGGGACCATCAGTTCCGGCACTAAAAGGGATCCATGGGCTGCAGAGAGCGGGAGAGGAGAGATCAGAATCTGAACAATAGATTGGAATGTTACAACAAGTGACAGGAGTTTATCCAATTGGTTTGACCTTCTTACTGCAGATTATTATTGGATAACATTAGAATGGCGGATCTATTATGCTCTGAAGATGATTCAATTTATTTACTATCCCATCCTCGCTATTATTGGTTTCCCCAGTAAGTCTCTGTATCCAACTATTAGATTCATAAACCATATTCCACTGATTTAGTGTTCTTGTCATTTAAATCGTGAGAAGGCAGAAACCATTATCTTCAGTTTCTGTCACAAGCACCATTCCCTGTCCATGATCTGCATCCCCCTCGCGAGCCATTGTCTCAGGCTGAACCAGGAAATTTACAACCTGTGGTATCTATAGAATGCTGAGTTGAGTTCATCCCCATATTCACTCCATCTCCAGCCCTGCCAATTGTTATGGCCATGTGAGGAGGGGTCAGAGTGGCTCTTCTTTATTTGACTGCAACAGTGTTTGTCCTTTATCAACAGTGAATATGCTTAACGTCTCAGTGAGCGTTCCACATCTTACCTTTGGTGTGATGGTGAAGAAATCGATTGGACAGGTTCTCTTGAGCTTAAACATGAAAGAGGTGAGTTTATTAAACTTAACAAGAGAAACCCGATCTGAATAAAATCATAAAAAAACGGAACACACAGTTACGTGCACACTCATACGAGAATCACACACACTCAAATGGATTACAGAGTGAGAAGTAAATTTGTGGTTGGATTTGAGTCCAGAATAAATTTCAAAAAACTCATTCTGTGATGTTGGGCGATTCCGTGGTCTTCCAGCTGAAGTTATATTCTTGAAGTCTTTTGCTTGTCGAAGTGCAGTATGTGGCTGGTCCACATTGCTCAGGATTTTCTTTGAGGCTTTCTTCCCCTGGTTACTCTGACTGCAGTAATCTGTAGGCTTGAGGGGTCCGCAGTCACATGTGGTTTTCAAACTTGTGATGTTAGGTGGAGGGAGAGATGGAGAGAGAGAGAGAGAGGGGTCACAGCCCTTCTGCTTCTGCACAGTTTGAATCATTGGCTTGTCTGTCTTTGTCCAGGGGAAACTCCCAGCTTTCACAGAGATGGACAGAAGGTCTCATGACTGCCTCAGTGTATTCTCTGGACCTTTCTAATGAGATTCAAGGTTAGAAACGTCTATCTCCCCAGGGCTCAGGATACCAGTATTTATACTTGGAGGAGTTTGCTCTTTCAAAGTCAATGTGTCAGGGTAGTCTTGCATGCCGTGTTAATGAATGTAATTTTAGGTCATTCAATCACTAGAGCAAGCCAATGATATTGGTCCAGGCTCATCAGACATGTGTCTCCTGTTGTCGGCCTTAGAATGTGAAAATGTGTTTCATATGCCAATTACGGTGGCCATCTTGGCTGCCAGTTTTTTCAAGGTTAACTGTAGGATTTTTTCTATTAAAAGGTTAGTGTAAGTTTCCAAACGATGAATTAAAATTCCTCATTTGGCATGTTGTGTTATCTTAACACCGGCGCAGCACATGGAAAGAAATGTGATAACGGGAACATTTCATTTCAGAACTGTGGGAAGAAAAAGAAAGCAATACACATGCATTCTGAATAATCACTTCTCAAATTCACACATTAATCTTAGAATTATTGCAGCTGACATTGTCTGTTACAGCTGTACTGATTTAACTTTTTTGGCGTTTTGTCTGGGATGGTTATGTGTCGGGTTCGACGCTGGGCAATGCATCAACGATTGCATTGTTTACCTTTTCTCTCCTCTAATGAAGTTTTAACTACTCAGGTTCCTGCACCTTAACAATCTTTCTCCCTAAACAGACAGTGTGTAATAAATTGTTTTTTTTAGACCCAGTGAGGTGTCTGAGATTTCCTCTGGGCCTTTGTTCTTGCTGAGTATGCCTTTGAAATTGTTGTGTTTGATTAGCTTTGGGTTTGGGACCTGATCATTGTGTTCTTCAGTGGGTAGATCCACACTGACCTTACTTTTAGCTTTCTGGTGAGGTACCCAAGTGCTGTTTACTTTAGGGTACGTTCCCTTCACTTTTCCCTTTACTATGGGAAGAATCAATATTTTATCTACCCTATGTCCTCTGGGACATTAATGCTCGCAGGTCTTTGTCCAGCTTTCGCTGCACTCTGCAGCGGCAGGTCGACTAGGTGAGGCATCTCCCTCACCATTGACATGCCTTTTTGGGACCTTTCCTTGTCCTTGCACGTTTCTGTAAATGCTGTTAGCAGCCTCTTTAGGCTGCCTCTTTGACCTGCATTTAAGGAGGAGAGCGTAGTGTCTGATGGATCTCACATTTCAGGGTTGGCTATTCGGAGAGTAGGGGGTTCCAGTTGGGAATCCTCCTGGCCCTCCTCTAACATGTCCTCACCGCCCTTTCCAATCCTTCCCTCCTGACTGCCTGACAGATCTGTACTTGGCTGTTCCCTCCACAGCCTTTGCTTTTTGCCTTTGGTCAGGAGTGTCAATTAAATAATTTACCTGACTATTCCTTTTGCCACTCGATTTGGACCACTGAACCGGGATTTCAGGGGTTCACCCTGCAGTGGGAGTAGTAACAATACATGGTCTCTGTCTTGAAATGTTTTAGCCTTGGCATTTCTGTCTCCTTACCTTTTCATAGCTGCCTGGGTGGTCTTTAGGTGCTCCCACAGCATAGAAATGTAGTCTAACATGGAAGACTCATCCCTGTGTCCCAAAGACCTCTTCTTGATTAGTTTAAGGGAACCTCTCACCTCGTGTCCATAAACTAATTCAAAGAGACTAAAGCCAGTGGAATCATTGGATACGTCCCTGGAAACCAACAGGAGAGATCACAGTCCTTTGTCCCAGTCATGAGGTTGCTCATAGCAGTGTGGCCTGATCATTGTCTTTAGGGTCTGATAGTACCGCTCCAAAGCCCCTTGTGACTATGGATGGTAGGCTGAGGACTTTATTTATTTACTTATTTTATTTATTTAGAGATACAGCACTGAAACAGGCCCTTCGGCCCACCGAGTCTGTGCCGACCATCAACCACCCATTTATACTAATCCTACATTAATCACATATTCCTACCACATCCCCACCATCCCTCAACTCCCCTCCCACCAACCTATACTAGTGGCAATTTATAATGGCCAATTTACCTATCAGGCTGCAAGTCTTTGGCTGTGGGAGGAAACCAGTTCATCTGCTGAAAACCCACGCGGTCACAGGGAGAACTTGCAAACTCTGCACAAGCAGTACACATAATCGAACCCGGGTCGCTGGAGCTGTGAGGCTGCGGTGCTCCAGATTACCTATGACCTTATAAAAAAAAATGGACATAAAATGTGTGTCCTGATCCGACTGGATCTCAGCAGGCAGCCTATATCGGGTAAAGAATTGGGTTAGCCCCTTCACCACAGCCTTGGCAGGGATAGTTCTTCGGGTGAATGGCCTCTGGGAATCGGGTCACCACATCCATAATGGTGAGAAGATACTGGTATCCCGTTTTGTTTTCAGCAGGTGACACCACAATCCACCAGCACTCTGCTGAAGGGGTCCCCAAAAGCTGGTATGTGAATTAGGGTGCAGGATTTATTGCAGGTTGGGGCTTCCCCACAACTTAGCACATGTGACTAGTTTTACAAAACGCCACCACATCTTTGTGAAATTGTGGCCAGTCGAAATGCTGTCTTCTGCGGGCTTTGATTTTTCATACACCGAAATGTCCATCCATTGTCCATCGTGGGCCATTCTTAATATTTATTTAAGGGACCTCAGCGGCACCACTATCTGGTGAACCACTGTCCACTCTTCATCCTCTGCTCTGTGAGGAGGTCTCCACTTCCTCATCAGCACCTCATTATTTAAATAGTAACACTCTGCAACTCCCTCTGCTTCAGTTTTGGTTTGGACAGTCTGTGCTATTTGGGTCGGCTTGTTGAGCCTCAAATAAGGAAGAACTGTTTAATACATTCTTTGGGTCCTCTAACTTCCCAAAGAAAGTTTCAGACAACCAGAATGTAGGGTAATCCGTCTCCAGTGTCAGTTCAGGGGATTATTTGGCCATGGACCGAGTCACCACACAATCAGGGAGAATGTCCGGGACCTTCTCCTGTAACTACTCTGTCTCCCGGACCTCTCTTGGTCTCTCTAGAACTACTGGGGAAGCTGCCACCTTTTCCCCTGTCAGAATATTACCCAGGAGCAGTTCGACCCATCAACAGGTAAACTAGGGACAATCGTATATAAAGTTGAGGAAAAAGGGCACAGGCATAGCTCTGGAGGGATACAAGATGGCCAGGAAGGATCTGAAGAAAGGGATTAGGAGAGCTAAGAGAGGGCATGAAAAATGCTTGGCGGGTAGGATAAAAGAAAACCCCAAGGCCTTTTACGCGTATGTCAGAAATATGAGGATGACCAGGGGGACCATAGGTCCGGTCAAGGACAATAGCGGGAGACTGTGTGTTGAGCCGGAAGAGATAAGTGAGGTTTTGAATGAGTACTTCTCTTCGGTATTTACGAATGAGAAGGGGTGTATTACTGAAGAGGACGGTGTGAAACAGACTGGTAAGCTCGAGGAAGTGCTCGTTAGGAGGGAAGATGTGTTGGGGTTTTTGAATAACTTGAAGATAGACAAGTCTCCCGGGCCTGACGGGGTATATCCAAGGATGTTATGGGAAGCAAGGGATGAAATTGCAGAGCCGCTGGCAATGATCTTTTCATCTTCTCTGCTGACGGGGGTGGTACCAGGTGATTGGAGGATGGCAAATGTTGTGCCCCTGTTCAAGAAAGGGAATAGGAACAACCCTGGGAATTACAGGCCAGTTAGTCTTACTTCGGTGGTAGGCAAGTTGATGGAAAAGGTGCTGAGGGATAGGATTTCTGAGCATCTGGAAAGACACTGCTTGATTCGGGACAGTCAGCACGGTTTTGTGAGGGGTAGGTCTTGCCTCACAAGCCTGATTGAATTCTTTGAGCAGGTGACCAAGCAAGTGGATGAGGGTAAACCAGTGGATGTGGTGTACATGGATTTTAGTAAGGCATTTGATAAGGTCCCCCATGGTAGACTTATGGAGAAAGTCAGGAGGCATGGGATAGTGGGGAATGTGGCCAGTTGGATTAAGAATTGGCTAACTGATAGAAGGCAGAGAGTGGTCTTAGATGGTAAATACTCAGCCTGGAGCCCAGTTACCAGTGGCGTGCCGCAGGGATCAGTTCTGGGTCCTCTCCTGTTTGTGATTTTTATTAACGACTTGGATGAGGAAGTCGAAGGGTGGGTCAGTAAATTTGCAGATGATACAAAGGTTGGTGGAGTTGTGGATACCGAGGAGGGCTATTGTCGTCTGCAAAGGGACTTGGATAGGTTGCAGTGCTGGGCTGAAAAGTGGCAGATGGAGTTTAACCCTGAAAAGTGTGAGGTCGTCCATTTTGGAAGGACAAACATGAATGCAAAATACTGGGTTAACGGTAGGGTTCTTGGGCATGTGGAGGAGCAGAGAGACCTTGGGGTCTATGTGCATAGATCATTGAAAGTTGCAACTCAAGTGGATAGGGCTGTGAAGAAGGCATATGGGGTGTTAGCGTTCATTAGCAGAGGGATTGAATTTAAGAGCCGTGAGGTGATGATGCAGCTGTACAGGACCTTGGTAAGGCCTCATTTGGAGTACTGTGTGCAGTTCTGGTCGCCTCATTTTAGGAAGGATGTGGAAGCCTTGGAGAGGGTGCAGAGGAGATTTACCAGGATGTTGCCTGGAATGGAGAATAAGTCTTACGAGGAAAGGCTGAACATTCTAGGCCTCTTCTCATTAGAAAGGAGAAGGATGAGGGGTGACATGATAGAGGTTTATAAGATGATCAGGGGAATAGATAGGGTAGACAGTCAGAAACTTTTTCCCCGGGTGGAGCAAAGCGTTACAAGGGGTCATAAATTTAAGGTGAAGGGTGGGAGATATAAGGGGGATGTCAGGGGAAGGTTCTTTACCCAGAGAGTGGTCGAGGCATGGAATGCCTTGCCCGGGGAAGTTGTTGAGTCAGAAACTTTAGGGACTTTCAAAAGGCTTTTGGATAGGTATATGGATAAAGGAGAATGATGGGGTATAGATTAAATTGTCCTTGACAGAGGACAAAGGATCGGCACAACATTGTGGGCCGAAGGGCCTGTTCTGTGCTGTATGTTCTATGTTCTATGTATGTTAATCCGCATGGTAAAGGGTCATGAAACTGGGTCACACTCCAACTGCACCGGATATAAGGGTATGGACATATACTGTCTTCCGATACCATTCACTAACGCTCTAGCATTCACTGCACTTTCTTTTTCCCAGCAGAAGGGATTGGGTGGCCCCTGTATCCTTGAGTATGACTATTGTTTCACTTGCCTCACTCAAGGGGTATGGGGTCACTTTTCATTAGGATACAAATTCCTGGTACCTCTCCGGGTTTTTGTTTATTATTCCCGCACTCTCTGTGGTGGGGTTACTGGGTCTGACTGCCGCAGTTGGAGGCACAGCCTGATCTGTTGTGCTTTCCATCAAGTCCCATTTTCCTGTCCTGATCTGGTGGTCCCTGATTAATGCTACAGGTTTTCCCATAACTTGCAGCATTCAGCTCGATGGTGATCTGCCTTATTCCAATGGAAACGCACAGGTCTTCGGCCATTACTCCTGCTCTCAGTGCCGTCCTATTTGGCCTGAGGATGGTCCCCTGGGTGTCCAGCTTTTGCTCCTTGCCCAAGGCTGATCGGGCTCCTATCACCCTCCCACCTTTTATTCGCGGGTCTTTGTGGTGACTAGGGAAGTGTTTCCCTTTGGGCTTAAGGCTTTGTGTACAAGGGAAAATTCATCAGCCAGAATTGCAACCTGCCTGGCTCTTTGAATATTTCGTTCCTCTTTGTGGGTTTCAATGGTAGGGAGAGCGAGTTTTTGAACTCCTTGAGATGGATCACCACTCTAAGGTTCAGATTTGTGGGCTGTAATTTGAGTGTTTGTATCCACTGGTCAAACGTAAACACAAAAACTGACTTTAAATCTTCTATAGCTACCTATTAATGAAACGTTTGGCGAAGACAAATGTGGGTCCAATACAGGCAGAGTCAGGGGAATTTATAATGGTGGACAGAGAAATGGCAGTGAAGCTAAATGATTACTTTGTGTCTATCCTCATTGAGGAAGATACAAGGAAGTTTCCAGGATTAGAGATACCAAGGGATTAGGGAGAATGAGGACATGAAGGAAATTAATATTAGTAAGAATGTTGTATTGGAGAAATTAATGGGGCTGAAGTTTGATGAGGCCCCAGGATCTGATATTCTGCATTCCAGGGTGTGGGAAGAGATAGCTATGGAGATGGTGGCTGCATTGATGACTATCTTCAAAAATTCTATAGATTCTGGAGCGGTTCCTGCAGATTGGAAGGTAGCAAATGTCACCCCACTATTTAAGCAGGGATGGAGAGTAAAAACAAGGAATTATAGACCTGCTTTCGTGCATCCGTCGTTGGGAAAATGCTGGGACTGTATTCTAAAGGATGTGATAAATGGACAGTTGGATAATAATCTGTTTGGGCATCATAAACATGGATTTATGAATGAGAAATCATGTTTGACGAACCTGTTGGCGTTTTTATTGAGGATGTTACTAACAGAATTGATAAAGGGGAGTCGGTGGACGTGTTATAGTTGAATTTTCAGAAGGCTTTTGATAAAGTCCCCCACAGGAGGTTGGTTAGCAACATTAAAGCACATGGGATAGGAGGTAATATACTGGCATGGATTAAAGATTGGTTAACAGGCAGAAAACAGTGAGTAGGAAGAAACGGGTCATTCTCACTTTGGCAGGCTGTGACTAGTTGTGACCCGCAAGGATCAGTACTTGGGCCCCAGCTGTTAACAATATATGTCAATGATTTGGATGTGGGGACCAAATGTAATATTTCCAAGTTCGCACATGACACAAAACTAGGTGGGAATGTATCTTGTGAGGAAGATGCAAAGCGTCTTCAAGGGGATTTGGACAGACATTGTGACTGGGCAAGAACATGGCAGATGGAATATAATATGGACAGTTATGACGTTATCCATTTTGGTAGGAGGAACAGATGTGCAGAGTATTTCTTAAATAGTAAGAGATTAGAAGGTGTAGATGTACAAAGGGAACCGTGTGTCAGTAAGTCACTGAAAACTAACATGCAGTGCAGCAAGCAATTCGGAATGCTCATGGTCTGTTAGCCTTTATCACAAGATGATTTGAGTACAGGAGTAGTGAATTCTTACTTCATGTGTATAGAACCTTGCTTAGACCACACCTGGAATATTGTGTGCAGTTTGGGTCCCCTTACCTTAGGAAGGATATTATTGCCATAGAGGGAGTGCAATGAAAGTTCACCAGACTTGTTCCCGGGATAGCGAGACTGTTCTATGAAGAGAGAAACTGGGCTTGTATTCTCTAGAGTTTCAAATAATGTGTCGGGATCTCATTGAAACACACGAAATAATTAAAGAGATAAACAGCGTAAATGCGTGTACGATATTTCCCCTGGTTGCGGAGTCTAGAACTAATGGATACAATTTCAAAATAAGGGGGAAGCCACTTAGGACAGAGATGAGGAGAAATTTCTTGACTCAGAGGTTTCTGAATCTTTGGAATTCTGCATCCCAGACGGATGTGGAATCTCAGTCGGTGAGTATGTTTAAACTATAGATTGACAGATTTCTAACTGCAAATGACAAAAAGGGGATATGGAGATAATGTGTGAAAAAGGCATTGAAGTGGATGATCAGCCATGGTCATATTGAATGGTGGAGCAGCCTCTATGGGCTGAATGGCCTACTCCTGCTCCTGTGTCCCTGTGTTCGGAAGCTGCTTAACTCTTTCAAACTCGAGATCATTTTAGTCAGGCTGCTTTCGGAGGGTTGGAATGTTTGACGGTACACTTCCGGTACTATCTCATGTACGCCCAGCATTGCATTTTTAGTCATCTCATAATCTGATGAACTTTCATCTGGCAACAGTGAATAAACCTCATGGGATTTTCCTGTTACTTTGTTTTGTCAGAACAGTGTCCAGCTCTCCGCCAGACATTTCAGTTGCTTTACAAGCTTTTCAAAAGTGACGGAGAATTCTGCCACATCCTCCTCATTGAACCTTGAAATGAACTGGGTGAAAGGGAGGAAGGCAGAAAGTAGGAAACATCTATCGTTGGGAAATTGTTAGAAACCATTATTAAGGAAGTAATAATAGGATATTTAGAATGTCAAAACGCAATCCATCAGAGTCAGCATGGTTTTATGAAGGGTAAATCCTATTTGACGAATTTGCTAGAGTTCTTCGAAGCTGTGACAAGAAAAGTGGAAAATGGGGATCCTGCAGATGTAGTATATCTGGATTTCCAGAAGACATTTGATAAGGTGCTGCTCAAAAGGTTAATACACAAGGTAAGATTACATGGGGTTAGGGGCAATTTATTAACTTTGATAGAGGATTGGCTAACCAACAGAAAACAGAGAGTCGGGATAAATGGGTCTTTTACTGGTTGGCAATATGTAACTAGTGGGGTACCACAGGGTTTGGTCCTTGGCCCCAGCTATTTACAATATATATTTATGACTTGGATGCAGGGATGGAAAGTACTATAGCCAAATTTGCAGATGACACTAAAATAGGTGGGATAGTAAATTGCAATAATTAAATAAGTAATTGACAAATGGATATGGATAGGTTAGGTGAATGATCCAAAATTTGGCAGATGGAGTTTAACGTGAATAAGTGTAAGGTCATCCACTTTGGTCGGAAGAATAGAAAGGCAAATTATTACCTAAATGAAGAGAAACTTCTGAGTGCTTCGGTGCAGAAGGATCTGGGTGTCCTCGTGCATGAATCGCAGAAAGCTAGTTTTCAGGTAAAGCAGGTGAAAAGGAAGGCAAATGGAATTTTGGTATTTCTTGCTAAAGGAATAGAATATAAAAGTAGGAAAGTGCTGCTGCAACTGTACAAGGCATTAATGAGACCGCACCTGGAGTATTGTGTATAGTTTTAGTCTCCTGACTTGAGGATGGATGTAGTTGCATTGGAGGCAGATCAGAGGAGGGTCTCTAGATTGATTCCAGGGATGAGGGGTTTGTCTTATGAAGAGAGATTGAGCACTTTATGCCTTTACTCTCCAGAGTTTAGAAGAATGAGAGTCGATCTAATTGAGGTAGAGATGATGATTAAGGGGATTGACAAAGTAGACATAGAGAAGACGTTTCCTCTTGTGGGACAACTTAGAATGAGAGGTCATTGTTTTAGGATAAGGGATAAGGATTTAAAATAGAGATGAAGAGAAATTTCCTCTCTCAAAGGGTCGTGAGTCTGTGGGATTCACTACCCGGAGTGCGGTAGATGCCGGGACATTGAGTGAATTTAAGGAGGAGATAGACAGATTTTTAATTAGTAATGGGTTGAAGAGTTATGGAGAACGGGCAGGAAAGTGGAGTTGAGTCCGAGATGAGATCAGCCATGATCATATTGAATGGCAAAGCAGGCTCGAGGGGCTGAATGCCTACTCCAGCTCCTAGTTCCTATGTTATTATGTTCTTATCTGGATATTTCCAGACAAGAGCGGGTGACGTATCCAGTATCTCTCTCTATGTTGTCCATTCATGTATCTGCTGTGTGACGGAGGCCATCTATGTCGGGTGAGGTGAATTGTACTGTCTGCTCCATCAGCAGGGAGAAGCAGGTGAGAGATCCCGTGGCTTTGTCATGATAGCGGGATTCCTGAAGGTCTCAGTGTCTCTGCGGGATCCCCATGGCAACGGGGAGAGGTACAGGAACTGATAGAACTCTCACTCCATCAATGTACAGTTGGAGTGTGAGCATGCCCAGTACATCATCTTGGTAAATGTCCACTGTCATGGCAGCAGCCACTGTACCTTCATTCTGAAGCAGTCAGCCGGTCCCAACACATCGGGCCCCCATGCAGAACCAGAATGTGGCTCATGACCTCTGAACCCTAGACACTCCCCTCCCCCACACAAAACCACCAGGTGAAGTAATGCTTCCGATGTCTGAACTGCTCGGGGGGAGCCCTCCAGTACATACTGGAACAGGTGTCCAAGTTCATGGTGTTCTGCTGCACCCTTCACATCATCACCATCATGAGGACACAGGCATTGGCACCAGGAATCCGCAGGCTACCTCAGTAGGAGGAGGAGGAGGCAGGGAGGATATTTCCTGGATGATTTCAAACCGGACACACTGTCGTAGAGACGCTGCTAAGATTCCAGTTCCCATAGGCCAACTTCCCTTTCCCACCATGGATCCCCCTCTTCTCCACCATTACATCCATCTGAGATTCCCCATCACAGCGTCCCTTAGGTAAGCATCCTGCAATAAAAACACCAACAAAATGTTTTTCGTGATCATCTTTATCCAACAACACATGCAATTGTACGAACAAAACTGAAATATTCACCCTTGTGTATTCCCTGTCTTGTGGGTTCCCTCAACATGCCTAGTGCTCCTGCACAGTGTTTCCCAGTGACTGCAGCATGGCTGGTGGAAGGCTGCTGTCTTTCACTGAGGGAGACTGCAGATGCCCTTGCAGGACGTCCTCGAACAACTATGGGCCTTGAGGACTCGGATTCAGACTGCACCATCTCGACATGGGCAGCAGCTCCAGCAATGTTCACTTCTGAGTCCTGTGTATTATAACTCGTTTGTAACCTCGCCCTCCGGTGATCTGTCAGATGGACTATCCTTTCCCCCTGGACTGGCTGCAGCTCACTCGTGCTTGGTGACTCACCACAGGCAGATTCTGACTCGATACCAGCCTCTAAGGTACACGCACTATAAGTATTTGATCTGGTGGCTGTGAGTGTCAGACCAAGTGATGGGACTTTCTTGCTCTTTTGCTGCTCTCTTTCTGTCTCCTGAAGCTGCTGTGACTGGGAAGCTGGCAGCATTGGGTTATAATTGGAAAGTATAAAATCAGAAGGGGAGGTTTGAGGTGAAGGATTGGGTGTGGAATGGAAAGCAGGAGGTCCATGGTCTCACTATCTCCAGCTTGTACATCAACATTTCTAACGTTTACCAGTTCTGATGAAGGGTCACAGATCTGAAACATTAACTCTGTTTCTCTCTACACCGATGCTGCCAGACCCACTGAGTATTTCCAGCACTTTCTGTTCAGGTACACAGATGTGCCCCATTGACAAACTTATCTCAGCCCTTTTTTTTAGCTTAAATTTGCATTTCTGAACATACGCAAATATTCCATTGAGAATAAAATCGTAATTACAATCATACACCTCGAAAATCCTTAGGATGTCCGTCTCCCCAGGTGTGCCTGTTTTTCTTCTCTGCCAGGTTATCAATTGACTATTTCCTGTGATATGCTAGTGAGATTGTATTTCTGGCTTTACTTATTCAAAACTCTCTGAAAGAACCGCCCCCCACCCCCCACCCACGCTCTTATTGATGAACACACACGTTTGATTGAGTGTAAACTCTTTTCGTTGCCAAATCTCCTACTCATTCATCACTCAACTGAGTTTACTATTTCTCACAAACCAAGTAAACCAAGCCTAACATCCCGATGTCTGTCTTCCCTCTCCTAACCACTGTAAGGTCTGATCTAGGGTCAGAGATTACCCAAAAGGAGGTCAAAGGGTCACAAGCAGTTTATCGAGGAGTGGCGGTTCAAATACAGCACAAAATCAGAATAAACACAGTAGAGAAACGATCTGTGACATTTGAGAAAGGCTTTCTGGCAGTGGATTAGATTTTTTAGAAGCTATTATTAAAGATGTTATAACAGGGCAGGTAGAAAAATTCAAGGTGGTTAGGCAGAGTCAACATGGTTTTGTGAAAGGGAAATTATGTTTAATCAATTAACTGGAGCTCGTTGAAGAAGTAACATGTGCTGTGGATAAAGGGGAACTGGTGGATGCACAGAACAAAGATTTCCAGAAGGCATTTGATAAGGTGCCACATCAAAGGTCATTGCGAAAAATAAAAGCTCATGGTGTAGGGGGTAACACATTGCCATGGATAGACGTTCGGTTAGCTAACAGGAAACAGAGAGCACGCATAAATGGGTAATTTTCTGATTTGCAGGATGTAACGAGAGGTGTGCCATAGGTATGTATCAGTGCTGGGGCCTCAACTTTTTACAGTTTATTTAAATGAATTAGATGAAATGACCGAAGGTGTGGTTGTTAAATCTGTTGACGTAGCAAAGTTCTGAAGAGGACATAGGAGTCTCCAAACGGACACAGATAGATTGAGTGAGAAGGCAAAGATCTGGGTAATGGTATAGAATGTGGGGAAATGTGAAATTGTCCATATTGGTAGTAATAATGAAATTAAACGAAGCATATTATCTGAATGGTGAGGGATTGCAGAACTCTGAGATGCAGGAGTATCTGGGTGTCCTGGTGCATGAATTGCATAAGGTTAGTATGTCGGTTCAGAAAGTAGTTAGGAAAGCTAATATAATGTTATCACTTATTGTGAGTGGAATTGAATACAAAGGTAGGGAGGGCATTGGTGAGACATTACCTGGAATTCTGTGTTCAGTACAGGTCAACTTATTTAAGGAAACATGTAAATGCGTTGCAAGCAGTTCAGAGAAGGGTTATTAGAATAATATGGGCGGACTGTCTTATGAGGAAAGGCCGGACAGGCTCGGCTTATATCAGCTGGAGTTTAGAAGAGTAAGGGGCGGCTTGATTGAAACATTTAAGATTCTGAGCGTGGGATAGAGCAAGTGAGGGCGACAGAGAGAGAGACGGAGAGAAAGAGAAAGAGAGAAAGAGAGAGCTGAGCTCATCGGTTGCTGAAAACCTCATCCATGCCTTTGTTACCTCGAGATTTGACTATTCTAACACACTGCTGGCTTGTTTCCCACATTCTGCACTCTGTAACCTTGTGGTCATCCAAATCTCTGCTGCCAGCTTCTAATTTACACCAAATTCTGTTCACCCAACATCCCTGTGCTTACTGACCGACATTGGCTCTTGGTTCAGTAACACCTCAATTTTAATATTCCAACCATGAGATCAAATGCCTCCATGTACTCGTCCTTCTGATTATCCCAATCCCCTGTCCATTTCCAATATTCCTGAAACTTGTTCATCTTAAAGTCTTTTGCTAATTCCCTTTATAAAGGTGGGTTTCTTTCCCTCTGTTTCTATCCCTGACCACACACTTCATCTCTTTATCATATAAAAGGGAGGCAGGAACTCTGTTGCCACTCCTACACCACTGTCAGATCTGATCGAGGGTCACAGATTAACAGAAAGGAGGTCGAAGGGTCACAAGCAAATTATTGCAGGGAAACCATTGGAAGAAATTCGGAGGGACCGGATTAATCTCCATGTGGAGAGGCAGGGATTAATCTGGAATAGTCAGCATGGCGTTGTCAAGGGGAGTTCGTGTCTAACTAAATTGATTGATTATTTTCGAGGCGGTGATGAGGGGTGTAAAGGATGGTAAAGCAGTAGTCTATATGGACTTCAGTAAGGCTTTTGATGGGGTCCCGCATGGGAGATTTCTTAAGAAGGTAAGAGCCCATGGGATCCAGGGCAATTTGGCAAATTGGATCCAAAATTGGCTGAGTGGCAGGTGGCAGAGGGTGATGGTCAAGGGTTATTTTTGCAAGTGGAAGCCTGTGACCAGTGGTGTACTGCAGGGATCGGTGCTGGGACTCTTGCTGTTTGTAGTGTACATTAATGATTTAGACGTGAATATAGGAGGACTGATCAGTAAGTTCACAGCTGACACGAAAATTGGTGGTGTTGTAAATAGTGAGGAGGAAAGCCTTATATTACAGGATGATACAGATGGGCTGGTAAGATGGGCAGAGGAGTGGCAAATGGAATTTAATCCTGAGAAGTGTGAGGTGATGCATTTTGGGAGGGCGAACAAGGCAAGGAAATATACAATGGATGGTAGGACCCTAGGAAGTACTGAAAGTCAGAGGGACCTCGGTGTACTTGTCCATAGATCATGAGGGCAGCAGCACAGGTCGACAATGCGGTCATGAAGACGTATGGGACACCTGCCTTTATTAGCCAAGGCGTAGAATATAAGAGCAGGGAAGTTATGATGGAGCATAAAACTCCAGTTAGGCTACAACTGGAGGACTGTGTATCGTTCTGGTTGCCGCACTATTGAAAGGATGTGATTGCGATGGAGAGGGTGCAGAATAGATTCACCATGGTGTTGCCTGGGCTGGAGCATTTCAGCTATGAAGAGCGACAGAAAAGGCTAGGGTTGTTTTCCTCAGAGCAGAAAAGGATGAGGGGTGTCATGATTGAGCTACACAAAATAATGAGGGGCATTGATAGGTAGATATGAAGAATCTTTTTTCCCTTAGCGGAGGGTCAATAACCATGGGGAATAGATTTAAGGTAAGGGGCAGGAGGTTTCGAAGGGATCTGAGGAAAATAACTTTCCCCCAGAGGGTGGTTGGAATCTGTAACGCACTGCCTTAAGAGATGGTCCGGGCAGGAACCCTCACAACATTTCAGAAGTATTTAGATGAGCACTTGAATCGCCATGGCAAACAAGGCGACAGGCCAAGTGCTGGGAATTGGGATTAGAATAGTTCGGTGCTTGATGGCCGGCACAGACACAGTGGGCTGAAGGTCCTGTTTCTGTGCTGTATATCTCTATAATTCTATGACTCTTTGAGGAGTAACAATTCAAATAGAGCATAACATCAGAAGAGACATAATGTACATTGGACCTGTGGCAGGTTAGAATGGCTTTCAGCTATGGATCAGATGTTAGAAGCTATTATTAAAGACGTTAGAAAGACGTTAAAGCACGTCGAAAAAATCAAGGTGATCAGGGAGAGTCAACATGGTTTTGCGAAAGGGAAATCATGTTTAACCAATATACTGGAGTTCTTTGAAGAAGTAACATGTACTATGGATAAAGGGGAACTGGTGAATTTACTGTCCTTAGATTTACAGACCACATCAAACGTCATTGTGGAAAATAAAAGCTCATAGTGTAGGGGGTAATATAATTGGCATGGATAGAGGATTGGCTAGCTAACAGGAAACAGAGTAGGCATAAATGGGTTATTTTCTGGTTGGCAAGCTGCGACGAGTGGTGTGCCACCGCGATCAGTGCTGAGGCCTCAACTTTTTACAATTGATATAAATGATTTTGATGAATGGAATGACTCCAAGATAGGTAAGAAGGTAAGTTCTCAAGAGGACATAAGAAGGTTACAAAGGGATATAGATAGGTTAAATGAGTGGTCAAAGAACTGGCAAATGGAGTATAATGTGAGAAAAGGTCAAACTGTCCATTTTGGCTGGAGGACCCGACTGTTACCTCGAGACTTAACTATTCTAACACACTCCTGGCTGCTCTCCCACATTCTATTCTCTGTAACCTTGTGGTCATCCAAAACTCTGCTGTCACCTTCTAATTTACACTAAATTCTGTTCACCCAACATCCCTTTGCTCAATGATCGACATTGGCTCTTGGTCCAGTAACACCTCAATTTTAATATTCTCACTCATATGATCAAATCCCTCATGTCCTCACCCCTCTGATTATCCCAATCCCCTGTCCATTTCCAATATTCCTGAAGCTTGTTCATCTTAAAGTATTTTACTAACTCCCTTTTTGAAGTGAGTTTCTTTCCCTCTGTCTCTATCCCTGACCACAAATTTCATCTCCCCAGCTCTACTGGTGCTGTGGAAGTTTGGATCCATAAAATGGTGTGAGCTGCACTGCCGGTCACATCCAGTACATTGTACAGGACACCCAGGCTGGCCGGGGTGCTGGTGTCGGTGTAATGTGTGTGTGTCTGTAGTGTGAGGAAGGTCTGAATATGGTGTTAATCAGCCATTCCGGCAGCTTTGATGTACGACTTTGAAACTTGGCCTTTGCATGTCCACTGACCGTCTGTGTCTGTCACTCTCAGCTGAACATACATTCAGCAGCACGAGGAACCCCCTCTAGTGTTATTTAAATAGACCGGGTATCCATCATACAGGTGTAGGGCTTTTTACTGACTTCTGCCATTGTAATGTTAGTGGAGGTGCTGTGGATGGTTTTCCGGAGGTTGTGTTCTGAGCTGCTGCAGACATTCAGGGAGGACAGAGGATTTGTTGACCCAACTCTGGAGAAGTTATAGGGACTGTAGTTGCAGTGTCTCTGGGTCTGTAACATGACCAACAAATGGAGCAGAGGCTGCAGAGAGGGGAAGCTGTGCAAAGAGGGCGGAGGAGGGGGCTCTGCCCTACCCACCCCGGGTTTTCCAAGAGCAAAAAGAGCAGTGATCCGAATAACGAGCCCTGGAAATCACCCCTGTATACTCCCAGCGAGTCTGAACAACAACCTTTCAGCACTTCTCTCTGTTTACTGTTCCTTAGCCAATGTTATATCCACACTGTCACTGTACCATTAATCCATAGTGTTCAGTTTTCATAACCTGTCTATTGAATGTGATTTGATCAAACACCTTTTGAAAGTCCATATTTCTAACTTCAATCACATCACCCTCATGAACCCTCTCCATTGTTTTATCAAAGAACTCCATCAAGTTTACCTCACCACCACCTCTCTCCACTGTTGTTAAATTATCAGACTGCTTATCCAACACCCAGTACTGGATGAGCAGAAATTTCCTCCAATTAAATATTGGGAAGACTGAAGCCCTTGTTTTCACTCCCCTCTCTAACTCTGTTCCCTTGCTATTGATTCCATCCCTCTCCCTGTATCAGTCTGAGATTCATACAGTTTGTTTGCAGCCTCAGTATCACATTTGATCACAAAATGAGCTTTAACCTCATTTTCAGGATATCATTACAACCGCCTACTTCCACCTGAGTAACAGCGCCCGACTTCACCCCTGTCTCAGCCCATCTGCTGCTGAAATTCATTCCTGCCTTCCTTATCCCTAGAAATTACTACTCCAACACACTTTTCTCTGATTTCCCACCTGCTACTCTCTGTAAACTTAATGTCCTCCAGAACTCTGCTGCCATGTCCTAAATCGTGCCACGTCCCGTGCACATATCACTGACCGACTTTGACTCCTGATCAAGTAATCTCTTTATTTAAATTCTCAACTTATTTTTCCTCCATGACCTCGCCCCCGTCCTGTATATATCTGTGCTCCTCTAATTCCGGCCTCTTGTGCATCCCTGATTTTAAATGTTCCACCATTGGTGACCACACCTTCAGTTACCTCAGCTCCAAGCTCTAGAATACCCTCCTTCCACCTCTCCGCCTCTCCATCCCGCCACCTCTCCACCACCCTTTCCTCTTTTAAGACACCTATTAAAACCTACATCTTTGACCACGCTTTTGGTCCTCTGACCTAATAATTTCTAATATCTCTCGGTGTCATGTTTTGTTTTATAAGGAAGCATCATGGGATGTTTTATTACATTAAAGACACTATATAAAATAAGTTGTTGTTGTCGTTTGCCATACATGATTTTGAATTCGCATTTGCGTGCTGCTTCTCAAATGTTATCCCTTTTATGAGTAAGGAATACTTATATCCTGCTTGTGACCATTAGAAATTTCCAACCACGGACATTAGACTGACTGGTCATTAATACAGGTTTTACCCCATCTCTCCTTTTTTAAACAGGGTGTAACATTTACAAGCCTCCAGTTCTATGTTATCACTCCCATATCCAAGGACGATTGAAAGATTCTGTCCAGGGCCTCTGTTATTTCCACATTTCCTTTCCTCAGTAGCCTCATGCATCCCATACAGACAAGGTAAATTTTCTACTTCTTTGAGGTACAAAAAGTGTTGGATGGGAAGTGGTTAACAGAACCTGTTTGTTCAGTGACTGTAGTTAATGTCAGTCTCCATGGACCCTAATTGTGTCACTGGAGGTTTTCCATCTTCTATTAATAAGGGATTCCTTTCAAGGTTTAATACCATTGTGAAAGTCGATCGTCAGCTTCACCACTTACAGGCATCAGCTGCACCAGAGAAAGGGAGAGGATAGATCGGAACCTGAGAACAATAGATTGGAATGTTACAACAATGGGTCAGAATCTGAGAACAGTGGATTGGAATGTTACAAAAATGGGCAGAGGATTATCATGGCCTCTTTACATACTTTCTACGTATGATTCGCTGTCTTTAACATCCCGGATCTATTACGCACTGTTGATTATACAACACATTTACTATCCCATCCTTGCTATTGTTGGTGTCCCTGGTAAGTTTGTCAATACAGCTATTAATATTATAAACCATATTTAACTGCAATAATGTTCCTGGAATTTACTCTGCCCTCCTTACTGCTGTTGTTAGTCCTGGTGAATCTCTGTCTCCAGCTATTAGCTCCACAACCATTGCTAATAGTATTATAGTTCTTGTAATTTATTCTCATCTTTCCTGCTGTTACTGCCCTGGTAAGTCTTCATTTCCACAAATACGATCTGTAAACCCTGGTTCACTGAAATACTGTTCAAGTAATGTTTTTTTCTCTGAAGCCCGAAACCAGTGTTATTGGTCTCCATAAGAAATCCTGTCCCCGATCTGTGAACTACATACTCCAAGTCCAATGTCTGAGACTGAACCAGACTGTTTGCAACCTCTGTGTTCTATTTAAACCTGAGCTGTGTTCATCTCCATATTCTCTCCTTCACAAACCCTGCCTACTACCACCTCTGTAATATCACCCATCTCCACCTCTGCCTCAGCCCATCTGCTGCACTAACCCTCATCTGTGCCTTTGCATAGTGTCAGTGGGAGTATCACATCACTCCCAGCACTAATAGGGATCAGCGGCTCTGGAGAGAGGAAGAGGATAGATTAGAATCAGAGAACAATAGATTGGAATGTTACAACAATGGGCAGGAGTTTCATCTGGGAGTTTAACTTTCTTTCTGCAGATTATGATCAGTTCTCATTAAACAGTCTGATCTATTCCGCACTGAGGAATATTCAATCCATTTACTACCCCTTCCTGGCTATTATTGGTGTCCCTAGTAAGTCTCTGTATCTAACTATTAATTCGATAAACCATGTTGAACTGCATTCCCATTCTTGTCATTTACTCTGCCCTCCTTGCTGCTGTTGTTATTCCTGGCAAATATATGTCTCCAGGTATTATCTCTATCAACCATTGCCAAGTGCTTTAGAGTGCCTGTAATTTACTCTCCCATCTTTGCTGCTGTTGCTGTCCCTGGTAAGTCTGTATTTCCCGCTATGACATCTGTAAAATCTGTTTCACTGAAATAATGTTCTTGCTATTTAAATTTGGGAAGAGTGCAGTTGTCATTGGTCTCCATAAGAAATTCCATCCACTATCCATGAACCATGATCTCCTCATTGCCAAATATCTGAGGCTGAACCAGACAGTTTGCAACCTCTGTGTTCTATTTAAATCTGAGCTGAGTTCATCTCCATATTCTCACCAACCCTGCCGACTATCACCTCTGTACTAACACACATCTCCACCTCTGCCTCAGCCTATCTGCTGCATAAACATTCATCTGTGCCTTTGTTAAATACACACTTGACTATTCCAATTCTATTCGGGTCACCCTCCCATTTATAAACCTGAATAAACCACAGCCCATCCATAACTATGCTGCCTGTATTCTAACTCACACCAAATCCCGATCACCCATCAACCTTGTGCTCACTGATCGACATTAGCTCCCGGTCTGGCAGCACCTTAATTTTAATATTCTCATTATTGTGGTTGAATCTCTCCATGGCCTCACCCCTCCAATTAATCCCATTCCCCTCTCCATTCCCATATTCCTACAACTCTTTTGCCTGAAAGTCTTTTCTTCAATTCCTTTTTAAAAGTAACTGTTTGAAAAGGCACTGTTCGAAAATTAGAGGTCGCCCTTTTCAGACAGAGATGAGGAGACTTTTCTTTTCCTCAGATGATTGTGTGATTTTGGAAATCTCTGCCTTAGAAGGTGGTGGAGGGGGCGGGGGGGGGTCATTGTATATTTTTAACGCAGAGGTAGATAGATTTTTGTTAGGCAAGAGAATCCAAGTTTATCGGGGGTAGATGGGGGTGCGGAATTCGAAACACAAACAGATCAGCCATGATCTTATTAGATGGTGGAGCAGGCTTGACGGTCTGAATGGCCTACTTCTGCCCCTAATTCATATGATCCTATAGCTGTTCTCTCTGTTTATCTACTCTGGCAATGATTTTCAGCTCTACAGCACCACTGGGCCCAACGCCATGTAAGTTTGTATCCATAAAATAATACGAGCTAAGCTGCTGGTCACTTCAAGTGTTCCATGCTGGAGAGGGCTCGAGCCCCCGTTCACCAAGCATGTGCTGGTAGCGTGTGGAGGGGTCTGTATATATCTTCTATCAGCCATTCCAGCAGCTGTGATGTACGTCTTTTAAACTTGGACTGTCCACGGAACGCCTGTGCTAGTCACTCTCAGCTGAACATAGATTCAGCAGCACGAGGAAGCCCTTCTAGTGTTATTTAAAAAGGACCAGGCATCCAACTTACAGGTGAGGGGTTTTTGACTTACCTCTGCTATTGTAAAGTTAGTGGAGGTGCTGTGGATGGTTCTCTGGAGGTTGTGTTGTGAGCTGCTGCCGACATTCAGGGAGGACAGAGGATTTGGTGACGCAAATTTGGACAAGGTATGGGGACTGTAGTTACACTGTCTCTGGGTCTGTAACAAATGGAGCAGAGGCTGCATAGAGGGGAAGCTCTGTAAAGAGGGAGGAAGAGGGGTCTCTGCCCGACGCACCTCCGGTTTTCCAAGAACACTTTTGCGACCTACACCTAACCCAGGAGCAGTGTGTGAGGTGACTCTGATTCAATAAGGAGGTGGTCACAGAGCTGTGTCACCTCCTGTAACACGACCTGGAGCCTCACACCAGGGTGAGGACGGAGCTGTCAGTGGCTGTTAAGGTCACAGTTTAATTGAACTTCTATGTATCTGGATCTTTCCAGGCAGGAGCAGGAGAAGTATCCAACATCGAGTCACAGAGACTGATAGAGCCATTTAGGACATAGAAGGAGGCCATTCATCCCATCATGTACATGCTGGCTCTCCATGGAGCAATCCATTCAGTCCCACTCGCCCGCTCAATCCCTGTCGCAAATTCATTTCATTCAGGTGCCCACCAGCTTTCATTTGAAATCACTGATTGTCTCTGCTTCCAACACACTTGTGGGCATTGAGTTCCAGATCATTAACACACGCTGCATAAAGAAAAATGTTCTTCCTCATATTCCCCCTGCATCTCTTGTCAAAAACTTTCAATCCGTGCTCCTAGTCCATCTTCCATCAGTTAATGGGAACACTTTTTCATTGTCTAAATTATCCAGACCTGTCATAATCTTGTAACCTAACCTTGTAACTAAAATCCACCATCCCTGGAATCATTCTGTTAAATCTCTTCAGCACCATTTCAAAGACCTTCACAATCTTTCTGAAGTGTGATGACCAGAATTGGACAAACTAGTCCAGCTGAGACCTAACCAGAGATTTTTAAACATTCATCATAACTTCTCTGCTTTTGAACTCAATACCTCTCTTTATGAAATCCAAGATTATATGTATTTTACGAACCAATCTCTCAATATGTCCTGTCACCTTTCAAGATGGATACACATGCACCCACAGGTCTCTCTGTTCCTGCACACTGTTTAGAACTGTGTTATTAAGTCTATATTGCCTTCCTATCCTCTCTGTCAAAATGCCTCACCTCACACTTGTCTCACACTTTCATCTGCCACTTGTCTGCTCAATCTACATAGTATCTATGTCCTGTCACAGGTGGTTCTGAACATACTCACTGTTTGTCACAGCTCCAAGTTTGGTATCAGAGGCGGATTTTGAAATTCTACTCTGTATTCCAAGATCCAAGTCATTTATACACAGCAAAATTAAACAGTGGCCCGAGGACTGATCCTGGGGGAATACCCACTGTCAAACATCTTCCAGTCTGAAAAACTGTCATTTACTATGACACACTGTTTTCTCTATGTAAACCTTTGTTTTTATCCAATTGGACACTGACCCTTCCGTTCCATTTGACTCAATGTTGGTTATTAACCTTTTTTGTGGTATTTTATCAAACACATTCTTCAAACCAATCTAGACAACATCCATCACATTCCCTTCATCAACCTTCTCTATTACATCATCAAAAGTGCAATTAAATTAGTCAAGCATGACTTTCCTTTTGTAAATCTATGCCGGCTATCCTGAATTAACTCAATCCTCTCAACATGCCTGCTGTTTTATCCCTGATTATTGTTCTAAAACTTTTCCCACCACTGATGTTGGACTAACTGGCCTGTAGTTGCGAGGACTGTGTGTTGTCCATTGATGCATCCGCTAGGTGAGAGAGGCCATCTATGTTGGGTGAGGTTAATACATCATTTTCTCCCTCAGCGGGGAGAAGCAGGATAAGAGGTCCCGTGGCTTTGTCAGGAGAGCCACATTCCTGATGGTCGAGTTGTCTCTACGGTGTCCCCATGTCAACGGGGAGAGGTACAGGAACTGAATAAAATCTCACTCCATTAATGTACAGTTGGTGTGTGAGCATGCCCAGTACATCATGTTGGTGAATGTCCCACAGTGTCACCTTGGTCACTATGCTGCAATAAAAAACACCAACAACAATCTTTTCATTAACATCTTTATCCAACAGCACATCCAATTATACAAACAAAACTGAACTATTCACCCGTGTGTATTCCCTTAGTGCCTATCTTGTGGGTTCCCTCGACTTGCCCAGTGCTCCGATGCAGTGTTTCTCCAGTGACTGCAGCATGGCTGGTGGAAGGCTGCTGACTTTCACTGGGGAGACTGCAGATGGCCTTGCAGGATGTCCCCGAGCAGCTCTGTGACTTGAGGACTTGGAATCGGACTGCACCACCTCGACATGGGCAGCAGCAGCCTGGGCTGGCTGATGGGTAACAGCAAGGACACTGGTGGAGTGACAGTGAATGGAGAACAAATACTGTCATCCTGAGAGAGGACAACAGGTTCCTTCTCCACAGAGACACTGTCATTCCCACGGGGCGACACCTCAGCAATCCTAGTAATTAACTGGATCACAGATTGCTGGACTGCTGTCAGATCCTGCAAACCCCTTTGAACACTGAGATCCACAGCCATGATGGCAGCAGTCTGATCCTGCATGGCAGCAAGCATGGATCTCATGTCCTCAATCTGAGCTTCCACTGCAGCACTGAGACGTCATATAATTCTGGTCTCTTGAACATCCCGAGTTTAATTACTCTACCATTGGCGGCCGTGCCTTCAGCTGCCGAGGCCCTAAGCTCTTCAAGAGAAGAGCAGAACTTCTTCAAGGTAGGCATTCCTGGAAGAGAAGTGACAGTGAATTAAATACTAAACTGAAAGAAAAATACTGCGGCTGCTGGAACTCTGCAATGAGAACAGAAATTGTCAGAAATAGTCAGCAGGTCCGGCACCATCTGTGCAGAGAGAAACAGAGTTAACGTTTCAGCTCTGCCTTACATACCTCGTGTTTTACAAGAGAAAAAAGAGCAGTGGTCCTAATATCGAGCCCTAGGGAACACCACTGTCTACTGTCATTGAGTCTGTACAACAACCTTTCACCACTTCTCTCTGTTTACTGTCCCTTAGTCAATGTTATAGCCACATTGTCACTGTCCCTTTAATCCATAGGGTTCAGTTTTCCTAACCATTCATCAGAACTGGTAATGGTTAGAAATGTAACAATCTGTCATTTAAACACTCCCCTCTCCGTCCCATCACAATCCTTCCTTCGTGTTCTTCTTCCCCCTTCCCCTCTTTCACTTGCTCAAAGACTGTTACATTTCGAACGTTTACCTGTTCAATTGACTATTTCCTATCATATGCCAATGACATTGTATTTCTGGCATTACTTATTCAGAACTCTCTTAAAATTCCGCTCCACTCGTCCCGCCCCGCCCCGCAACTCTTAGTGATGACACACACACGTTTGATCGTGTGTAAACTCTCTCTGTCTCCAAATCCATTTTGGCAGGAATATTAAAAACCAAGAATGTTATCTGAATGGTGATGGATTGAAGAAATCTGAGATGCAGAGGGATATGCGTATCCTGGTGCATGAATTGTATAAGGTTAGTCTGCAGGTTCAGCAAGTAATTAGGAAAGCTAATGGAATATTATCATTTATTGTGAGCGGAATAGGACACAAAATTAGGGTGTTTATATTTCAGTTATACAGAGACCTCATCTGGAGTACTGTGTACAGTATTGGTCTCCTTATTTAAGAAAGGATGTAAATGGGTTGGAAGCAGTTCAGAGAAGTTTTACTGGACTAAAACCTGGAATGGGCGGGTTACCTTATGTTGAAAAGCTGGACAGGCTCCTCTTATATCAGCTGGAGTTTACAAAAGTAAGAGGCGACAGGATTGAAGAATATAAGACTCTGAGTGTGGGACAGAGCAAGTGAGGGAGACAGAGAGAGAAACAGAGAGAGAGAGAGAGCTCAGTTCATCTGCTGCTGAAACCCTCATCCATGTCTATGTTACCTCAAGACTTGACTATTCTAACACTCCTGGCTGGTCTCCCACATTCTACTATCTGTAACCTTCTGATCATCCAAAACTCTGCTGCCATCTTCTAATTTACATTAAATTTTGTTCACCCAACATCCCTGTGCTCACTGACCTACATTGGCTCTTGGTCCAGTAAAACCTCAATTTTAATATTCTCACTCATGTGATCAAATCCCTCATGTCCTCACCCCTCTGATTATCCCAATCCCCTGTCCATTACCAATATTCCTGAAACTTGTTCATCTTAAAGTCTTTTTCTAATTCCCTTTTTAAAGTGAGTTTCTTTCCCTCTGTCTCTCTCCCTGACCACACATTTCATCTCTCCAGCTCCACTGGTGCTGTGGAAGTTTGGATCCATAAAATGGTATGAGCTGCACTGCTGGTCACATCCAGCACATTGTACAGGAAACCCAGGCTGGCCGGGGTGCTAGCGTGTGTGTAACGTGTGTGTGTCTGTAGTGTGAGGAAGGGACTGAATATGGTCTCAATCACCCACTCCAGCAGCTGTGATGTACATCTTTGAAACTTGGTCTTTGCATGTCCACTGACCGCCTGTGTTAGTCACTCTCAGCTGAACATACATTCAGGAGCACGAGGAACCCCCTCTAGTGTTATTTAAAGGATGAGGCATCCAACCTACAGGTGAGGGGCTTTTAACTTACTTCTGTAATTGTAAAGTTAGTCGAGGTGCTCTGGATGTTTTCTGGAGGTTGTGTTGTGAGCTGCTGCAGACATTCAGGGTCGACGGAGGATTTGGTGACCCAACTCTGGACGAGGTATGGGGACTGTAGTTACAGTGTCGCTGTGTCTGTAACATGATCAACAAATGGAGCAGAGGCTGCAGAGAGGGGAAGCTCTGCAAAGAGCGAGGAGGAGAGGGCTCTGCCTTACATACCTCGTGTTTTCCAAGAGCAAAAAGAGCCGTGGTCCTAATACTGAGCCCGAGGGAACACCACTGTCTACTGTCATTGAGTCTGAACAACAACCTTTCACCACTTCTCTCTGTTTACTGTTCCTTATTCAATGTTATATCCACACTGTCACTGTCCCTTTAATCCATAGGGTTCAGTTTTCCTAACCTGTCTATTGAATGTCACTTAATGAAACACCTTTTGAACGTCCATATATATAACTTCAATCACACCACCATCATCAACCCTCTCCATTGTTTTATCAAATAACTCCATCATGTTTACCTCACCACCACCTCTCTCCACTCCTCCACTGTTGTTAAATTATCAGACTGCTTATCCGACATCCAGTACTGGATGAGCAGAAATTTCCTCCAATTAAATATTGGGAAGACTGAAGACATTGTTTTCACTCCCCACTCCAACTCTGTTCCCTTGCTATTGATCCCATCCCTCTCCCTGGTAACAGTCTGAGATTCGGACAGTATGTTTACAACCTTGGTGGCACATTTGAACACAAAATGAGCTTGAACCTCATTTCAGGATATCATTACAACCGCCTATTTCCACCTCAGTAACATCACCCGACTTCACCTCTGTCTCAGCCCATCTGCTGCTGAAACCTCATTGATACCTTTGTCACCTCTAGATGTGATTATTCCAACTCACTCCTGGCTGATCTCCCACATTCTACTCTCTGTAAACTTGAGGTCATCCAAAACTCTGCTGCCCATGCCTTAGCTCACACCAAGTCCCGTTCATCTATCACTGACCGACATTGGCTCCCAGTCAAGCAATGTCTTGATTTTAAAATTCTCATCCTCGTTTTCAGATGCCGCCATGGTCTCTCCCCCACCCCACCCCCATATATCTGTAATCTCCTCCACCTCTACAACCCACTGCGAGACATGTGCTCCTCTAATTTCAGCCTCTTGTGTAGCCCTGATTTTAATCCCTACACCACTGGCGTCCGGGATTTCAGCTGCCTAGGCCCAAAGTTCTGGAATATCCTCACTGCACAGTTTTCTTTTTTCATTCTTTCATGCGATGTGGGTGTCACTGACAAGACCAGCATTTGTTGCCCATCCCCAATTGCCCTTGATAACTGAGTGGTTTGCTGGACATTTCAGAAGTCAGTTTAGAATCAACCACATCGTTGTGGGTCTGGAGTCACATGGAGGCCAGACCATATAAGGATGGCAGATTTCCATTGCAAAAGAACATCAATAATCCAGGCTGTTCAGATTTGTATTAATTAATTGAATTTTATAACTTATTGAAATTTAAATTGCACCAGTTGCCACGGTGGGGTTTGAACCCATGTCCTCAGGGAATCAGCCTGATCCTCGGTATTACAATTTTGGTCATATTACCACTCCGCTACGGTCACCGCCTTTCCGTCTCGCTTTCCTCCTTTCAAGTACTCCTTAAAACCTATCTCTTTCTTCAAGCTGTTGGCCATCTGATCTAATATCTCCTGTTGTGTCTCAGTGTCATACTTTGCTTCATAATGATCCTGTGAAGTACTTTGGGATGTTTTATAACATTAAAAGCACTAGATAAATATAAGTTGTTGTTGAGGTTTGGCAGACATGCTTTGTCATCACCATATTCCTACTGCTGTCTATTTATTATTCCATGTTTTTCAAAGCAATGAATATATTTGTCCTGGGTTATGAAATTTCCCCATCAGTGACATTAAACTGTCTGGTCAGTAAATACAGTGTCTACCCCATCTCTCCTATTTTTCAAATAGGGTGTAACATTTACAACCCTCCAGCCCTCTGTCACAACTCCTATATCCAAGGAGGATTGAAAGATTCTGTCCAGTGCCTCCGCTATTCCCACCTTCCCTTCCCTCAGCATCTCTCAGACATCCCATCCAGACCAGATAAATGTTCTACTTTATTGTGGTACAAACAGTGCTGGACTGAAAGGGGTTAACTGAACCTTTTGTTCAGTGACTGGAATTAATGTCAGTCTCCATGGACCCTAATTGTTTCACTGGAGGGTTTCCATCTTCTATTAATATGGGAGTCATTTCAATGTATTATCACATAGTGTCAACAGGAGCATCAAACCCGGCAGTAAGAGGGACCAACAGCTCCAGACAGAGTAAGAGGATAGATCAGAATCTGAGAACAATAGATTGGAATGTTACAACAATGGACAGGAGTTTCATCTGGCAATTTGACGTTCTTTCCACATATTATGACTTGTACTCATTAGACTATCGGATCGTTTCAGCTCTTCAGGTTATTCAATATATTTACTATCCCATCCTCGCTATTATTGGTGTTCCTGGTAAGACTCTTTATCCTGCTATTAATTCTATAAACCGTGTTTAACTGAATTACTGCCCCTGTCATTTTCTCATCCCTCTTTGCTGTTGTTGTTACTCCTGGTGAGTCTTTGATAAAGGCTGTAAACTCTACGAAGCATTGCTAATTTTGTTACTGGTCGTGTAATTTTCTCTCGTGGCGTTGTTTGTGTTTATGTTCCTGGTAAGACCCTGTATAGAGCTATCAGATTGTTGCTGTGCCTAATCTGCACTTACTCTTGAAGAATTCACAGAATCGGACTGGTGGAAGGTATATCAATGTTTATTCACACATTAAATCATCAGGTACAAGCACTCACTACTTGCATGTTATACTACCCCAAGACACGAGGTGATCAGTCTCAGAATGGCAGCTGCCCTTCTATTCTCTGAGTCCATGACTCAGGGAATTTTCTTGAGTGTTCTTCCTCGGGGTTCTCGTGCTGTCACCATTTTCAGCCATTGTCTACTGTGAGTCTAATCATACCTCATGCCAATAGAAACTCCTTTATCTGGTTTGTGCAGGGACACTGTCTGGTAGAATCTCTCTCTTGTTTCAGCCTGCTTTTCTGTATGGTCCACAATTCCTTGACCATCTGTTTGCTGTGCTCCTTCTAACCAGCCCCTCTATGTTTCAAAACGTTGTGTATTGTTGTGTGACGAGCCTCATTGTTTCAATTACGTTTTTATGTGTTTTTCCTGAGTCTACACCCACCACCACACACACCCCCCCCCCCCCCACCCCCCGTCCCCCTCTGATCATGCAGGGCTATGCCCAATGGATCACACTCTCATGTCTCTCAGGTAGTACACTTGTGCAATTATAATTTCATTGTTAACGCAAGATCATAAGTAGAAAGCATAGTTAAAGAAAGCACAATGTAAACATCATTGTTACTTAATTAATCACTTGTGCGAGCATAACGCAGTCGCAATTTAACTTTTAGAATACATTTGTCATTCATTAATTCATTTTAAGTATCGACCAATAGTTATACAACTACCCTCGTGTTACATTATTAATTGTCAATATTTTAATGGAGCAAGTTCGAATACTGATTGCCTTTAAGGTAGCTGTCCAACCTGTGTTCATACATCCTCTCACATTCCTTAATCAATTTCTTAAGTTTCCAAATTAAGTATGTCACATCTATCACCATGACACCCGAAACGACTATCAGGACATGGGAGATATTTCTAATCCAGGGTGTATCTTCACGTTTGACCCCCAGTTCCATAAGTCCTCCCACCAGGTAGAATCATTTATCTCATCAATCTGAACTTGTATCATCTTCCACTGTTGTTCCAGATTGTAGTACACTACAGCAATGGCTTCTCGTTGCTGCCTCTCTTGACCCAAACGTATGGGCAATGGCTGAATGGCTTATTAATATTCCCGCAGGTAATTTATCAAGTCGTCCTTAATACTTTCTGTAACAATTATCGTTTCTGTCTTTCTTTTATGTATGCCGACCAACTCCATCTTCTCTACTCCAGTTGGTATTTGTGGGTTGAAAAGCAACGTACTTTTGCTCACCAGACAAATCCGGTTATGTCCATACTGGTACTCCTTCATTGTGGTGGTTAAGCAATATGTCCCCTTTGCCTTATAGGCCACATGGGTTAACCTGATAATGCCTTCCTAGTTTCCATAGTGCAATTTATAGTGGTATTAAATTCACATTTTGATTCTGCTGTTTTATATGTATGTATGTATATATATATATATATATATATATATATAGAGTGAGGACAGATGACCACATGGTTTTCCAGACTGCACTTAGACAAAGTTGTCCCAATTATCTCCTTTACAATTTTCACAACATAGGTCAATATATCATAGTATTTTCTGTAATCCTCTCCTCGCTGCATCTACTATTCTCTGTAGTAATAGGACAGATGGAAAAGGTTTGCCATCTGCTGACACAAAACCTCTCGCTTCCCACAGAGGGAGGTACTCGGTTAAACTGTTACACACGTACATACTGTCAGAATTTATATCAACCAATGGGGGAAACATGTGGTTGTGTCACCACAAAGTGACTGCAGCTAGTTCGGCACGCTGCACAGTTCAACTCGCCAGTAACTGTAAGGCAATGTCTTTAATAGGTTTTCCATTATGATCCTGTATATGTAATCCGCACTTTGCCTGCCTAATCCCATCCTCCACTGCAGATGAACCATCAACAAAAATGTTGAGTGCTGGTTTGATTTCTGATTTCTTCCATTGGACACTCCCGCCCCGCAATGATTTTGACACAAAATGTCCCTTGAGGGCCTTTTCTGTCAAAACCTGACACTCATGGAGTTCAGCCTGGTAGATTAAATTGTCTGCCAAGCATGTCAAAGTATTTTCCTTTTTTACTGAAATATATCAACTTTGCAAGAGCAAGGTCCACCGAGCAATGTGATTCTGACTAACATTACCGTCCTTCAGTCATCCATCCACTAGCAACTTGAAGGGTGTGTGTTCAGTTAGGATAGTAACGGGGCTGAGGCTGACAATATAACATTACCGTCCTTCAACCGTCCATCCAGTAACAACTGGAAGGGTGTGTGTTCAGTTAGGATAGTAACGGGGCTGAGGCTGATAATATAACATTACCGTCCTTCAACCGTCCATCCAGTAACAACTGGAAGGGTGTGTGTTCAGTTAGGATAGTAACGGGGCTGAGGCTGACAATATAACATTACCGTCCTTCAACCGTCCATCCAGTATCAACTGGAAGGGTGTGTGTTCAGTTAGGATAGTAACAGAGCTGAGGCTGACAATATAAAATTACCGTCCTTCAACCGTCCATCCACTAACAACTGGAAGGGTGTGTGTTCAGTTAGGATAGTAACGGGGCTGAGGCTGACAATATAACATTACCGACCTTCAGCCATCCATCCAGTAACAACTGGAAGGGTGTGTGTTCAGTTAGGATAGTAACAGGGCTGAGGCTGACAATATAACATTACCGTCCTTCAACCGTCCATCCAGTAACAACTGGAAGGGTGTGTGTTCAGTTAGGATAGTAACAGGGCTGGGGCTGACAATATAACATTACCGTCCTTCACCCATCCATCCAGTAACAACTGGAAGGGTGTGTGTTCAGTTAGGATAGTAACAGGGCTGAGGCTGACAATATAACATTACCGTCCTTCAACCGTCCACCCAATAACAACTGGAAGGGTGTGTGTTCAGTTAGGATAGTAACAGGGCTGAGGCTGACAATATAACATTTCCGTCCTTCAGTCATCCATCTAATAACAACTGGAAGGGTGTGTGTTCAGTTAGGATAGTAACAGGGTTGAGGATGACAATATAACATTACCGTCCTTCAACCATCCATCCAATAACAACTGGAAGGGTGTGTGTTCAGTTAGGATAGTAACAGGGCTGAGGCTGACAATATAACATTACCGTCCTTCAGACGTCCTTCCACAAACAACTGGAAGGGTGTGTGTTCAGTTAGGATAGTAACAGGGCTGAGGCTGACAATATAACATTACCGTCCTTCAGTCATCCATCCAGTAACAACTGGAAGGGTGTGTGTTCAGTTAGGATAGTAACGGGGCTGAGGCTGACAATATAACATTACCGTCCTTCAACCGTCCATCCAGTAGCAACTGGAAGGGTGTGTGTTCAGTTAGGATAGTAACAGGGCTGAGGCTGACAATATAACATTACCGTCCTTCAACCGTCCATCCAGTAACAACTGGAAGGGTGTGTGTTCAGTTAGGATAGTAACAGGGCTGAGGCTGACAATATAACATTACCGTCCTTCAACCGTCCATCCAGTAACAACTGGAAGGGTGTGTGTTCAGTTAGGATAGTAACGGGGCTGAGGCTGACAATATAACATTACCGTCCTTCAGTCATCCATCCAGTAACAACTGGAAGGGTGTGTGTTCAGTTAGGATAGTAACAGGGCTGAGGCTGACAATATAACATTACCGTCCTTCAACCGTCCATCCAGTAACAACTGGAAAGGTGTGTGTTCAGTTAGGATAGTAAGAGGGCTGAGGCTGACAATATAACATTACTGTCCTTCAACCGTCCATCCAGTAACAACTGGAAGGGTGTGTGTTCAGTTAGGATAATAACGGGGCTGAGGCTGACAATATAACATTACCGTCCTTCACCCGTCCATCCAGTAACAACTGGAAGGGTGTGTGTTCAGTTTAGATAGTAACGGGGCTGAGGCTGACAATAAACGTAAAATTTTGAATCACCCAGAAGACGGCCAGCAAATCTTTTTCACACATTGTAAAGGCCCTTTCTACTGATCTTAACAAGTGAGATGCGTATTCCACTCGGGAGAATTGGCCATGTTTCTTCTGAAGGAATACCGCTGATAAGGTGGTATCTGTGGTAGCGACATCGAGGGCAAAGGGTAGGGGGTGGGTCCGGCACCTGTAACACCGGATCTATGTCCAACCACTGGTGGAATGTTGACGGACTATCATCTAATCCCTGGGGGAGACACATCCAGGTGTACAGTTGTCCGGGAATGTAAACACAAATTTATATTGACACCCTCGTGCCAGCGAGAGTCTGGATAAAACTCCATCTGCCATTTCTCCGCCCCAGTCTCCAACCGATCCATATCCTGCTGTATCCTCTGACAATCCTCATCATTTTCCGCAACTCCACCAAGCTTTGTGTTTTCCACAAACTTACTAATCAGACCAGCTACATTTTCCTCCAAATCGTTTAGAAATACTACAAACAGCAAAGGTCCCAGCACTGATCCCTGCGGAACACCACTATTCACAGCCCTCCATTCAGAAAAGCGCCCTTCCACTGATACCCTCTGTCTTCTATGACCGAGCCAGTTCTGTATCCATCTTGCCAGCTCACCTCTGATCCCGTGTGACTTCACCTTTTGCACCAGTCTGCCATGAGGGACCTTGTCAAAGGCTTTACAGAAGTCCATATGGACAACATCCACTGCCCTTCCTTTATCAATCATCTTCGTCACTTCCTCAACAAACTCGATCAAGTTAGTGAGACACGACTTCCCCTTCACAAAACCATGCTGCCTCTCGCTACTAATAAGTTTATTTGTTTCCAAATGGAAGTAAATCCTGCCCCGAAAGATCCTCTATAATAATTTCCATACCACTGACCAGAGGCTCACCGGCCTCTAATTTCCTGGATTATCCTTGCTATCCTTCTTAAACAAAGGAACAACATTTGCTATTCCCCAGTCCTATGGGACATCACCTGGAGCCAATGAGGATGCAAAGATTTCTGTCAAGGCCCCAGCAATTTCTTCCCTCAGTATTCTGCGTTAGTTCCCATCAGGCCCTGGGGACCTATTTACCTTAATGCTTTGCAAGACGCCCGACACCTCCTCCTCTGTTCCCACGAACTTCAGAACTCTGTGGAGAACCAGAATATAGCTCCTCGGAGAGAATCACTACCCTGTCTTTTCATGGCTCATGATTCACCCCCAAGGAATTCAAACCCCACCATTCATCGCCAACCAACCAGGATATTTCCAGAATATTTCCTGGATGCCTTCCACCCGGACAGGCTGCCGGCGATTGCCTGCTTAGATTCCGGTTGCCAAAGGTCAACTTCACTTTCCCACCACGGATTCCCCATTCTCCACCATTGTCCCCATCTGAGATGCCCCATCACAGATTCCGCTTGGTCACCATCCTGCAATAAAAACCTGTTCATTACCATCTTTATCCAACAGCACATCCAATTATGCAAACACAACGCAACTATTCACCCTTGTGGATTCCCTTAGTGACTGTCTTGTGGGTTCCCTCGACTTTGCTAGGGATCCTACACAGTGTTTCCCCAGTGTCTGCAGCATGGTTGATGGAAGGCTGCTGACTTTCACTGGGGAGACTGCATATGGCCTTGCAGGACGTCCTCGAGCAGTTCTGGGTTTTGAGGGCTTGGATTCGGACTGTACCACCTCGACATAGGCAGCAGCAGCCTGGGCTGGCTGATGGGTAACAGCAAGGACACTGGTGGAGTGACAGTGAAGGGAGAACAAATACTGTCATCCAGAGAGAGGACAGCAGGTTCATGCTCCACGGAGACACTGTCACTCCCACAGGGTGACACCTCAGGAATCCTAGTAATCTACTGGATCACAGATTGGTGGACTGCTGTGAGATCCTGCAAAATCCTTTGAACACTGAGATCCACAGCCATGATGACAGCAGTCTGATCCTACATGGCAGCAAGCAATCTGAGTCTGAGTTTGCAATGCAGCACTGAGACGTTGGGTGTCTGCCATCTGTGCTGCAGTGGAAGCTGAGACAATGGTCACCAACAATTGTATCACAGCTGGGTCCGCTAGTGCTGTCATGGAGTTAGTGACCACTTCCACATGGGAAAGAATGTGCTTCAAACTCTGTGCAATGTCCTGTGCCATGTTGGAGTCGGACTCCTCCATGTTCTTTGACAGTGACAACAGACTGTCAATGGACAAAGTATCTCAGTGTACATGTCGATCAGCATTCCCCTGTCTGTTGTTCCAGCAATGTTCACATCTGAGTCCTGTGTATTATAACTCGTTTGTGACCTCGCACTCCGGTGATCTGACACATGAACTATCCTTTCCCCCGGCCTGGCTGCAGCTCACTCGTGCTCGGTGACTCACCACATGCAGATTCCGACTCTATACCACCCTCTAAGGTACACAGAGTGAAAGTATTTGATCTGGTGACTGTGAGTTTCAGACCAAGTGGTGGGGCTTCACCATCAGTGATGTGCTGCTGCTCTCTCTCTGTCACCTGGAGCTGCTGTGACTGGGAAGCTGGCAGTTCTGGGTTATCATTGGAAAGTATAAAATCAGAAGGGGAGGGTTGTGGTGAGGGATTGGGAATGGGATGGAAAGCAGGAGGTCCATGGTCCCACCATCTGCAGCTTGTACTTCTTCCCAGACAGTAGGATTTGGGGGAGGTGGGTGTTAAGAAGGAACATAAGGCAGCAACATAACATCATCCTGAATGCTCTCGGTGATGCTGGATGCCACGGGCTCTGTCACAGCCGGTTCCATGATGTGGAGAATCATCTCCTCCCTCAGGTTCAGGGGATGAAGGTATGCCTGGTCCCCACCGGATCACTGCTGCTCCCTGTGTTTATGAGCCACCTTGTCCTGTAAGAGAGAGGGCAGAATGTCATTGATTGTGTTGCACTGTGTTTGGGTGATGTGCCTGCCATAGCTGAAGAGCTGGAGGCATGTGGAGGCAGGGAGAGGTGGATGTGAGGCTGGTATCAGTGGAAGGTGTGTGAGGGTGAGATGGAGTATGTGAATGTTAGGTGTGGGTCCTGAGTGTTAGGGACAGCTGATGGGTGAGTGATGGGGGTGTGGTTCATTGAGCAGTGTGAGAGGTTACTGGTGTTGAGGGCAGGAGATGTCATGTGGAGATGAATTCACTGACATTGACCACCCGTGTGAGTTCATTTAACTTCTTCTGGCTCTTCTGCCAGGTCCTCGGGGCCAGACTTCTTGCACTGATCTCCCTGGCCACCTGCTCCTATTAACTTCGAAGTGCATTTCTTGAGGGTCTGCACCCCACCCCATGGGAACATGGCCTGTCTGCTCATGTCACCCTCCATGACTAAGGACTCCAGCACCACATCCGTGAACCGCAGAACCCTCTCTCTGTCACAGTACTCCATTTACCTTGTCTCTAATTGCGGCATTTCACAGTCAGCAGCAGCCTCCTGTGATTTAGTGCAACCTCCCTTTAAGAGGAACAGACTGTCTTTAAGAGCTGAATCCTAGATGAAACACGAGCCAGCCTCACACAACCTTAGGCCCCAGCAGACAGACAGCACCGCGTGTCACCCTAGGCGGTACATAGAATTCGTGGAAATGAGAAGACAGCAGGAAGTTTGTGTGTCACCTGCCTCAACATGAATAGGCAAGGGCAGATCACGAATTACAATCCCTACACCCGAAAAACGAAGCAAACCCGATGTTCTCGCTATATCTATCTTCCTTTCCCACTTACGCATGTCCTCACTCGCTCTTTACACTCTCTGTCTGTTTCTCATAGAATCAGAGACTGATGCAGTACAAAAGGAGGCTATTCGGCCCATTGTTTCAGTGCTGTCTCTTGGAATGAGCTACTTAATGAATTCCACCACCAACACCCACCCCCCTCAACTTTCCGCAGTCTCCTTTTTTCCTATTCAAGTATTGGCTAAATTCCCTTTTGAAAGATATTATTGAATCTGCTTCCACCATGTTTTCAGGCAGTGAATCCCACATCCCAACAACTCGCTGTGTAAGAAAATTCTCCTCATTTCACCTCTGGTTCTTTGTCAATTACCTTCAATCTGTGTCTTCTTAATACTGAACTTCCTGACACTGGAAACAGTTTCATATTAATTACCCTATCAAAACCCTTAATGATTTTGAATTATATATTAAATCACCCCTTACCCTTCATTGCTCCAAAGAGAACAATCCCAGCTTTTCCAATCTCTCCACATAACTGAATTCCCAGATCCCTGGTATCATTCTAATAAATCACCTCAGTCTCTTCACTAAGTCCTTGACATCCTTATCAAAGTGTGGTGACCAGAATTGGACATAATTCTCCAGCTGGGACCTAACCAATGATGTCCAAACATCAGCATTTCCTCATGAGTTTTATTACTCTGTGCCTCTCTCTCTGACACCAAGGACACTACATGTTACCATCAAAGATCTGTGTGTGTACGCCGCAGGTCTCTCTAATCCTGCACCCGCTTTATAATGGTACCATTTATTTTATAATGTTTCTCCTCATACTTCCTACCCATGTCTCACTTCACACTTCACTGTGTTAAATTACATCTGCCATGTTCCTGTCAATTACACCAGTCAGTCTCTGTCCTCCTGAAGTTTGTTACTATCCTTCTCACTGTTTATTAACATTTCTGAGTTTCTACTCATCACAAAACCTTGACATTATCCCCTCTGTACACAAGCCCATTGTATTAACATACTGCAACAGTGATCCCAACAGTGACCCTCGGGATAATAAAAGCAAAATACTGAGGATGATGGAAATCTGAAATAAGTACAAGGAATGCTGGAAATACACAGCAGGTCTGGGAGCATCTGTGGAGAGAGAAGTAGAGTTAATATTTCAGGTCAGTGACCCTTCTTCAGAACAGGGGAACGCCATTGTGTACTTCCCTCCAGACTGAACAATAAATATTCTCCACTACTCTCTGCTTTCTGCTTCGCATCTCGATCAGATCTGATTTTACATTTCCCTGCTCTAAGTTGAACCATCCCAGCTACATAACTGTAATCCCTCATCCCTGGAAAAATTCCAGTAAAACTCTTTTATCCCCTCTCCAATGGGCTCATGTCCTTCCTAAAATGTGGTTCCCTGTATTGGACACAATGCTCCAGGTGGAGCCGACCTAGTCTTTTCTATTGGTGTAACATAACATCCTGACTATTCGACTCTGCATCTCTATTAATAAAACCTAGGAATCTATTTTCTTTGTTAACTGTTTGTTAACCTGTCCAGCTCACTTCAAAGATTGCACACAAACACCCCAGGTCTCTCTGTTATTCTCACCACCTTTAAAGTTGTGTTATCTCTCCTCATTCATCCACCTGCAGTTCGCTATCACCTTCTCAAAGGCTATTAGGGGTGGGTGATAACTGCTGGCCCAGCCAGCGACACCCACAACCCATGAATAAAAAATATTATAAAATCTTTCCACAATGTATCACTTCACACATCTGCCAGGCCAATTAAATATTAGGAAAACTAAAGCCAGTGTTTTCAAACCCCACATCAAACATTTCTTAGCTACAGACTCCATCCCTCTCCTTGGCAACTGTCTGAGACTAAAGCAAAGTGTTTACAACCTGGTGTCATAGTTGCTCCTGCGATGAGCTTCCTACCAAATATTCACGCTATCAATAAAACTGCCTATTTCCACCCCCTTAACATAGGACGACTTCATCCCTGTCTCAGCTCCTCTGCTGATGAAACACTCCCCCTTGCCTGTGTTACCTGTAGACTTGACTATTCCATCACACTCCTGGCTGGTCTCCCACATTCTACCCGCCATAAACTTGAGGTGATGAAAAACACTGCTGCCCATGTCCTAACTCACACCAAGTCATGTTCACCCATCACCCCCTGAACTCACTGACCGACATTGGATCCTGGTCAGCAACACATCAATTTAAAAGCTCTCAGCCTTCTTTTCAAATGCTTCAACAGAGTTGCTTGCTAGGCCTTTACAGAGTGCAGTTAAGAGTCAATAACATTGATGTGAGTCTAGAGTCATATGTGGGCTAGACCAGGAAAGGACGGAAGATTTATTTCCCTAAAGGACATTAGTGAATCAGATGGTGTTTAACAAAAAACGATGATAGTTTCATGGCTCCATGACTGAGACTAGCTTTCTATTCCAGATTTTAACACACTCCTGGCTTGTCTCACACATTCTACTCTCTGTAAACTTGAGGTCATCCAAACTCTGCTGCTCTTGTGTAAACTCACACCAAGTCCCGTTCCCCGATCACTGACATACATCTGCTGCCAGTTAAGCAATGTCTTGATTTTAAAATACTCAACCGTGTTTGCAACTCCCTCGATGTCCTCACACCTCCTTATCTATGTAATATTCACCAGCCCCACAACCCTCCAAGACATCTGCACTCCTCCAATCCTGGTCTCTTGTGTATGCTTGATTTTCATCATTGCTCCACTGCCAGCCAGGTCTTCAGCTGCCTAGACCCAAAGCTCTGGAATTCCCTAACTACACCTCTTTTATTTTATTCGTGTGTGGGATATGTGCATCGCTGGCAAGGCCAGCATTTGTTCCCATCTCTAATTGCCCTTGACAAATGAGTGACTTGCTGGGACATTTCACCAGGCAGTTAAGGGTTAACCACATTGTTGAGGGTCTGGAGTCACATGGAGGCCAGATCACGTAAGGACAGCAGATTTCCTTCCCGAAAGGACATTAGTAAATCAGATCGGTTTTTACAACAATCGATGATAGATTCATGGCACCATTACTGAGACTAAATTTCATTTCCAGACATTTATTAATGAATTGAAATTATTAATTGATTGAATTTTAATTCCCACCAACTGCCATGTGGGAATTGAACCCATGGCATTAGCCTGAACCTCTGGTTTTCTAGTTCAGTGACATTACCGCTATACCACTGTCACTGCCTCTATGCCTCACTTTCCTCCCTTAAGACACTACTTAATACCTCCTGCTTTGACCAAAAAATGTAAGTTGTTGTTGGGCTTTGCCAGATATGATTTGTCATTACCATATCCCTGCTGCCGTCCCGTGTATTTATTGTCCTGTGTTTTTTTCCAAGCAACGAATGTTTTTGTCCTGGGCTGTGAAGTCTAGAAATTTCCCACCAGCGACGTTAGACTGACTGGTCAGTAATTACACCGTTTGCTCCATCTCTCCTTTTTTAAACCGAGTGTAACATTTACAACCCTCCCATCTCTGGCATCAAGCCCATATCCAAGGAGGATTGGAACATTCTGTCACTACCTCTGCTATTTTCAACATTCCTTCCCTCAGCATCCCCCACACATCCCATTCAGACAGGGTAAATGGTCTACTTTATTGTGGCACAAGAAGAGTTGGATTGAAAGGGGTTAACTGAACCTGTTTGTTCAGTGATTGTAATTAATGTCAGTCACCATGGACCCTAATTGTGTCGCTGGAGGGTTTCCCTCTTCTATTAATACAGGGCTCCTTTCAGTGTGTTATCCCATAGTGTCAACAACAGCATCAGTCCGGCGCTATCAAGGTTCAGCAGCCCCAGCGAGAGAGAGGATAGACCAGAATCTGAGAACAATAGATTGGAATGTTACAACAATGGGTCAGAATCTGAGAACAATAGATTGGAATGTTACAACAATGGGTCAGAATCTGAGAACAATAGATTGGAATGTTACAACAATGGGTCAGAACATGAGAAAAATAGCTTGGGATGTTACAACCATGGGAAGCAGGAGTTTCTCCTATTGGTTTGGCCTAGTTACTGCAGATTATTTTTGGCTAACATTAGATGATCGGATCTATTATGCACTGAAGATGATTCAAACGATTTATTATCCCATCCTCGCTGTTATTGGTGTCCCTGGTGAGTCTCTGTATCCAACGTTTCGAACTATAAACATATTTTACAAATTTAATGTTCTTGTCATGTCAATCTTGGGAAGTCTGAAGCCATTGTCTTCAGTCACTGCCACAAACTCCATTCCCTATCCACTGTCTGCATTCCCCTCACTGCCCAATGTCTGGGGCTGAAGCAGACTGTTTGCGACCTCTGCATCCAGTTGACACTGAGCTGAGTTCATCTCCATATTCTCTCCATCACCAACCCTGCCTATCACCACCTCTGTAATATGTCCCGTCTCCACCTCTGCCTCAGTCCATCTACCGCATAAACCCTCATCTGTGCCTTTGTTAAATCCACACTTGACTATTACAATTCTATCCTGGTCACCTTCCAATTCTATCCTGGTCACCCTCCCAGTTATTAACCTCCATAAACCACAGCCCATCCAGAAATCTGCTGCCTGTGTTCTAACTCACACCAAATCCCGATCACCCATCACCCCTGTGCTCACTGATCTACATTGTATTCCGGTCTGGCAACACCTTAATTTTAATATTCTCATTCTTGTCTTTGGATCTCTCCATGGCCTCACCACTCCAATTAGCCCTATTCCCCTCTCGATTTCACATATTCTTGTAAATCTTATGCCTTTGAAACTTTTTTAAATTCCCTTTTGAAAGTGAATTTCTTTCCCCTCCCCAGCACCTCCGGCTGTGATTTTTACACTAAGGTGCCACTGGTGCCAATGTAACAAAAACCTGGATCTATAAAAACGATGTGAATGGAACAGCCAACCACTTCTAGTGTGGCCAGCACAGTCCCCCATTCTGTGTAGGGATCTAGCCTGGGTGCACTGTGCATTTGCTGTTAGTCTGAGGAGGGGTTTGGAGTAACGTCAATGTCCCTTTCTAGCAGCTAATATGTACATCTTTGAAACTTGGTCCGTGCGTGTCCACTGATCACGTGTGTTAGTCACTCACAATGAGCATACATTGAGCAGCACCAGGAATCCCCTCTAGTATTTTTAAAAGAACCAGGCTTCCTGGTCCTGAATATTGAGGGATATTTGACATTCAAGAAGAATAGGAAGCTAGGTAAATGTGGAGGGGTGACACTGTTAATCAAGGATGGTGTTGGGGCATTAGTTCGAGATGACCTTGGTTCAGGAGATCAAAATGTGGAATCGATTTGGGTGGAGGTGAGGAATACCAGGAGAAAGAAGTCCCTAGCAGGAGTGGTCTACAGACCTCCTAACAGTAATCACAATGTAGGACATCGTATACAAGAAGAAACATTGCTTACTTGTGATAGACATACGGCAATAATCATGGGTGATTTTAATCTACATATAAACTGGAAAAATCAGATTGGGAACAGTAGCCTGGATGAAGAGTTCATAGAATGCTTTCGAGGTAGTTTCTTGGAGCAGCACGTTCTGGAAACAACCAGAGATAAGGTTATATTAGACTTCGTATAATGTAATGTGACAGGATTAATTAATGACCTCAGAGTAAAGGCACCTCTAGGTAGCAGCGAGCACATTATGACTGAATTTCACATCCAGTTTGAAAGAGAGAAGAGTGGATCTAAGATCAGTATTTTAAACGTGAATAAGGGAAACTATTTGGGCATGAAAGTTGAGCTCGTTGAAGTGAACTGGGTTACTCGTCTTGGAGATAGATCAATAGAGAAGCAGTGGCAGACATTTAAGGGGATATTTCAGGAATACTCCATAATTAGTATATTCCTACTATAAGGTGGAGGACCCACCAGCGGTTTCGTAAGAAATTACGGAAAACATCACTCTTAAGGAAAAGGCAGATAATTGTGCAAAGATGAGTGGCAGTTCAGATGATTGGTCAGAATATAAAGAACAGCAGACAATGGCTAACGGGTTAATCAGGAGAAAGACATTCGAGTATGATAGGAAGCTAGCTAGAAATGTAAAAATGGATTGCAAGAGTTTCTCGGCGTATTTAAAAAGGAGAAGATTAAGTAAAAAGAGCGTTGGTCCTCTGGACAGTGAGAATGTGGAGTTAATAGTGGATAAAAAGGGAACAGCGGATGCAATGAACAAATATTTTGTTTCTGTCTTCACTATAGAGGATACAAGAAACATTCCAGTAGTAGCTGTAAATCAGGAGATGGAAGGAAGAGAGAAACTTGGTGAAAATACAATTGCCAGGGAAGCATTACTGAGCAAACTTATGGAGTTGCGGGCTGAAAAGTCCCCGGGTCCTGATGGGCTTCATCCTAGTGTCTTAAAAGAGGTGGCTAATGAGGTAGTAGTCGTGTTGTTGTTAATTTTTCAAAGTTCACTAATTTTGGAAAGGTTCGGTCAGACTGGAAAGTAATAAATATAACCCCTCTATTCAAGAAGAGGGGGATGCAGAAAGCAGGTAACTATAGGCCAGTTAGCTTGACATCTGTCGTGGGGAAGATGTTTGAATCGATCATTCAGGAGGCTTTCGCTGGGAACTTAGAAAAACTCAAGGTAATCGCGAATAGACAGCATTGTTTTGTGAAAGGGAAGTCATCTTTAACCAATTTATTGGAGTTCTTTGAAGGAGTAACATGCAAAATGGGTAAAGGGGAGCCCTTTGACATACTGCGCTTGGATTTCCAGAATGCATTAGACAAGGTGCCACATAAAAGGTTATTGCGCAAAGTAGGAGCTCATGGTGTAGTGGGTAACATATTAGCTTGGATCGAAGTTTTATTGGCCGGTTGCCGAAAAGAGGGAGTATGCATGAATGGGTCCTTTTCAGATTGGCAGGATGTGACAAGTTGAGTCCATCATGGGTCTGTGCTGGGGCCTCAACATTTTACAATTTATATGAAAGACTTAGATGAGGGAAGCGATGGCATGTTAGCTAAATTTGTAGATGACTCAAAGATAGGTAGGAAAGTATGTTGTGAAGAGTACATAAGGAGGTTGTAGTCCAATATAGATAGGTTGAGTGAGTGGGGAAAAAATCTGACAGATGGAGTATAATGTGGGAAAATGTGAAGTTTTTCACTTTGGCAGGAGGACTGCAAAATTCCGAGGTGCTGAGGGATCTAGGTTCTGTAGTGCATGAGTCACAAACTGTTAGTAGGTAGGTACAGCAAGTAACAGAGAAGGCTAATGGAATGCTCTCCTTTATTACAAGAGGAATTGAAAATAAAAGTCAGCATGTGATGCTTCAGTTATACAGGGCATTGGTGAGACCACATCTCGAATACTGTCTGTAGTTTTCGTCTCCTTATTTAATGGAGGATGTGAATGCTTTGGAGGCAGTTCAGATGTGGTTTACTAGATTGATACGAGGAATGAGCAGGTTGTGTTCTGAGTAAAGGTTGGACGGACGGTCTTGTTTTCACTGGAAGTTAGTATGTTGAGGGGAGATTTGACTGAAGTTTATAAGAACCTGAAAGGCCTTGACATGGTGAATGAGGAAAGGATGTTTCCTCTTGTGGGTGAGTCCAGTACTAGGGGGCACTGTTTCGAAATTAGGGGTCGCCGCTTTCGGACAGAGAGGAGGAGAACATTTTTCTCTGGAGGGTTGTGTGACTTTGGAATTCTCTGCCATAGAAGGTGGTGGAGACGGGGTCATTGAATATTTTTAAGGTGGAGATAGATAGATTCTTATCAGGCCAGGGAATGAAAGGTTATCAAGGTTAGATGGGAGTGTGGAATTCGAAACACAAACCGATCAGCTATGATCTGATTGAATGGCGGTGCAGACTCGAGGGGCCGAATGGCCTACGTCTGCTCCTAGTTCATATGCGTGTATTTTTTACTCGGCTTACATGTGAGGTGCTTTTGACTTACTTCTGTTATTGCAAAGTTAATGGATGGTTTTCTGGAGGTTGCGTTGTGAGCTTCTGCAGACATTCATGGAGGACAGAGGATTTGCTAACCGAACTCTGGACGAGTTATGGGGACTGTAGTTACATGACCTACAAATGGAGCAGAGGCTAGAGAGGGGAAACTCTGTAAAGTGGGAGGAGGAGGGGGCTCTGCCCTACCCACCCCGGGTTCTCCAAGAGCAAACAGAGCAGTGGTCCTAATATCGAGCCCTGGGGAACACCACTGTATACTCACCTGGAGTCTGACCAACAACCTTTCACCATTTCTCTCTGTTTACTTTTCATTAGCCAATGTTATATCCACAATATCACTGTCCCTTTAATCCATAGGGTTCAGTTTTCCTAACCTGTCTATTGAATGTCATTTGATCAACCACCTTTTGAACATCCATATATATAACTTCAATCACACCACCCTCATCAGCCCTCTCCATTGTTTTATCAAAGAACTCCATCAAGTTTACCTCACCACCACCTCTCTCCACTCCTCTACTGTTGTTAAATTATCAGACTGCTTATGCAACATCCAGTACTGGATGAGCAGAAATTTCCTCCAATGAAATATTGGGAAGACTGAAACCATTGGGCTGGACTCTATTGGGCTCCTGATGTAGGTCTCCATGGAGCCACACATCGGGATTGCTGGGCCTGATCTTTCCAGCTGTGCAGAGGCTCGTGGCTCCCTGCCTCCTCCCCCACAACCACTCGGCAGCGGTACCCTCCTTTAAATATTTCAATAAACTTAATGTATATATTTCAGTCCAATTCCCTTTGATCTTACTGACAGCCCGGGATCTTCCATGCAGCGGCTGACAGTCACACACCTTCATAAAAAAAGCATAATACTGCAGATGCTGGAAATCTGAAATAAAATCCAGAAATGCTGGAACCACTCAGCAGGTCTGGCAGCATCTGTGGAAAGAGAGGCAGAGTTAACGTTTCGGGTCAGTGACCCTTCTTCTCACACACCGTCGCTTTCCCTTCCAGGGAAAGCCAGCACCACAGTGGTGGGGAAGGGGGGAAAGTAGGATTTTTAGAGTACTGATGGGGTGGGGGGTGTTGGCTGGTGCTTGTGGTGGGCGTGGTCAACTCTGCATTAATAGTGTAGGGGAAGAAGGGGCAAACTCTACACTTTGGACAGTTGTTGGGTTGCGAGGGTACTCGGCAGTTTAAGTCTTTGGCGGGGCTGGTGGGAAGGCAACTATACAATGTAAGTTTTTTGGGGGAAATGGGCAACATTTTATTTGCAGTGCACTGGCGGGGGTGTGTGTACGGGGTTAAACTTTGCACTTTTTGTGGCAGGTCTGGTTGCCCTATAAAAATGTCACCAGTGTCTGTACAGAGACAGCTGACAGCACTACTGTTGTCGCTGAGGCCGTCCCTGTTACGTGATTGGGGGTGGAGTGGGCGGCCCGTTCACTGTATTAAAATGAGCCGTCGCCTGCTACATCACAGTGGCACAGTGAACACAGACTGCACATATGGGCCACCAATGTTTCGCACTCCGCTGGGGAGAATAAAATTCAGCCCCTTGTTTTTGCTTCCCGCTCCAATCTCCCTTCCCTAGCTAGCAATTCCTTCCTTCTTCCTAGTAACTGTCTGACATTACTATAGTCTGTTCACAACCTTGGTGTCACATTGGACCACAAAATAGGCTTCTAACCTCACACTGGTGCCATCACCACAATCGCCTATTTCCATCTCTGTAACATCACCTGACTAAATCCCTGCCTCAGCTCATCTGCTGAAACCCTCATTCAAGAAAAGAGGCGCTGCTGGATCTGCTACTTGGGAATGAGGTGGGCCAAGTGGATCAAATACCAGTAGGGAAGCACTTAAAGGACAGTGGTCATTACGTCATAAGGTTTAGGCTGACTACATAAAAGGACAAAGGGTAAGAATAATTAACTAGGGGAAGGCCAACTTCAGCGGGGTAAGAATGCAGCTGGGGAAAATAAATTGGAGTCAACGATTGGCAGGAAAACAATAGCTGAACAATGGGCTACCTTCAAAGAAGAGATAGTTTGGGCTCAGTCAAGGTATATTCCTTCGAAGGGGAAAGGTAGTGTAAACAAATCCAGAGCTCCCTGAATTACAAAAGAGGTGAGTGACTTAGAGATTAAGATGAAGAAGAAAAAGTGTGCTTATGACAGACGCCAGGTAGACAATCCTACTCAGAACCAGGCAGAGCGGAAGCATAAAAGCAAGTAAGAGAAGTAAAATAGAATATGAGAAGAGTCTGGCGGCTAGAATTAAATGGAGTTCCTAAGTTTTCTATAGATGTATAAACAGGTAGCAAAAGGAGGAGTTGCACCAATTAGGGGCCACACAGAGGATTTGCACATGCATGCAGAGGGCATAGTTGAGGTATTAAATGAATACGTTGCATCTGTCTTTACCAAGTGTAACAAAAGTGATTCTTTTTTGGTAAAAAAAAAAAATTTCTAAAGGCATTTATGGTTCAGCTGAATAAATGTTGGACCGTTTTTTTAAAATTAAAAATTGAACCACCAAGAGGTCACTGAGAGGGAGCTGGACTGGCAACAGAGTTACTGGTTATCACAAGGCTCGGGTTGGAGATGAAGCCGAAACCCTGGTAGCGGGCAGAAAAGTGATAAGTTCTCCTTTGATTAGACAAGCCCCGTTGTCGCAGAGAACACCTGGGAGGGACAGAAAAACTGACAAGCTTTCTGGTTGTCGGTCAGTGTGTGTGGTTTTACCTTCTGGAAAGAGATAACGTCAAGTCTGAAGAAAAAGTCAAGAAAGCAGAGAAGACCACAACCCAGCTCATTTTCCAGAAGTTCCAGAACAGACCTTGTGAAGTCCACGGAGTTGAGTCATCTTGTTTCCTGTTTGAAGAAAGCCTGCTAAAAATAATTCTCAATGCCGCCTGAAGAGAACTGTTGTCTGGTAACCTGGATGTGTGTGCTCAGAAGTTAGACTGCATGCTGGTTTGGAACAACATAACTCATCTGCTGCTTCCTTCAAAATGGGCAACTAGTTAACCCAAATGCTTTTTGTTTGTAACAGAGCTCTGATCGAAAAATCTTTTTTTTTAGATCTTGTTTTCGGTTAACCAGTGTATATGTCTGTGTTTGAGTTTTAAGGGACTAAGGTAAAAAAAAGTAACTTTAAAATTTGGTTCTGGTTAAAAGGGACTTTGAAGTTTGGTTAAGGTGGGAAGGGGAAGTTAAAAGTTAATTGTTGGATTTTTAAAAATTTGATCTGTGATATTGTTTTACTTCATTTCTAGTTGAGACTTTTTTATTCGATCCTGGGATGTAGGCATCACTGGCTAGGCCAGCATTTATTACCCATCTCTCCATAACCCTTGAGAAGGTGGTGGTGAACTGCCTTCTTGAATCGCTGCAGTCCATGGGAGGTAGGTTCACTCACAATTGTGTTAGGAATGGACATCCAGGATTTTGACCCAGCGGCAGTGACGGAATGGCGATATAGTTCCAAGTCAGAATGGTGTATGACTTGGAGGGGAACTTGCAGGTGGTGATGTTCCCATGCATTTGCTCCCCTTGTCCTAGATGGTAGAGGTCGCGGGTTTGGAAGGTGCTGTCTAATGTGCCTTGGTGCATTTCTGCAGTGCATCTTGTATACGGTACACACTGCTGCCACTGTGCGTCAGTGGTGAAGGGGGAGCATGTTTGTGGATGGTGTGCCAATCAAATAGGCTGCTTTATCCTGGATGATGTCGAGCTTCTTGAGTGTTGTTGGAGCTGCAGCCATCCAGGCGAGTGCAGAGTATTCCATCACTCTCTTGACTTGTGCCTTATAGATGGTGGACAGGCTTTGGGGAGTCAGGAGGTGAGTTACTCGCTGCAGGATTCCTGGTCTTACACCTGCTTCATTTATGATAAACTGTTAATTGTTTAGTTATGTAAAGTGTGTTCTATTGTGATGAGAATAGTGTATCTGATGGACTGTTTCAGCAAGTGGGAAAATGAGAAAAAAATGTTGTGACCTGTGGAGAAGCTGGACTGAATTAACAGTGCACACCTCTCGCCTCGGGTCATAACACAAGGAAGAAGGTACAACACAGGCAATGGTGAAAGAGCAGGTAATTAAGAAACAAGAAGGGTTTAAAATTGATAAAGTGGACATATTAGATAGGCTGTCTAGAGGTAAAGTGAATAAAGCACCAGGGCCAATGAGGTGCATCCAAGGATTATGAGGGAAGTGAGGGTGGAAATCGCAGAGGCACTGGCCATAAATTCTCAATCTTCCTTAGACTAGGGGTGATGCCGGAGGACTGGAGAATTGCAACTATTACATCCTTGTTCAAAAATGGGTGTAAAGATAATCCCAAGAACTCCAGGCCAGTCAATTTAACTGCAGTGGTGGGGAAACTTCTAGTAATAATAATTCGGGACAAATTAATAGTCACATGGACAAATTCGGGTTAAGTAAGGAAAACAGCATGGATTCCTGAAGGGCAAATACTATTTAACTAACAGCCTGGAGATTTTGAGAAGGTAACAGAGAGGGTTGATGAGGGCAATGCGATTGATGTGGTGTATTGTATTTACAAAAGGCATTTGATACTGTGCCACATAACAGACTTGTGAGAAAACTTATAGTTCATGAATGAAAAGGGACGGTAACAACATGGATACGGCTTTGGCTGAGTGGCAGGAAAGAAAGAATTGTAGTTTGTGGATGTTTTTGGGGGGCTGGAGGATGGGCTGGAGGTCCCCAGGGATCAGTGTTGGCACCCTTGATTTTCCTGATATATATTACAAGAGCGACGTCTCAATTCATTCCATCTTCGCTGCCTCCGGAGAATCCTTGGCATCAGGTGGCAGGACCATATCTCCAACGTGGAAGTCCTCGAGGCGCCCAATATCCCCAGCATATACACCCTACTGAGTCAGCAGTGCTTGAAATGGCTTGGCCATGTGAGCCACATGGAAGATGGTAGGATCCCCAATGACGCATTGTACAGCGAGCTTGTCACTGGTATCAGACCCACCGGCCATCCGTGTCGCTGCTTTAAAGACATCTGCAAACGCGAAATGAAGTCCTGTGACATTGACCACAAGTTGTGGGAGTCAATTGCCAGTGATCTCTAGTGCTAGCAGATAGCCATAATGGCGGGTCTGAAGAATGGCAAGTCGAAGAGACTTAACAGTTGACAGGAAAAAAGACAAAAGTACAAGGAGAGAGCCAACCGTGAAATAGCCTCGACAACCAATTTTATCTGCAGCGCCTGTGGAAGAGCCAATTCACTCTAGAATTGGCATTTATAGCCACTCCAGGTGCGGCTCCACAAACCACTGACCACCTCCAGGCGCTTACACATTTTCTCTCGAGACAAGGAGGCCAAAGAAGGTAACTGACCAAGACCATGGTGTTCAGGGCACAAATTCAGAGTTTGCAGATGATACGAAACGTGGAAGCATTGTGAACTGTGAGGAGGATGGTGTTGAATTTCAAAAGTACTTAGACAACTTGGTGGAAAGGGCAGGCAGGTGGTAGATGAATTTCAATGCAGAGAAATATGAAGTGATTCATTTTGTTAGGATGAATATTGAGATAATGTAAAATAAAGGGCACCATTGTAAAGGAGCAGAGAGACCGAGGTGTATATGTGCATAAGTCATCGATGTTGGCAGGACAGGTTGAGAGAGCATTTAATATAGCAAACAGTATCCTGGGCTTTATTAACAGGGACATTCAGTACAAGAGCAAGGAAGTTATGTTGAACTTATATAAAACACTGATTCAGCCTCAGCTGAAGTATTCTGTCCAATTCTGGGCACCACACTTTAGGAAGATTGTGAGGGCATTGGAGAGAGTACAGAAAAGATCCATGAGAATGCTTCCAGGCATGAGGAATTTCAGTTATGAAGATAGACAGGAGAAGTTAGGATCATTTTCCTTGGAGAAGAGAAGGCTGAGAGGTGAGTTGATTTGATAGAGTTGTTCAAAACCATGAGGGGTCTGGACAGAGGAGATAGAGAGAAACTGTTTCCACTCGTGAAAAGAATCGAGAACGAGAGGGCACAGATTGAAATTAATGGGTAAGAGAGGCAGAAGTGACATGAGGCAATATTTTCTCACGCAAGGAATGGCTAAGGACTGGAATGTACTGCCTGAGAATGTGATGGAGACAGGTTCAATTGAAGCATTCAAAATGCAATTAGACTGTTATCTGAAAAGGAAGAATGTGCAGGGTTATGGGGAGAAGGTGGGGAATGGCACGAGGTTAATTGCTCTTTCGGAGAGACGATGTGTACATGATACACTGAATAGCCTCCTTCTGTGCTGTAACAATTATGTGATTCCCTGATTCATGCCTTTGTTACCTCTGTCCATAACTATTCCAACTCACTCCTGGCTGATCTCCCACATTCTACTCTCTGTAAACTTGAGGTCATCCAAAACTCTGCTGCCCATGTCCTAGCTCACACCAAGTTTTCTTCCTCTATCACTGACCGACATTGGCTCCCAGTCAAGCAATGTCTTGATTTTAAAATTCTCATCCTCTTTTTCAATACCTCCATAGAACAAAGAACAAAGATAAGTACAGCACAGGAACAGGCCCTTCGGCCCTCCAAGCCTGCGCCGATCCAGATCCTCTATCTCAACATGTCACCTATTTTCTAAGGGTCTGTATCTCTTTGCTTCCTGCCCATTCATGTATCTGTCTAGATACATCTTAAAAGACCCTATTGTGCCCGCGTCTACCACCTCCGCTGGCAACGCATTCCAGGCACCCACCACCCTCTGCATAAAGAACTTTCCACGCATATCCCCCTAAACTTTTCCCCTCTCACTTTGAACTCGTGAACCCTAGTAATTGAATCCCCCACTCTGGGAAAAAGCTTCTTGCTATCCACCCTGTCTCTCCCTCGCATGATTCTGTACACCTCAATCAGGTCCCCCCTCAACCTCCGTCTTTCTAATGAAAATAATCCTAATCTACTCAACCTCTCTTCATAGCCAGCGCCCTCCATACCAGGCAACATCCTGGTGAACCTCCTCTGCACCCTCTCCAAAGCATCTACATCCTTTTGGTAATGTGTCGACCAGAACTGCACGCAGTATGCCAAATGTGGCCGAACCAAAGTCTTATACAACTGTAACATGACCTGCCAACTCTTGTACTCAATACCCCGTCCGATGAAGGAAAGCATGCCATATGCCTTCTTGACCACTCTATTGACCTGCGTTGCCACCTTCAGGGAACAATGGACCTGAACACCCAAATCTCGCTGTACATCAATTTTCCCCAGGACTTTTCCATTTACTGTATAGTTCACTCTTGAATTGGATCTTCCAAAATGCATCACCTCGCATTAGCCCTGATTGAACTCCATCTGCCATTTCTCTGCCCAACTCTCCAATCTATTTACATTCTGCTGTATTCTCTGACAGTCCCCTTCACTATCTGCTACTCCTCCAATCTTACTGTCGTCTGCAAACTTGCTAATCAGACCACCTATACTTTCCTCCAAATCATTTATGTATATCACAAACAACAGTGGTCCCAGCACGGATCCCTGTGGAACACCACTGGTCACACGTCGCCATTTTGAGAAACTCCCTTCCACTGCTCCTCTGTCTCCTGTTGCCCAGCCAGTTCTTTATCCATCTAGCTAGTACACCCTGGAACCCATGCGCCTTCACTTGCTCCATCAGCCTACCATGGGGAACCTTATCAAACGCCTTACTGAAGTCCATGTATACGACATCTACAGCCCTTCCCTCATCAATCAACTTTGTCACTTCCTCAAAGAATTCTATTAAGTTGGTAAGACATGACCTTCCCTGCACAAAACCATGTTGCCTATCACTGATAAGCCCATTTTCTTCCAAATGGAATAGATCCAATCCATCAGTATCTTCTCCAGCAGCTTCCCTACCACTGACGTCAGGCTCACCGGTCTATAATTACCTGGATTATCCCTGCTACCCTTCTTAAACAAGGGGACAACATTAGCAATTCCCCAGTCCTCCGGGACCTCACCCGTGTTTAAGGATGCTGCAAAGATATCTGTTAAGGCCCCAGCTATTTCCTCTCTCGCTTCCCTCAGTAACCTGGGATAGATCCCATCCGGACCTGGGGACTTGTCCACCTTAATGCCTTTTAGAATACCCAACACTTCCTCCCTCCTTATGCCGACTTGACCTAGAGTAATCAAACATCTGTCCCTAACCTGAACATCCGTCATGTCCCTCTCCTCGGTGAATACCGATGCAAAGTACTCGTTTAGAATCTCACCCATTTTCTCTGACTCCACGCATAACATTCCTCCTTTGTCCTTGAGTTCTCTAGTTACCCTCTTGCTCCTTATATATGCTCCCTATCTCTGTAATATCCTCCAGCTCCACAAAACGCCAAGATATCTGTGCATCTCTAATTCTGACCTCTTGTGCATCCCTGATTTTCATCACTCCACCACTATTATCTGCACCTTTAGCGAATGAGGCTCCAAGTTCGAGAATACCCTCCCTTCACCTCTCCGCTTCTCCACCTCGCTTTCATCCTTTAACACGCCCGTTAAAACCTACTTCTTTGACCAAGCTTTAAACTAGTATCTCATTTTCGGGAAGCACCGTGGGACATTTCATTATGTTAAAGGCGCTATATAAATATAAATTGTTGTTGAAGTTTGCCAAACATGATTTGTTATTACCAGACCCCTACTGCTTCTTGTTTGTTATCGTATGTTTTTCAAAGAAACGAATATATTTCTCCTGGGTTGTGACCCCATGAAATTTCCCCAGTAGTGATGCGTGTCTGACTGCTCAGTAATTACAGGGTTTACTCTATCTCTCCTTTTCTAAACAGGGTGTAACAATTACAGTGCTCCAGTCCTCTGTCATCGCTCCCATATCCAAGGAGGATTGAGAGATTCTGGCCAGTGCCTCTACTATTTTCACCATTCCTTCCCTCAGTAACCCTCACGCATCCTGTCCAGAGTAAATTTTCTGCTTTATTGTGGTATGCAAGGTGTCGGAATGAAAGAGGTTAACGGAATCTATTTGCTCAGTGACTGTAATTAATGTCACTCTCTATGGAACCTAATTATTTCACTGGAGGTGCTCCATCTTCTAATAGTAAGGGACTGTTTTCAATGTGTTTTCACATAGTGTGAGTGGGAGCATCATCCCTGACACTAATAGGGACCAGCGTCTCCAGAGAGAGGGGGAGGATAGATCAGAATCCGAGGACAATAGATTGGAATCTGACAACAATGGGTCAGAATCTGAGAACAATAGATTGTAATGTTACAAAAATGGGCAGGGGGTTATCCTGGGATCTTGACACTCTTTCTGCATATTATGATCGGCTACCATTAGCATCTAGCATCAATTACGCAGTGAACATTATTCAATACATTTACTATCTCATCCTCGCTATCGTTGGTGTTCCTGGTAAGTCTCTATATCCAGCTCTTCATTCTTTAAACTATGTTAAACTGAATTAATGTACTTCTCATTTACTCTGCCCTTGCTGATTTTGGTATCCCTCCAGCTATTATCTTTATATAACCATTGCTATCCACATTATGGTTTCTGTAATTTAATCTCTCATCTTTGCTTCTGTTGTTGCCCCGGTAAGAGTCTAGTTCCAGCCATGAGATATGTAAACCTTGCTTCGCTGAAATACTGATTTGGAATTTATTTATTTTTTTGAAGACTGAAGCTAGTGTCATTGGTCTCCATAAGAAACTTCATACCCTATTTGTGAACCACTTACCTTTCACTGGCCAGTGTCTGAGACTGAACAAGACAGTCTACAACCTCTGTAGTAATTTAAACCTGAGCTGATTTCACCTCCATATTCTCTCCATCAACAAACATGCCTACTACCACCTCTGCAATAACTGCCATCTCCACCTCGGCCTCAGCCCATCTGCTGCATAAACTCTCATCTGTGCCTTTGTTAAATCTACACGTGACTATTCCAGTTCTATCATGGTCACCTTCCCAGTTATAAACCTCCATCAACCACATCCCAGCCTGCGGCGCTTTCTCAGTGAACATCAACGTCAGCTCGAGGAACAACACCTCATTGTCCGATTAGGCATTCTGCAGACTTCCAGACTGCACATTGAGTTCAATAATTTCAGATCAAGACTGGCTCTTTTAATTATTTTGCTTTATCATTTTTTTTTGCCATGTCCTGGCCTTAAACTGGATTTTTTATGTTGCTGCTTTTGGCTTGGGCTGTTCATTATTTTGTCATTTAACACCTTCGCTGCACTAACACTTTGTCTTTCACCACACCACAAGCACACTCTCTTTGCCTTTGCCCCATGACCTCCTTGTCAGTTAATCTCTATGACCCTCTGTCCTTTCAACACCTCTTTTTTCTCTTTTGCCCCACCCTTGCTTTATTTCCTTAAAACCTGACCTTTCTAACCTTTGCCAATTCTGATGAAAGGTCACAGGCCTGAAGCGTTAACTCTGCTTCACTCTCCACAGATGCTTCCAGACCTGCTGAGTCTTTCCAGCACTTTTTGTTTTCATTTAAGACTCGTAGTGGAGTTCCCCAGGGATCAATGTTGGGATCGTTTCTCTTCCTGACAAATATTAATGACATGGACCTTGGTGCACAGGGCACAATTTCAAAGTTTGCAGATGATGCAAAACTTGGAAGCATTGTGAACTGTGAGGAGGATAGTGTAGAAATTCAAACGGACATAGACAAGTTGGTGGAATGGACAGACAGGTGGCAGATGAAATTCAATGTGGAGAAATGTGATGTGATTCATTTCGATAGGAAGAACATGGAGAGGCAATATAGAATAAATTGTACAACTCTAAAGGGTGTGCAGGAGCAGAGGACCTGGGTGTATATATGCATAGGTCATTGAAGTTGGCAGGAGAGGTTGAGAGCAGTTAATAAACCAGACAGTATCCTGTGCTTTATTCACAGCAGCACGGAATGCAAAAGCAAAGAGGTTATTTTGAACTTGTATGAGACACTAGTTCGGCCTCAGTTGCAGTATTACGTCTAGTTCTGGGCACCACACTTTAGGTAACGTGAAGACATTGGGGAGTGTACATAAACATTCACAAGAATGGTTCCAGAGATGAAGAATATCAGTTATGAAGAGAGACTGGAGAACTGGGAACATTTTCCTTAGAGAAGAGAAGGCTGAGAGGAGATTTGAAAAAAGGTATTCACAATTATGAGGTGTCTGGACAGAGTGGATAGGGAAAAACTCTCCCTACTCCTGAAAGGTTCTAAAACGAGAGGGCAAAGAATTAAAGTAATTGGTAAAAGAAGCAGAAGTAAAATGAAGAAAACTTTTCCACACAGCGAGTGCTTAAGGTCTGGAATGCACTGCCTGAGAGTGTGGTGGAGGCAGATTCAATCGAGGTAAACAGGAGGAAGTTGGATAGCTGTCTGAAAAGGAAGTTTGTACAGAGTTACAGGGAGAAGGCAGGGGAGTGACACTAGATGAATTGCTCTTTTGGACAGCCAGTGCAGACACGATAGACTGAATGGCCGCCTGTAACAATTCTGTAATTCTGTGACAGTTGACCACAAAATGAGCTTCCACCGTTATATTCGTGCCATCACTATCACCACCTATTTCCACTTCAATAACATCGCCTGATTTCACCCCTGTCTTAACTCATCCGCTGCTGAAGCTCTCAGTCATGCTTTCATCACCTGTAGCCTAGACTATTCGAACTCATTCTCCCACATTCTACTGTCTGTAACCTTGAGGTCATCTAAAACTCTGCTGCCTGTGCCTTAACTCACAGCAAGTCTAATTCCCCGATCACTGACCTGCATCAGCTCACAGTCAAGCAATGTCTTGATTTTAAAATTCTCATTCTTGTTTTCCAATCCCTCCATTGCCTCACCCCTCACTAACTCTGGAATCCCCTCCAGCCCCACAAACCTCTGAGATATCTCTGCTCCTCTAATTCTGGCCTCTTGTGCATCCCTGATTTTAATTACTCCACCATTGTGGCCACACCTTCAGTTGCCTCGGCCCAAAGCTCTGGAATACGCTCCCTTCACAGCTCCATCTCTCCATCTCTCCACCTCGCTTTTATCCTTGAAGACACTCCTTTAAAACTTGCCTCTTTGACCAAACATTTGGTCACCTAACCTTGGTGATTCAGTGTTATACTTTGTTTCATCATGCTGCTGTGAAGTACCTTGGGAGAAGTTATTGCTGAACTTTGCCAGACATGAATTGTCATTAGCATATCCATGTGGCTTGAAATTTATTATGCTATGCTTTTCCAAGCAAATAATATTTCTGTCCTGGGTTGTGAAATTTCACCACCACTGACGTCAGATTGACTGGACAGTACAGGGTTTACCACATCCCTCCTTTTTGTAAACTAAGTGTATAATTTGCAGCCCTCCAGTGCTCTGTCATCACTCCTATATCCAAAGAGAATTGGCAGATTCTGTGCAGTGCTTCTTCCATTTGCACCATTCGTTCTCTCAACAACCCTCAGAATTCCCATCCAGACCGGGTAAATGTTCTAGTTTATTGTGATACAAAAAGTGTTGGATTGAAAGGGGTTCACTGAACCTGTTTGTTCAGTGACTGCAATTAATGTCAGTCTCCATGGACCCTAATTGTGTCACTGGAAGATTTCCCTCTTCTATTAATAAGGGACTCCTTTCAATGTGTTATCACATAGTGTCAGTGGGAGTATCACATCACTCCCGGCACTAACAGGGATCAGCGGCTCCGGAGAGAGGGAGAGGAAAGATCAGAATCAGAGTACAATAGATTGGAATGTTACAACAATGAACAGGAGTTTCATCTGGGAGTTTAACTTTCTTTCTGCAGATTATGATCAGTTCTCATTAAACAGTCGGATCCATTACTCACTGAGGAATATTCAGTGCATTTACTACCCCTTCCTGGCTATTATTGATGTCCCTAGTAAGTCTCTGTATCTAGCTATTAATTCTATAAACCATGTTTAACTGCATTACCATTCTTGTCATTTCCGCTGCCCTCCTTGCTGCTGTTGTTATTCCTGGCAAATTTCTGTCCCCAGATATTAGCTCTATAAACCATTGCTATGTGCATTAGAGTGCTTGTAATTTACTCTCCCATCTTTTCTGTCCCTGGTAAGTCTCTATTTCCTGCTATGAGATCTGTAAAATTTGTTTCACTGAAATAATGTTCTTGCTATTTAAATTTGGGAAGAGTGTAGTTGTCACTGGTCTCCATAGGAAATTCGATCCACTATCCATGAACCACGATCTCCTCATAGCTAAATATCTGAGGCTGAACCAGACAGTTTGCAACCTCTGTGTTCTATTTAAATCTGAGCTGAGTTCATCTCCATATTCTCACCAACCCTGCCTACTACCACCTCTGTACTAACACACATCTCCACCTCTGCCTCAGCCTATCTGCTGCATAAACATTCATCTGTGCCTTTGTTAAATACACACTTGACTATCCCAATTCTATCCTGGTCACCCTCCCATTTATAAACCTCTATAAACCACAGCACATCCAGAACTCTGCTCCCTGTATTCTAACTCACACCAATCCCGATCACCCATCACCCTTGTGCTCACTGATTTACATTGACTCCCAGTCTGGCAGCACCTTAATTTTATTATTCTCATTCATGTGTTTGAATCCCTCCATGGCCTCACCCCTCCAGTTCGTCCCATTCCCCTGACAGTTCCCATATTCCTTTTGAACTTCTAGTATTTTCTTCAATTAGCTTTAAAAATAAACTTCACCCCCTCTTTATTCTACCACTGACCACGGTTTTCAGCTCCACAGCTCCACAGGGCCCAACGTCATGGACGCTTGGATCCATAAAAAGGTATGAGCTGAGCTGCCGGTCACTTCCAGTGCTCCATGCTGGACAGGGATTTAGCGCTGGACAGGGATTTAGTGCTGGACAGGGATTTAGATCGGGTTTATCAAGCATGTGCTGGTAGTGTGAGGAAGGGTCTGAATATGGTGCCAATCAGCCATTCCAGCAGCTTTGATGTGTGACTTTGAAACTTGGCCTGTGCACGTCCACTGACCACCTGTGTTAGTCACTCTCAGCTGAACATATATTCAGCAGCACGAGGAGCCCCTCTCGTGTTATTTAAAAGGACCAGACATCCAACTTACAGGTGAGGGGCTTTTGAATTACTTTTGCTATTGTAAAGTTAGTGGAGGTGGCTGTGGATGATTTTCTGGAGGTTGTGTTGTGAGCTGCTGCAGACATTCAGGGAGGACAGAGGATGTGGTGACCCAAGACTGGACGAGGTATGAGAGCACGTTTCCTACCTTACCTGCCCCAGGAGCAGTGTGTGAGGTGACTCTGATTCAAAAAGGAGTTAGTCACAGAGCTGTGTCACCTCCTGCAACACATGGAGCCTCACACCAGAGTGATGACGGAGCTGTCAGTGGACGTTAAGATCGCAGTTTCATTGAAACTCTATGTATTTGGATATTTCCAGGCAGGAGCAGGAGACATATCCAGTATTGAGTAGTAGAGGTTGATGGAGTTCAGAAGAGTGAGGGAGGGATCTCATAGAAACCTGCAGAATTTTAATCAGTCTGGACAGACTAGATGCAGGAAGGATGTTCCCGATGTTGGGGTGTCCAGAACCAGGGGCAACAGTCTAAGGATAAGGGGTAAACCTTTCAGGACTGAGATGAGGAGACATTTCTTCACCCAGAGAGTGGTGAGCCTGTGGAATTCGCTACCACAGGGAGCAGTCGAGGCCAAAACATTGCATGTTTTTAAGAAGGAGTTAGATATAGCTCTTGGTTCTAAAGGGATCAAAGGATATGGGGGGAAAGATTACTGAGTTGGATGATCAGCGATGATCATAACGAATGGCGCAGCAGGCTCGAAGGACCGAATGGCCTACTTCTGCTCCTATTTTCTATGTTTCTATGTTTCCCTGCTTTTGTATCCTTGCCTCCAAGATCTGATATGTTTTGCTAAACACTCTCCTAATATGTCCTGCCACCTGCAATGATAAATGCATATGGAGCCCCAGGTCCCTCTGCTCCTGCACAATGTTCAGAACTGTGCTATTAAGTCTATCTTGCCTTCCTATTCCTTCTGGCATAAGGCATCACTTCACACTCCTCTGTACTAAATTCCACCTGCCATTTCTCTGTTAATTCTGCTGGATTGTCGATATCCTGTTGCAAGCAGTTTGTCTCATCCTCAGTGTTTGCCACGCGTCCAAGTTCGGTGTCATTGGCAAGCCTTGAAATTATGCTCTGTATTCCAAGATCCAAGTCATTTATATATAGCAAAAAAAAAGTGGTCCTAGCACTGACCCTTGGGGAACATCACTGCCTACCATCCTCCAGTCTGATAAACAACCATTTAACACTACTCACCCTTTTCTTTCCATCAATCAATATTTGATCCAATTGGATGCTAATCCATGTGATTCAATTTTGTTATCCAACATTTTAGAACATAGAACATAGAACAGTACAGCACAGTACAGGCCCTTCGGCCCACGATGTTGTGCCGAACCTTTAACCTACACTAAGATCAAACTACCTACACACCCTTCATTCTACTATCATCCATGTACCTATCCAAGAGTCGCTTAAATGTCCCTAATGTATCTGCTTCTAGTACCGCCGCTGGCAGTGCGTTCCACGCACCCACCACTCTCTGTGTAAAGAACCTACCTCTGACATCTCCCCGAAACCTTCCTCCAATCATCTTAAAATTATGCCCCCTGGTGATAGCCCTTTCTGCCCTGGGAAAATGTCTCTGGCTTTCCAATCTATCTATGCCTCTCATCATCTTGTACCCTCTGCCAAGTTACCTCTCATCCTTCTTCGTTCCAATGAGAAAAGACCTCGCTCCCTCAATCTTTCTTCGTAGGACATGCCCTCCAGTCCAGGCAGCATCCTGGTAAATCTCCTCTGCACCCTCTCTAAAGCTTCCACATCCTTTTGTGTGGTACTTCATCAAACGCTTTCTTAAAATCCATGTAGACCATCCACCACATTCTTTTCATCAACCTGCTCTGTTACTTCATCAAAATAAATTGAATTAGTTCATGAAAGCATGATCTGCTTTTTAAAAATCCGTGCGGACAACCCTTAATTAACTCAAACATCTCCTAGTGTGTTTTGATTTTTTTCCCGCTGATTTAGTTTCTAAAACCTTCCTCATCACTGATGTTAAACTAACTGACCAGTAGTTACGAGGCCTGTGTGTTGTCCATTCCCATTGATAATTCTGGGAGGTGAGGGTGACCATCTATGTCATCGTTTTTTCGCTCAGCAGGGAGAAGCAGAATGAGAGATCCCGTGGCTTTGTCAGGATAGCGGGAATCCTGATGGTGTTGGTGTCTCTGCGGGGGCCCCATGTCAATGGGGAGAGGTACAGGAACTGAAAGAACTCTCACTCCATTAAAGTACAGTTGGTGTGTGAGCATGCCCAGTACATCATGTTGGTGAATGTTCACTACCCTGTCAGCAGAGACCACACCTTCATTCTGAAGCAGTCAGCCATTCTCAACACTTAGGGCTTCCATACAGAACCAGAATGTGGCTCCTCGGAGGCAAAGAAAAAAACCGTCTAGACACAGCTCATGTTTCTACATCCCTAAACCACCTACCACCGCCACCCAACCTCCCACAATTAACATGTGTATAATGTGAGCAATGGAGACACCAGGAACATGGTGGGACAGACCATCGGTGTGATGAAGCAATGCTTTCAATGTCTGAACCGCACGGGGAGAGCCCTCCAGTACACACTGAAGCAGGTGTCCAAGTTCATGGTGTTCTGCTGCACCCTTCATATCACCACCATCATGAGGACACAGGCATTGGCACCAGGAATCCGGAGGACACCTCAGGAGGAGGAGTAGGACGCAGGGAGGATATTTCCTGGACGCCTTCGAACTAGACAAGCTGTCGGAGAATCCCTGCTAAGATTTTGTTTCCCATAGGACAACTTCCCTTTCCCACCATGGATCCCCCATTCTCCACCATTTCACCCATCTGAGATGCCCCATCACAGTGTCCCCTTGGTCACCATCCTGTAATAAAAACCACCAACATAAACCTTTTCAGTAACATCTTTATCCAACAACACATCCAATTATACAAAAAGAAAATGGAACTATTCACCCTTGTATATTCCCTTAGTCTCTGTCTTGTGCTTTCCCTCGACTTGCCACGTGCTCCCCAGTGTTTCCCTAGTGACTGCAGCATGGCTGGTGGAAGACTGCTGACTTTCATTCAGGGAGACTGCAGATGACCTTGCAGGACGTCCTCGAGCAGCTCTGGGCCTTGAGGGCTTCGATTCAAACTGTACCACCTCGACATAGGCAGCAGCCCAGTAATGTTCTGATCTGAGTCCTGTGTATTAAAACACGTTTGTGACCTCGCTGTCCGGGAGCTGCCACATGCACTATCCTTTCCCCCTGCCCTGGCTGCAGTTCGTGCGTTTTCGATGAATCAGCATGTGCAGATTCCGACTCTATACCAGCCTCTAAGGCACACACAGTGGAAGTATTTGAGCTGGAGGCTGTGAGTATCAGACTAAGTGATGGGGCTTCACCATCAGTCCTGTGCTGATGCTCTCTGTCTGTCTCCTGGAGCTGCTGTGACTGGGAAGCTGGCAGTTTTGGGGTAACATTGGGAAGTGTAAAATCAGAAGGGTCGTATTGGGATGAGAGATTGTGGGTGGGTTGGAAAGCAGGAGGTCCATGATCCCACCATCTCCAGCTTGTACATCATCCCAGACAGCAGGATGCAGGGGGAGGTGGGAGTTAAGAAGAGGCATAAGGCAGGAACATAGCATCATCCTGAATGCTCTCGGCGATGTCGGATGCCACGGGCTCTGTCACTGCCGGTCCCATGATGTGAAGAACCATCTACTCCCTCAAGCTCAGGGGTTGAAGGTATGCCTGGCACTCGCCGGTTCACTTGCTGCTCCCTGTGATTATGGGTCACCTTGTCCTGTAAGAAAGAAGGCAGAATATTAATGATTGTGTTGCACTGTGTTTTGATGATGTGCCTGCCATAGCTGAATAGCTGGAGGTAATTGGAGGCAGTGAGAGGTGGGTGTGAGGCTGCTATCAGTACAAGGTGTGTGAGGGTAAGGTGGAGTATGTGAATGTTAGGTGTGAGTCCTGAGTGTTAGGGACTGCTGATGGGTGAGTGATGGGGGTGTGGTGCATTGAGCAGTGTGAGAGGTTGGTGATGTTGGGGGTAGGAGATGTCATTTGGAGATTAATTCAATGACATTGACCACCCGTATGAGCTCATTAAACTTCTTCTGGCTCTGCTGCCAGATTCTCATGGCGAGAATTCTTGCATTGACCTCCCTGGCCACCTTCACCGATTCCCCTTCGGAGGACGTTCCTTGGGAGTCTCCACCCCACCACACGGAAACAGAGCCTCTCTCCTCCTGTCACCCTTCGTAACTAAGACATCCATCCCCACATCCATGAACCGCAGAAACCTCTGTTGCAGTGTGCTATTTACCTTGTCTCCAATTGCAGAATTTACAGTGAGCACCAGCAGCCTCCAGTGAATCAGTGCATCACCTCTTTAAGAGGGACAGACTGCGTTTAAAAGCTGAACCTGGCTGAAGCATGTGTCAGCCTCACACACCTTTAGGGCCCTGTTAAGCATCCAGACAGACAGCAGCGCAGGTAACCCGGGGTGGCACGTAGAATTCATGGAAATGAGGAGGCAGCAGGAAGTGTGTTTGTCACCTGCCTCAACAGGAACGGGCACGGGCAGATCATGATCCCTCTGCCCAAAAACACGACGTACTCTCTATTTCTATTTGCTGTTCTCTCTTTCACACTTTCTCACACTCTGTCTTTCTCTCTCTCTTCACTCACTTTCTCTTGCTCATAAAATAAGAGATTGATGCAGCACAGAAGAAGGCTATTCGGCCCTTTGTGTCAGTGCTGTCTCTTCGAAAGAGCCATATAATTAGTTCTTCTTTCCTCCTCTTTCCCCAGACTCCTGTTTTTCTTTCCCTTTTCAAGTATTTGCTAAATTGCCTTTTGAATGATATTATTGAATCTGTTTCCACCATGTTTTCAGCCAGTGAATTCCAGATCCCAACAACTCGCTGTGGAAGAAAATTCTCCTCATTTCACCTCTGGTTTTTTGTCAATTACCTTCAGTCTGTGTCTTCCTAATACTGAACTTTAGATTTTTGGATTTAGAAATACATCACTCGATCAGGCCCTTCGGCCCACCGAGTCTGTGCCGACCATTAACCACCCATTTATACTAATCCTACACTAATCCCATATTCCTACCACATCCTCACCTGTCCCTATATTCCCCTACCACCTACCTATACTAGGGGCAATTTATAATGGCCAATTTACCTATCAACCTGCAAGACTTTTGGCTGAGGGAGGAAATCCACAAACTCCACACAGGCAGTGCCCATAATATGAGGCTGCAGTGCTTACCACTGCGCCACTGTGCCAACCCTGTTTCTGACACTGGAAACAGTTTCACATTGATTACCTTATCAAAACCCTTCATAATTTTGAATTTTATATCAAATCTCCCCTTACCTATCACTGCTCTAATGAGAACAATCCCAGCTTTTCGAATCTATCCACGTAACTGTATTCCCAGATCCCTGGTACCATTCTCGTAATTCACCTCTGTATCTTCACTACGTCCTTGACATTCTTACCAATGTGTGGTGATCAGAATTGGACACAATTCTCCATCTGGGACCTAACCAATGATGTATAAATATCAGCATTTCCTCCTGAGTTTTATTACTCTGTGTCTCTCTCTAACACCAAGGACACTGCATGCTACTAACTAAGATCTGTGTGTTTACACCCTAGGTCTCTCTAATCATGCACTCACTCTATAATGGTATCATTTATTTTATATTTTTTTCTTCTCATACTTCCTACCCAAATGCCTCGCTTCACATTTCAATGTGTTAAATTCCATCTGCCATGTTCCTGCCCATTTCATCAGTCAGTCTCTGTCCTCCTGAAGTCTGTTACTATCCTTCTCACTGTTTATTAACATTTCTGAGTTTCCTTCCATCTGAAAACTTGGACATTACCCCCTCTGTACACAAGCCCACTGCATTAGCATGCAACACCAGGGAACACAACAGTCACACTGGGGAACCCCACTGTGTACTTCGCTCCAGCTGAAAAACAGCCATTATTCCCCACTCTCTGATACCTGTCACCTAACTAATTTCTTGCATGCTGGGATTGAAAAAGAAAAAAAAGGACTTCCATTTATGTAGCGCCTTTCATGACTACTGCATGTTCCAAAGCGATTTACAATCAACGTATACTTAGAATGCCGACTCACGCTTGTACTGTCGGAAAAAGGGCAGCCAATTTTCGCACAGCAAGATCCCACAAGCAGCAATGTGATAATGACCAGATCTGTTTTTATGATGTTGCTTGATGGATAAATATTGTCCAGGCCACAGGGAATAATTCCCCTGATCTGCTTCTAAATAATCCCATAGGATCATTAGCATCCACCTGAGAGGGCAGATGGGGCCTTGGTTTAACGTTTCATTCCAAAGACTGCTCATCTGATAGCGCAATACTCCCTCAGTACTGTCGCTGCAGTGTCAGCCTTGATTCTTGTGAAAAAGCCATTTCATGACACTTGATCCTGGAAGCTTGTGACTGAAAGGGGAGAGAGCTACAAACTGTGACTCGGCTGACTTTGGCCCTTTAATCCCATGTGTTTCTAATTGGGTCACACGGCTGTTATATAGTACTTTATCAAACACCTTTTGAAATGATAGGAAAATTGTAAAAGTACAGGCAGGAAAAGTCATAGAAACATATAATAGCATTGCATGGAAGGGGTTCATTTGGTCTATGAAGTCTGTGCTGGCTCTTTTGATGAGTTTCCAGTGAGTTCCACACCCTGGATCTTTCCCAGATCCTTGATCTTTTCCCCTTAATATCTAACCAAATCACTTTTTGAATCTACTTTTAAATCTGTATCCTTCAGCCTATCATACAATAATTTGCAAATCCGAAACAAAAATTGCATTACAATAATCCCCATGTCAACTCTGTTTCTTTTTTCCATTCACCATAAATCTATGTCCTCTGGTTAATGGCCCCTCATACATTAGAAACATTATATAATTTATATAAACCCTTCATGATGTTAAATATCCCTATCTGATCACCTTGTAAATGTCCCTGCTCCAAGGAAAACAATCGCAGCTACATAACTGTAACCCCTCATCCCTGGAAAAGTTCCAGTAAAACTCTTCTGTCCCCTCTCCAAGGTTTCATGTCCTTCCTAAAGTGTGGTTTCCAGTACTGGACACAATACTCCAGATGGAGCCGGACTAGTCTTTTCTATAGGGTTAACACAATATCCTGGCCAGTCTACTCTGTGTCTCTATTAATCAAGCCGAGTAATCTATTTGCTTTGTGAACTGTTTGTTAACCTGTCCAGCTACTTTCAAAGATTGCGTACAAACACCTCAGGTCTCTCTGTTACTCTCAATAGCTTTAAAGTTGTGCCATTCAGCTTGTATTATCCCTGGTCATTCATCCGGAAGAAAATGGGCTTATCAGTGATAGGCAACATGGTTTTGTGCAGGGAAGGTCATGTCTTACCAACTTAATAGAATTCTTTGAGGAAGTGACAAAGTTGATGGATGAGGGAAGGGCTGTAGATGTCATATACATGGACTTCAGTAAGGCGTTTGATAAGGTTCCCCATGGTAGGCTGATGGAGAAAGTGAAGTCGCATGGTGCCCAGGGTGTACTAGCTAGATGGATAAAGAACTGGCTGGGCAACAGGAGACAGAGAGTAGCAGTGGAAGGGAGTTTCTCAAAATGGAGACGTGTGACCAGTGGTGTTCCACAGGGATCCGTGCTGGGACCACTGTTGTTTGTGATATACATAAATGATTTGGAGGAAAGTATAGGTGGTCTGATTAGCAAGTTTGCAGACGACACTAAGATTGGTGGAGTAGCAGATAGTGAAGGGGACTGTCAGAGAATACAGCAGAATATAGATAGACTGGTGAGTTGGGCAGATAAATGGCAGATGGAGTTCAATCAGGGCAAATGCGAGGTGATGCATTTTGGAACATCCAATTCAAGAGTGAACTATACAGTAAATGGAAAAGTCCTGGGGAAAATTGATGTACAGAGAGATTTGGGTGTTCAGGTCCATTGTTCCCTGAAGGTGGCAACGCAGGTCAATAGAGTGGTCAAGAAGGCATACGGCATGCTTTCCTTCATCGGACGGGGTATTGAGTACAAGAGTTGGCAGGTCATGTTACAGCTGTATAGGACTTTGGTTCGGCCACATTTGGAATACTGCGTGCAGTTCTGGTCGCCACATTACCAAAAGGATGTGGATGCTTTGGAGAGGGTGCAGAGGAGGTTCACCAGGCTGTTGCCTGGTCTGGAGGGCGCTAGCTATGAAGAGAGGTTGAGTAGATTAGGATTATTTTCATTAGAAAGACGGAGGTTGAGGGGGGACCTGATTGAGGTGTACAGAATCATGAGAGGGAGAGACAGGGTGGATAGCAAGAAGCTTTTTCCCAGAGTGGGGGATTCAATTACAAGGGGACACGAGTTCAAAGTGAGAGGGGAATGTTTAGGGGGATATGCGTGGAAAGTTCTTTATGCAGAGGGTGGTGGGTGCCTGGAACGCATTGCCAGTGGAGGTGGTAGACTCGGGCACGATAGCGTCTTTTCAGATGTATCTAGACAGATACATGAATGGGCAGGAAGTAAAGAGATACAGACCCTTAGAAAATAGGCGACAGGATTAGATAGAGGATTTGGATCGGCGTAGGCTTGGAGGGCCGAAGGGCCTGTTCCTGTGCTGTAATTTTCTTTGTTCTTTGTTCTTTGCATGCAGCTCACCATCACCTTCTCAAGGGCAATTATGGATGGGCAATAAATGCTGCCCTAGTCAACGACACCCACATCCCATGATCGGATAATATATATCAAATCTTCTGACAATGTATCTCCTCACACATCTGCTATGCCAATTAAATATTAGGAAGACTGCTGCCGTTGTTTTCAAACCCCACGTCAAAAGTTTCCTAGCTACAGACTGGATCTCTCTCCTTGGCAACTGTCTGAAACTAAAGCAAACTGTTCACAACCTGGTTTCATAGTTGACGCTGCGACGAGCTTCCTGCTAAATATTACTAAAACAGCCTACTTACACTTCCGTATCATCACCCAACTTTGCCCCTCTCTCAGCTCTTCTGCTGATGAAACAGTCCCCCTTGCCTGTGTTACCTGTAGACTCGACTAGTCCAACACACTCCTGGCTGGTCTCCCACATTCTACTCTCCATAACCCTGAGGTGGTCCAATGCACTGCTGCCCATGTCCTAACTCACACCAAGTCCTGTTCACCCATTACCCCCTGTACTCACTGACCTACATTGGCTCCTGGTCAGCAACACCTCAATTTTAAAACTCTCAGCCTTCTTTTCAAATCCTTCATTATCTCACTCCTCCTTATCTGTGTAATCTCCTCCAGCCCGACAACCCTCCGAGATATCTGCACTCATCTATTTCTGGCCTCTTGAGCATCTACGAGTTTAATTGCTCTACCATTGGTGGTCCTGCCTTCAGCTGCCGAGGCCCTACGCTCGGGAAGAGTAGAGTAGAACTTCCAGGGAGTAATTCCTGGAAGATAAATGTCAGTGAATTAAACACTAAAATAAAAGCAAAATATTGCGGATGCTGAACACTGGAGATACTCAGCAGGTCTGGCAGCATCTGTGCAGAGAGAAACAGAGTTAATGTTTCAGATCTGTGACCCTTCATCAGAACTGGTAAACGTTAGAAATGTAACAGTCTTTGAGCAAGTGAAAGAGGGGAAGGGGGAAGAAGAACAAGAAGGAAGGACTGTGATGGGATAGAGAGGGGATAGATTAAATTACAGACTGTTACATTCCTAACGTTTACCAGTTCTGATGAAGGGTCAGAGACCGGAAACATTAACTCTGTTTCTCTCTACACAGATGCTGCCAGACCTGCTGAGTATTTCCAGCACTTTCTGGTCTCATCCCTAAGCTTTTGAATTCTCTCCCCAAACCCTAAATGCAATAAGCTGCACTGAGTCCAGTTTTAGGGAGTCCTGCTTGGACAGAGTACTAAATGCAGTAAAGTTATCGAGAGATTGAATTTTAAGTGATCTAAGAGTCGATCTCTTTCCAACAATTTGTTAATTTTACATTTAGCATTTCACTTAATTTTAAGCTGAATTTGTACTTTATTTCACAATCAGTTTGTGAGAATTGGACAGTTAATTGATGCTGATGGAAAAGGAGGGTCAGTGTCAGCTTGGATATAAAACTGGCTTAATGACAGAAAACAGTGAGTTGCAGTAAATAGTTGGTATTCAAACTGGAGAAAAATAGACAGTTGTGTTCCCCAAGGGTTAGTGCTAGGAACACTGTTTTATTCTGATATGTATAAATGATTTGGATAATGGCTTACAGAGAAACATTTCAAAATTTGCAGGTGATACCAAACTGGGAGGCGGGGCAGGCATTGAGGTTGATACCAATCGATGTAAGAGGACATAGATAGGCTAGCAGAATGGGCAGACGAGAGGCAAATGGAATTTAATACAGACAAGTGTCAAGTGATGCATTTTATCAGAAGTTACAGGGAGAGGCAATATACACTTAATGGTAAAGTTCGAAAGAGTGTGCAGAGACAAAGGGACATGGGGTTCATGCACATAGATCCCTGAAGGTGGCAGGATATATTGAGAGAGTCGTCAGTAAAGCATATGGGATCTTGGGCTTCATAGATAGAGGTGGTAAGTTCAGAGGAAGGAAAGTTATGCTGTAACTTTATGAAGCTCTGGTTAGGCCCCAAGTGGAGTACTGCATCCAGTTCTGTTCACCACACTTTAGGAAGGATGTGAGGGTCATTGACAGGGTGTAGAGGAGGGTTACTTTAATGGTTCCAGAGATGGAGGATTTTCAGTACAATATAGTCTGTAAAAGCTGGGATTGTCTTCCTTGGAGTAAAGGAGATTGAGGGGAGATTTGATACATGTATACAAGATGATGACCTGTTTGGATAAGGTAGACAGGAAAAGATGTTCCCATTAGCTTATGGTACAATGACTAGAGTTAAGATTGAGGGCAAGAGTTAAGGGGGATGTGATGAACAACATTTTAACACAACGAGTGGTAATGGCCTGGAAATCATTGCCTCCGAGGGTGGTGGAAGCAGAGAAGGTGAATTATTTCAAAAGGATATTGGATGAACACTTGATGTAAATAAACTTGCAGGAATATGGAGTCAGAGCTGGGGAATGAGACTGGCTGGATTTATCGACAACATTTATGGACTCGATGTGCAGAATGGCCTAATTCTGTGCTGAAATGACTATGACTCTACGACTCTCTGACAGGGGAATACTATTACTACTTTTAGTTTAGTTTAGAGATACAGCACTGAAACAGGCCCTTCGGCCCACCGAGTCTGTGCGGACCATCAACCACCCGTTTATACTAATCCTACACTAATTCCATATTCCTACCACATCCCCACCTGTCCCTATGTTTCCTTACCACCTACCTATACTACGGGCAATTGCTAATGGCCAATTTACCGATCAACCTGCAAGTCTTTGGCATGTGGGTAGAAACCGGAGCACCCGGAGGAAACCCACGCAAACACAGGGGGAACTGGCAAACTCCACACAGGCAGTACCTAGAATTGAACCCGGGTCACTGGAGCTGTGAGGCTGCGGTGCCAACCACTGCACCACTGTGCCGCCCTATACTGGGAAAGTTTATAATGGACTGGGCAGTATCACCCTGGAGAACCCCGTGATGTAAGTGAAATGTTTGATGCCCCAGAACGTGGTTAACAAATGTCCTTCACAAACAGAATAAATCAGTTCAGTCCCACTGACAATTCTGGAGTCATTCACAATGGGGAGTAATTTCTCCTCGTTTTCTCTACATAGGACAGCAGTCAGGCTTTTCACTGTGTCCACCACCTCCATGTTGAAAGTCTTGTCAGGGTTAGGTGAGATAAGACACGTTGCCTGGGCGACAGATTTCTTCAATTGTGTTGCTGCTTCTATGCTCTCTTCAGTCCAACCGGGTTAAATCTGGTCATCACCATCATTAGGTAGTTCATAAAGAGGAGTCACAGTCTCTGCAAATCGAGGGATGAGGGTCCACTGATACCCCACCAGCCTGAGGATAGGACACAGGGTAGTCTTTGAGGTGGACAGGGGTAGATACTGGATGAGGGTCCACTGATACCCCACCAGCCTGAGGATAGGACACAGGGTAGTCTTTGAGGTGGACAGGGGTAGATACTGGATGAGGGTCCACTGATACCCCACCAGCCTGAGGATAGGACACAGGGCAGGACTTTGAGGTGAACAGGGGTAGACACTGGATGGTCTCGGCCTGACGCTGGTGTGGGCTGATGCAGGATGATCTGATCTGGGCACGTAGAAAGGTGACACGGTCTTGCACCAGCTGGGCCTTACGTGGATGTTCTTTTTGTCCAGCTCCCAAAGTCACTGCAGTAGTTCCTGTAAAAGGGTTAAATGTGTGGACACGGTGATGAGAAGATCATCGACATATTGCAGCAAGCAGGAAGACTGTGAAAAGCTCGGAAGGGACCCGGCTACACGTTTGTTGAAAATAGTGGGGTTATTGTGGAACCCCTAGTGACAGACATGTCCAGGAGTACCTCTGGTCCTCAGAAGTGAATGTGAATTTAATTTGTTTCTCTAGTTTTACTGGGATACTCCAATAAACATTAGAGATATCCAGGGTAGAGAAGACAGCCCTGCCACTGAGAATCCGGGAGAGTAGGGTGGGTGTCTATCAGACAACCGGGTTCACGCAGGGTTGACTGAATTGAGTTTGTGGTGGTCAATAGTCAGTCACCAGCTGCCATCCGGCTTTCCAACCAGTCAAATCGGGCAGTTAGAAGGGAACATGGCTTCGTGAACTACACCCTGGTATAACAATGACATGATATTGTCTGGAATGTATGATATAATCTCAGCTCGGTAAGAATACTGCTTCATGGATCATGCAATGGTCAGTTAATTTCTTCCGGTCTGCTCATGTTTGCACAGTTATCTTTATGGGTTGTGGATACACTCGACACGGACTCGAGAATCGCCTGTACCTCAGGGTGATCAGAGCTGTCTGGTTCTCACTCCTCTGATATTTTAATCATGAATATTGAGGTTACACTGGACACCAGAGTAGGGGTATGTTTTAATGTTCCACAATATACAAATATAGAGATAATCAATTACTGCTGATAACCTTTGAGCAAATTACTGCCCAGTAGTCCCTGTCCATTATGCAGGATCATATAAAAGGGAGGCAGGACTTTGACATGAGCTGTGTTCCCTCTCCTACACCAATGTAAGATCTGATCCAGGGTCACAGATTAACCAAAAGGAGATCGAAGGGTCACAAGCAGTTTATTGAGGAGTAACAGTTCAAATACAGCACAAAATCAGAATAGACATAGTGGACATACGGCCTGTGGCAGGTGAGAAAGGCTTTCTGGCTATGGATCAAATGTAAGAAGCTATTATGAAAGACGTTATAGCAGGACACACAGAATAATTCAAGGTGATCAGGCAGAGTCAACATGCTTTTGTGAAACGGAAACCATGTTTAACCAATTTATTGAAGTTCTTTGAAGAAGTAACAGGTGCTGTGGATAAAGGGGAACTGGTGGATGTACTATACTTAGAATTCCAGAAGGGATTTCATAATGTGCCACATCAAAGTTCATTGCGGAATATAAAAGCTCATGGTGTAGGGGGCAACCTATTGGCTTGGATAGAAGATTGGCTAGCTAACAGGAAACAGAGAGTAGGCTTAAATGGATCATTTTCTGTTTGGCAAGATGTAACGAGTGGTGTGTCACAGGGATCAGTGCGGGTGCCTTAGCTCTTTACAATTTATATAAATCACTTGGATGAAGGGGCCAAAGGTATGTTTGCTAAATTTGCTGATGACAGAAACGTCGGTCAGACAGTATGTTGTGACGTGGACACAAGTGAACCACAAAGGGGTAGATAGATTGAGTGATTGGGCAAAGATCTGGTAAATGGAGTATAATGTGGGAAAATATGAAATTGTCCATTTTGGCAGGAAGAATAAAAATTAAGCATATAATCACAATGGTGAGAGATTTCAGAGCTCTACTATCCAGGGGGAACTGAGAGTCCTTGTGCATGAATTGTAAAAGGTTAATATGTAGGTATTGCAAGTCATTAGGAAAACTAATAGAATGTTATCGTCCAATGCAGGAGGAATTGAATACAAATGTAGGGAGGTTATGTTTCAGTTATATAGGGAGACCACTTCTGGAATACTGTGTACAGTATTGGTCTCCTCATTTAAGGACAGGTGGAAATGCATTCGAAGCAGTTCAGAGATGGTTTACTAGACTAATGCCTGGAATGGAGGTGTTCTCTAATGAGGAAAGGCTGGACAGGCTAGGCTTATGTCAGCTGGAGTTTAGAAGAGTAAGAGGCGACTTGATTGAAACTTATAAGATTCTGAGTGTGGGACAGAGCAAATGAGGCCGACAGAGAGAGAAAGAACGAGAGAGAGAGAGCTCAATTCAGCTGCTGCTAAAAACCTCATCCATGCCTTTTTTATCTCGAGACTTGACTATTCTAACACACTCCTGGCTGGTCTCCCACATCCTGCTCTCTGTAACCTGTGGTCATCCAAAACTCTGCTGCCATCTTCTAATTTGCACCAAATTCTGTTCACCCAACATCCCTGTGCTCACTGACCTACATTGGCTCTAGGTCCAGTAACACCTCAATTTTAATATTCTCACTCATGTGCTCAAATCCCTCCATGTCCTCACCCCTCTGATTATCCCAATCCCCTGTTCATTTCCAATGTTCCTGAAACTTGTTCCTCTTAAAAATCTTTTTTCCAATTCTGGCTTAAAAGTGAGTTTCTTTCCCTCTGCCTCTCTTCATATAACATAGAACATAGAACAGTACAGCACAGTACAGGCCCTTCGGCCCACGATGTTGTGCCGAACCTTTAACCTACTCTAAGATCAAACTAACTACCTACCCTTCATTCTCCTATCATCCATGTACCGATCCAAGAGTCGCTTAAATTTCCCTAATGTATCTGCTTCTACTACCACCACTGGCAGCGCATTCCACGCACCCACCACTCTCGGTGCAAAGAACCTACCTCTGACATCTCCCTGAAACCTTCCTCCAGTCACCTTAAAATTATGCCCACTAGTGATAGCCCTTTCCACCTGGGAAAAAGTCTCTGGCTATCCACTCTATCTATGCCTCTCATCATCTTGTACCCCTCTATCAAGTCACCTCTCATCCTTCTTCGCTCCAATGAGAAGAGCCCTAGCTCCCTCAATCTTTCTTCATAAGACATGCCCTCCAGTCCAGGCAGCATCCTGGTAAATCTCCTCTGCACCCTCTCGAAAGCTTCCATACCCTTCCTATAATGAGGCGACCAGAACTGAACACAATATTCCAAGTGTGGTCGAACCAGGGCCTTATAGAGCTGCAGCATAACCTCGCAGCCCTTAAAGTCAATCCCCCTGTTAATGAAAGCCAACACACCATACGCCTTCTTAACAACCCTATCAACTTGGGTGGCATCTTTGAGCGATCTCTGGACATGGACCCCAAGATCCCTCTGTTCCTCCACACTACCAAAAACCCTGTCTTTAAGCCTGTATTCTGCATTCAAATTCGACCTACCAAAATGAATCACTTCACACTTTTCCTGGTTGAACTCCATCTGCCACTTCTCAGCCCAGCTCTGCATCCTGTCAATGTCCCGTTGCAACCTACAACAGCCTTCCACACTATCCACAACTCTAGCAACCTTCGTGTCATCGGCAAACTTGCTAACCCAGCCTTCCACTTCCTCATCCAAGTCATTTATAAAAATCACAAAGAGCAGAGGTCCCAGAACAGATCCCTGCAGAACACCACTGGTCACCGAGCTCCATGCTGAATACTTTCCATCTACTAACACCCTCTGTCTTCTATGGGCCAGACAATTTTGTATCCAGACAGCCACAGTGTGGTTTTCCTGACCACACATTTCATCTCTCCTGCTGCACTCATGCTGTGGAAGCTTGGATCCATAAAATGGTGTGAGCTGCACTGCCGGTCACATCCAGCACATTGTACAGGACACCCAGGCTGGCCGGGGTGCTCGTGTCGGTGTAACGTGTGTATGTCTGTAGTGTGAGGAGAGGTCTGAATATGAAGTCGATCAGCCATTTCAGCAACTTTGATGTACGTCTTTGATACTTGGTCCTTGCATGTATACTGACCACCTGTGTTAGTCACTCTCAGCTGAACATACATTCAGCAGCACGAGGATCCCCCTCTAGTGTTAGTTAAAAGGACCAGGCGTCCAACTTGCAGGTGAGGGGCTTTTGACTTACTTCTGTTATTACAAAGTTAGTGGAGGTGCTGTGGATGGTTTTCTGGAGGTTGTGTTATGAGCTGCTGCAGACATTCAGGGAGGAGAGAGGACTTGGTGACACAACTCTGTACGATGAATGGGGACTGTAGTTACAGTGTCTCTGCGTCTGTAACATGATCAACAAATGGAGCAGAAGCTGCAGAGAGAGTGAAAGCTCTGGAAAGAAAGAGGAGGAATGGCCTCTGCCCTACCCACCCTGGGTTTCCAAGAGCAAAAAGAGCAGTGGTCCTAATATTGAGCCCAGGGGAACACCACTGTATACTCCCATCGAGTCTGAACAACAACCTTTCACCACTTCTCTCTGTTTACTGTTCCTTAGCCAATGTTATATCCACACTGTCACTGTACGTTTAATCCATAGTGTTCAGTTTTCCTAATTTGTCTATTGAATGTCACTTGATCGAACACCTTTTGAAAGTCCATATATATAACTTCAATCACACCACCCTCATCAACCCTCTCCATTGTTTTATCAAATAATTCCATCAAGTTTACCTCACCACCACCTCTCTCCATTCCTCCACTGTTGTTAAATTATCAGACTGATTATCCGACACCCAGTACTGGATGAGCAGAAATTTCCTCCAATTAAATATTGGGAAGACTGAAGCCATTGTTTTAACTCCCTACTCCAACTCTGTTCCCTTGCTATTGATTCCATCCCTCTTCCTGGTGACAGTCTGAGATTGAGACAATATGTTTACATCCTTGGTGTCACATTTCATCACAACATGAGCTTTAACCTCATTTTCAGGGTAGAATTACAACAGCCTATTGCCATCTCAGTAACATCGCCTGACTTCACCCCTGTCTCAGCCCATCTGCTGCTGAAACCTCATTCATGCCTTCGTCACCTCTCGATGTGACTATTCCAACTCACTCCTGGCTGATCTCCCACATCTACTCTCTGTAAACATGAGGTCATCCAAAACTCTGCTACCCATGTCTTAGCTCACACCAAGTCCCGTTTATATGACACTGACCGACATTGGCTCCCAATCAAGCAATATCTTGATTTTAAAATTCTCATCCTTGTTGTCATATCTCTCAATGGCCTCGCCCCTCCCTATCTCTGTAATCTCCTCCAGCTCCAGAACCCATCGAGACATCTGTGCTCCTCTAATTCTGGCCTCTTTTACATCCGTTAATTAAATCACTGCACCACTGGCGACCGTGCCTTCAGCTGCCGGGGCCCAAGCTGCAGTATCCTCCCTACACATCTCCACCTCTGCACCTCTCCATCTCACTTTCCTCCTTTAAGACATTCCTTGAAACCTTCCTCTTTGGCTAAGCTGTTGGTCCTTTGACCTAATATCTCCTGTTGTATCTCAGTTCGCACTTTGCTTCATAGTGCTCCTGTGAAGCACCTTGGGATTTTTTATAACATTAAAGGCAATATCTAAATATAAATTGATGTTTTTGTTGTTGTTTGCCAGACATCAATAGTCTTTAGCATATCCAGGTTGCTAACCATTTACTATCCAATGTTTTTACAAGCAACAAGTATTTTTCTCTTGGGTTGTCACGTCTACAAATGTCCCCAGTCGTGACACTAGTCTGACTGGTCAGTAATTACAGCATTTATCGCATATCTCCTTTTTTAAACAGGATGTAAGATTTACAATCCTCCAATCCTCTGTCATCACACCCATATCCAATGAGGATTGGAAGATTCTGGCCAGTGCCTCTGCTATTTCCACTATTCCTTCCCTCAGAAACCCCCATACATCCATTCAGACTGGGTAAGAGTTCCAGTTTATTGTGGTTCAAAAAGGTGTTGGATAGAAAGGTGTTAACTGAAACTGTTTGTTCAGTGACTGTAATTAATGTCAGTCTCCATGGACCGAATTGTGTCACAGGAGGGTTTCCCTCTTCTATTAATAAGGGACTCCTTTCGATGTGTTATCCCATACTGTCAGCGGGAGCATCACGCCCGGCACTCACAGGGATCAGCGGCTCCAGAGAGAGGGAGAGGATAGATCAGAATCTGAGAACAATGGGTCAGAGTCTGAGAACAATGGGTCAGAATCTGAGAACAATAGATTGGAATGTTACAACAATGAGCAAGAGTTTATCCTCAGAACTTCACGATCTTTCTACACATTATGATCGGTTCTCATTAAACTTTCGCATCTACCTCGCACTTCGGATTGCTCAATACATTTATTATCCCATCCTCGGTCTTGTTGGTGTCCCTGGTTAGTATCTGTTTCCAGGTATTTATTCTTTAAACCATGTTTAACTGTATTATATTCCTGTAATTTACTCTACCCTCCTTGCTGCTGTTGTTAATCCCGGTGAATATCTCCAGTAATTACCTTGATTAACCATGTTTAACTGCATTACTGCTCCTGTAATTTTCTCTGCCCTCCTTTCTGCTGTTGTTATTTCTGCTGAATCTCTGTCTCCAGAAATCAGCTGTATAAACCACTGCTAACGGTATTTCAGTTCTTGTAATTTACTCTCTCCTCTTTGCTGCTGATTCTGTCTCTATTTCCAGCTAGGAGATCTGTAAACCCTGTTTACTGAAATACTGTTCTGGAACGTAAATTGTGGGAAGAGAGAAGACAGTGTCATTGGTCCATTGGTCTCCATCACAAACTCCATCCCCTATCTGTGAACCACATACCCGATCCTGAGGCTGAACCAGACAGTTTATAACCTCTGTGTTCTATTTTTACCTTACTTGAGTTCATCTCCAAATTCTCTCCATCACCAACCCTGTCTACTACCACCTGAGTAATATCACCCGTCTCCACTTCTGCCTCAGCCCATCTGCTGCATAAACCCTCATATGTGCCTTTGTTAAATCCACACTTGACGATTCCGAATCTCTCCTGGTCACCCTCCCAGTTATAAACCTCCATAAACCACAGCCCATCCAGAACTCTGCTGCCTGTATCCTAACTCACACCAAATCCCGATCACCCATCACCCCTGTGCTCACTGATCTACATTGGCTCCCGGTCTGGCAGCACCTTAATTTTAATATTCTCATTCTTGAGTCTGAATCACTCCATGGCCTCACCACTCCATAAGTCCCATTCCCCTGTGCATTTCCCATATTTCTGCAAATAATATGCCTTCAATCTTTTCTCAATTCTCTTTTTAAAGTGAATTTCTTTCTCTCTGTATCTGTTCCTAGCCACGATTTTCAACTCTACAGACCCACTGTTGCTCAGGGCGCAGAAGATGGGACCCATAAAATGATGCGAACCACACAGCCGGCCACTTCTAGTGTGGTCAGCACAGTGTCCCATGGTGGGCAGTACACTTGTGTGGTCAGCACAGTGCCCAATGGTGGACAATGCTCTAGTATGGTCAGCACAGTGCCCCATGCTGGACAGGGCTCTAGTATGGTCAGCACAATGCCCCATGCTGGACAGGGCTCTAGTATGGTCAGCACAGTGCCCCATGGTGGGCAGTACACTTGTGTGGTCAGCACAGTGCCCAATGGTGGACAGAGCTCTAGTATGGTCAGCACAATGCCCCATGCCGGACAGGGCTCTAGTATGGTCAGCACAGTGCCCCATGCTGGACAGGGCTCTAGTATGGTCAGCACAATGCCCCATGCTGGACAGGGCTCTAGTATGGTCAGCACAATGCCCCATGCTGGACAGGGCTCTAGTATGGTCAGCACAATGCCCCATGCTGGACAGGGCTCTAGTATGGTCAGCACAATGTCCCATGCTGGACAGGGCTCTAGTATGGTCAGCACAATGCCCCATGCTGGACAGGGCTCTAGTATGGTCAGCACAATGCCACATGCTGGACAGGGCTCTAGTATGGTCAGCACAATGCCCCATGCTGGACAGGGCACTAGTATGGTCAGCACAATCCCCCTTGCTGGACAGGGCTCTAGTATGGTCAGCACAATGCCCCATGCTGGACAGGGCTCTAGTATGGTCAGCACAATGCCCCATGCTGGACAGGGCTCTAATATGATCAGCACAGTGCCCCATGCTGGACAGGGCTCTAGTATGATCAGCACAGTGCCTCATGCTGGACAGGGCTCTAGTATGGTCAGCACAGTGCCTCATGCTGGACAGGGCTCTAGAGTGGTCAGCATAGTGCCCCATGCTGGACAGGGCTCTAGTGTGGTTAGCACAATGCCCCATGCTGGACAGGGCTCTCGTATGGTCAGCACAATGCCCCATGCTGGACAGAGCTCTAGTATGGTCAGCACAGTGCCTCATGCTGGACAGGGCTCTAGAGTGGTTAGCACAATGCCCCATGCTGGACAGGGCTCTCGTCTGGTCAGCACAATGCCCCATGCTGGACAAACCTCTAGTATGGTCAGCACAGTGCCTCATGCTGGACAGGGCTCTAGAGTGGTCAGCATAGTGCCCCATGCTGGACAGGGCTCTAGTATGGTCAGCACAATGCCCCATGCTGGACAGGGCTCTAGTATGGTCAGCACAGTGCCCCATGCTGGACAGGGCTCTAGAGTGGACAGCATAGTGCCCCATGCTGGACAGGGCTTTAGTGTGGTTAGCACAATGCCCCATGCTGGACAGGGCTCTCGTATGGTCAGCACAATGCCCCATGCTGGACAGGGCTCTAGTATGGTCAGCACAATGCCCCATGCTGGACAGGGCTCTAGTATGGTCAGCACAATGCCCCATGCTGGACAGGGATCTAGTATGGTCAGCACAATGCCCCATGCTGGACAGGGCTCTAGTATGGTCAGCACAATGCCCCATGCTGGACAGGGCTCTAGTATGGTCAGCACAGTGCCCCATGCTGGACAGTGCTCCAGTATGGTCAGCACAGTGCCTCATGCTGGACAGGGCTCTAGTATGGTCAGCACAAAGCCCCATGCTGGACAGGGCTCTAGTGTGGTCAGCACAGTGCCCCATGCTGGACAGTGCTCTAGTATGGTCAGCACAATGCCCCATGCTGGACAGGGCTCTAGTATGGTCAGCACAATGCCCCATGCTGGACAGTGCTCAAGTATGGTCAGCACAATGCCCCATGCTGGACAGGGCTCTAGTATGATCAGCACAGTGCCTCATGCTGGTCAGGGCTCTAGTGTGGTCAGCACAGTGCCCAATGCCGGACAAGGCTCTAGTATGTCCAGCACAGTGCCCCATGCTGGACAGGGCTCTAGTATGGTCAGCACAATGCCCCAGGCTGGACAGGGCTCTAGAGTGGTCAGCACAATGCCCCATGCTGGACAGAGCTCTAGTATGGTCAGCACAATGTCCCATGCTGGACAGGACTCTAGTGTGGTCAGCACAATGCCCCATGCTGGACAGGGCTCTAGTATTATCAGCACAGTGCCCCATGCTGGACAGGGCTCTAGTATGGTCAGCACAATGCCCCATGCTGGACAGGGCTCTTGTATGGTCAGCACAATGCCCCATGCTGGACAGGGCTCTAGTATGGTCAGCACAATGCCCCATGCTGGACAGGGCTCTTGTATGGTCAGCACAATGCCCCATGCTGGACAGGGCTCTAGTATTATCAGCACAGGGCCCCATGCTGGACAGGGCTCTAGTATGGTCAGCACAATGCCCCATGCTGGACAGGGCTCTAGTATGGTCAGCACAATGCCCCATGCTGGACAGGGCTCTTGTATGGTCAGCACAATGCCCCATGCTGGACAGGGCTCTAGTGTGGTCAGCACAATGCCCCATGCTGGACAGGGCTCTAGCAGGGTCAGCACAGTGCCCCATGCTGGACAGGACTCTAGTATGGTCAGCACAATGCCCCATGCTGGACAGGGCTCTAGTATTATCAGCAAAATGCCCCATGCTGGACAGGGCTCTAGTATGGTCAGCACAATGCCCCATGCTGGACAGGGCTCTAGAGTGGTCAGCACAATGCCCCATGCTGGACAGGGCCCTAGTATGGTCAGCACAGTGCCCCATGCTGGACAGGGCTCTAGTATGGTCAGCCCAGTGCCCCATGCTGGACAGGGCTCTAGTATGGTCAGCACAATGCCCCATGCTGGACAGGGCTCTAGTATGGTCAGCTCAGTGCCTCATGCTGGACAGGGCTCTAGTATGGTCAGCACAGTGCCCCATGCTGGACAGGGCTCTATTATGGTCAGCACAATGCCCCATGCTGGACAGGGCTCTAGTATTATCAGCACAGTGCCCCATGCTGGACAGGGCTCTAGTATTATCAGCACAGTGCCCCATGCTGGACAGGGCTCCAGTTTGGTCAGCACAGTGCCACATGCTGGACAGGGCTCTAGTATGGTCAGCACAGTGCCCCATGCTGGACAGGGCTCTAGTATGGTCAGCACAATGCCCCATGCTGGACAGGGCTCTAGTATGGTCAGCACAATGCCCCAGGCTGGACAGGGCTCTAGAGTGGTCAGCACAATGCCCCATGCTGGACAGGGCTCTAGCATGGTCAGCACAGTGCCCCATGCTGGACAGGGCTCTAGTATGGTCAGCACAATGCCCCATGCTGGACAGGGCTCTAGTATTATCAGCAAAATGCCCCATGCTGGACAGGGCTCTAGTATGGTCAGCACAATGCCCCATGCTGGACAGGGCTCTAGAGTGGTCAGCACAATGCCCCATGCTGGACAGGGCCCTAGTATGGTCAGCACAGTGCCCCATGCTGGACAGGGCTCTAGTATGGTCAGCCCAGTGCCCCATGCTGGACAGGGCTCTAGTATGGTCAGCACAATGCCCCATGCTGGACAGGGCTCTAGTATGGTCAGCTCAGTGCCTCATGCTGGACAGGGCTCTAGTATGGTCAGCACAGTGCCCCATGCTGGACAGGGCTCTATTATGGTCAGCACAATGCCCCATGCTGGACAGGGCTCTAGTATTATCAGCACAGTGCCCCATGCTGGACAGGGCTCTAGTATTATCAGCACAGTGCCCCATGCTGGACAGGGCTCCAGTTTGGTCAGCACAGTGCCCCATGCTGGACAGGGCTCTAGTATGGTCAGCACAGTGCCCCATGCTGGACAGGGCTCTAGTATGGTCAGCACAATGCCCCATGCTGGACAGGGCTCTAGAGTGGTCAGCACAATGCCCCATGCTGGACAGGGCTCTAGTATGATCAGCACAGTGCCTCATGCTGGTCAGGGCTCTAGTGTGGTCAGCACAGTGCCCAATGCCTGACAAGGCTCTAGTATGTCCAGCACAGTGCCCCATGCTGGACAGGGCTCTAGTATGGTCAGCACAATGCCCCAGGCTGGACAGGGCTCTAGAGTGGTCAGCACAATGCCCCATGCTGGACAGAGCTCTAGTATGGTCAGCACAATGTCCCATGCTGGACAGGACTCTAGTGTGGTCAGCACAATGCCCCATGCTGGACAGGGCTCTAGTATGGTCAGCACAATGCCCCATGCTGGACAGGGCTCTTGTATGGTCAGCACAATGCCCCATGCTGGACAGGGCTCTAGTATGGTCAGCACAATGCCCCATGCTGGACAGGGCTCTTGTATGGTCAGCACAATGCCCCATGCTGGACAGGGCTCTAGTATTATCAGCACAATGTCCCATGCTGGACAGGACTCTAGTGTGGTCAGCACAATGCCCCATGCTGGACAGGACTCTAGTGTGGTCAGCACAATGCCCCATGCTGGACAGGGCTCTAGTATGGTCAGCCCAGTGCCCCATGCTGGACAGGGCTCTAGTATGGTCAGCACAATGCCCCATGCTGGACAGGGCTCTAGTATGGTCAGCTCAGTGCCTCATGCTGGACAGGGCTCTAGTATGGTCAGCACAGTGCCCCATGCTGGACAGGGCTCTATTATGGTCAGCACAATGCCCCATGCTGGACAGGGCTCTAGTATTATCAGCACAGTGCCCCATGCTGGACAGGGCTCTAGTATTATCAGCACAGTGCCCCATGCTGGACAGGGCTCCAGTTTGGTCAGCACAGTGCCACATGCTGGACAGGGCTCTAGTATGGTCAGCACAGTGCCCCATGCTGGACAGGGCTCTAGTATGGTCAGCACAATGCCCCATGCTGGACAGGGCTCTAGTATGGTCAGCACAATGCCCCAGGCTGGACAGGGCTCTAGAGTGGTCAGCACAATGCCCCATGCTGGACAGGGCTCTAGCATGGTCAGCACAGTGCCCCATGCTGGACAGGGCTCTAGTATGGTCAGCACAATGCCCCATGCTGGACAGGGCTCTAGTATTATCAGCAAAATGCCCCATGCTGGACAGGGCTCTAGTATGGTCAGCACAATGCCCCATGCTGGACAGGGCTCTAGAGTGGTCAGCACAATGCCCCATGCTGGACAGGGCCCTAGTATGGTCAGCACAGTGCCCCATGCTGGACAGGGCTCTAGTATGGTCAGCCCAGTGCCCCATGCTGGACAGGGCTCTAGTATGGTCAGCACAATGCCCCATGCTGGACAGGGCTCTAGTATGGTCAGCTCAGTGCCTCATGCTGGACAGGGCTCTAGTATGGTCAGCACAGTGCCCCATGCTGGACAGTGCTCTATTATGGTCAGCACAATGCCCCATGCTGGACAGGGCTCTAGTATTATCAGCACAGTGCCCCATGCTGGACAGGGCTCTAGTATTATCAGCACAGTGCCCCATGCTGGACAGGGCTCCAGTTTGGTCAGCACAGTGCCCCATGCTGGACAGGGCTCTAGTATGGTCAGCACAGTGCCCCATGCTGGACAGGGCTCTAGTATGGTCAGCACAATGCCCCATGCTGGACAGGGCTCTAGAGTGGTCAGCACAATGCCCCATGCTGGACAGGGCTCTAGTATGATCAGCACAGTGCCTCATGCTGGTCAGGGCTCTAGTGTGGTCAGCACAGTGCCCAATGCCTGACAAGGCTCTAGTATGTCCAGCACAGTGCCCCATGCTGGACAGGGCTCTAGTATGGTCAGCACAATGCCCCAGGCTGGACAGGGCTCTAGAGTGGTCAGCACAATGCCCCATGCTGGACATAGCTCTAGTATGGTCAGCACAATGTCCCATGCTGGACAGGACTCTAGTGTGGTCAGCACAATGCCCCATGCTGGACAGGGCTCTAGTATGGTCAGCACAATGCCCCATGCTGGACAGGGCTCTTGTATGGTCAGCACAATGCCCCATGCTGGACAGGGCTCTAGTATGGTCAGCACAATGCCCCATGCTGGACAGGGCTCTTGTATGGTCAGCACAATGCCCCATGCTGGACAGGGCTCTAGTATTATCAGCACAATGTCCCATGCTGGACAGGACTCTAGTGTGGTCAGCACAATGCCCCATGCTGGACAGGACTCTAGTGTGGTCAGCACAATGCCCCATGCTGGACAGGGCTCTAGTATGGTCAGCACAATGCCCCATGCTGGACAGGGCTCTAGTATGGTCAGCACAATGCCCCATGCTGGACAGGGCTCTAGTATGGTCAGCACAATGCCCCATGCTGGACAGGGCTCTTGTATGGTCAGCACAATGCCCCATGCTGGACAGGGCTCTAGTGTGGTCAGCACAATGCCCCATGCTGGACAGGGCTCTAGTATGGTCAGCACAGTACCCCATGCTGGACAGGGCTCTAGTATGGTCAGCACAATGCCCCATGCTGGACAGGGCTCTAGTATTATCAGCACAATGCCCCATGCTGGACAGGGCTCTAGTATGGTCAGCACAATGCCCCATGCTGGACAGGGCTCTAGAGTGGTCAGCACAATGCCCCATGCTGGACAGGGCCCTAGTATGGTCAGCACAGTGCCCCATGCTGGACAGGGCTCTAGTATGGTCAGCCCAGTGCCCCATGCTGGACAGGGCTCTAGTATGGTCAGCACAATGCCCCATGCTGGACAGGGCTCTAGTATGGTCAGCTCAGTGCCTCATGCTGGACAGGGCTCTAGTATGGTCAGCACAGTGCCCCATGCTGGACAGGGCTCTAGTATGGTCAGCACAATGCCCCATGCTGGACAGGGCTCTAGTATTATCAGCACAGTGCCTCATGCTGGACAGGGCTCTAGTATGGTCAGCACAGTGCCCCATGCTGGACAGGGCTCTAGTATGGTCAGCACAGTGCCCCATGCTGGACAGGGCTCTAGTATGGTCAGCACAATGCCCCATGCTGGACAGGGCTCTAGAGTGGTCAGCACAGTGCCCCATGCTGGACAGGGCTCTAGAATGGTCAGCACAGTGCCCCATGCTGGACAGGGCTCTAGTATGGTCAGCACATTGCCCCATGCTGGACAGTACTCTAGTATGGTCAGCACAGTGCCTCATGCTGGACAGGGCTCTAGTATGGTCAGCACAATGCACCATGCTGGACAGGTGTCTAGTGTGGTCAGCACAATGCCCCATGCTGGACAGGGCTCTAGTGTGGTCAGCACAGTGCCTCATGCTGGACAGGGCTCTAGTATGGTCAGCACAGTGCCTCATGCTGGACAGGGCTCTAGTATGGTCAGCACAATGCCCCATGCTGGATAGGGATCTAGTATTATCAGCACAATGCCCAATGCTGGACAGGGCTCTAGTATGGTCAGCACAATGCCCCATGCTGGACAGGGCTCTAGTGTGGTCAGCACAGTGCCCCATGCTGCACAGGGCTCTAGTATGGTCAGCACAGTGCCTCATGCTGGACAGGGCTCCAGCGAGTCATACTATGTTTGTGATGCTCATGTGAGGATATTTTTGAATGTGACTTCAATGTCCCAACCAGACAGCTTTGAGTACGTCTTTGAAATCAGGTCTCGGCATGACCACTGTCTGCTTGTGTTAGTCACTGTCAGCTGAATATACATTTAGCATCACAATGAATCCCCTCTAGTGTTATTTAAAAGGACCAGGCATCCGACCTACAGGTGAGGGGCTTTTGACTTACTTCTGCTATTGTAAAGTCAGTGCAGGTGTTGTGGATGGGTTTCTAGAGGTTGCGTTGTGAGCTGCTGCAGACATTCAGTGAGGACAGAGGATTTGGTGACTCAACTCTGTCCGAGGTATGGGGACTGTAGTTACAGTGTCTCTGGATCTGTAACATGACCCACAAATGGAGCAGAGACTGCAGAGAGCGGAAGCTCTGTAAAGATGGAGGAGGGACTCTTCCCTACCCACCCCGGGTATTCCAAGAGCTCTTTTCCTACCTACAATTAACCCAAGAGCAGTGTGTGGGTGACTCTGATACAATAAGGAGGTGGTCGCAGAGCTGTGTCACCTCCTGTAACACGACCTGTTGACTCACACCAGGGTGAGGACGGAGCTGTCAGCTTCATTGAAAGTCTATATATCTGGATCTTCCCAGGCAGGAGCAGTAGACACATACAGCATATACTCGTAGAAATCAATGGAGTCGTAGAGTCATGCACAACACAAAAGGAGGCCATCTCTCGCTGGAGTAATCCAGTCAGTGCCACTCCCAGCTCATTCCTCATATACCTGTAAGTTAATTTCATTCAATTTCCTTTTGAAATCATTGATTGTCTCGGCTTCCACCACCTTCCTGGGCAGTGAGTTCCAGCTCATTAACATCCACTGTGTAAAAAAGTTCTTCCTCATATTCCCCTACATCTCTTACCCAAAAGCTTCCATCTGTGTCCCCTGGTCCGTGTTTCATCAGTTAATGGGAACAGTTTTTCCTTGTCTATCTTATCTTAGCCTATCATAATCTTGTACACCTCTATCAAATCTCTCTCAAACTCCTTTACTCCAGGGAGAACAACTCCATCTTCTCCAAACTCACTTTGTAACTAAACCCCCATCCGTGGAACCATTCTGGTAAATCTCCTCCGCACACCCTCAGGGACCTTCACATCCTTCCGAGTGTGGTGACCAGAACTGGACATAGTTCTCTCGTTGGGGCCTAACCAAATCTTTATAAAGTTTCAGCATAACTTCCCTGCTTTTGTATCTTTGCCTCTAATGATGAAGCCCAAGATCTGATATGTTTTGCCAAACATTCTCCGAATATGTCCTGCCACCTTCACAGATCAATGCATTTAGAGCCACAAGTCCCTCTGTTCCTGCACAATCTTTAGAACTGTGTCATTAAGTCTATATTGCCTTCCTATTCCTTCTGACAAAATGCATCAGCTCACACTCCTCTGTATTAAATTCCACCTGCCACTTCTCTGTCCATTGTGCTAGCCTATCTATATCCTGTTGCAGACAGTTTGTAACATCTTCACTGTTTACCACTCCTCCAAGATTGGTATCATCAGAAAACTGTCAAATTCTACTCTGTATTCCAAGAACCATGTCACTTATATATAAACCAAAAGAAAAACTGTGCTCCTAACACTGACCCTTGGGGAAAATCACTGTCTACCATCCTCCAGTCTGAAAAACAACCATTTAACACATTTCTCTTTTTGCTGTCCTTTGCACAATTTTTGATCCAATTGGATGCTATTCCATGAGCTTCAATGTTGTTAACCAAACATTTGTTCGGTTCTCCATCAAATACTTTCATAAATTCCATGTAGACAACATCCACCACATTCCCTTCATCAACCATCTCTGATCATCGAAATAAATTCAATTCGCTCAGTCAAGCATAATCTGCCTTTTAGAAATCCGTGCTGACACTCCTTAATTAACTCAAACCTCTCCAAGTGTGTGTCGTCCTTTTGCCCTGATTATTGTTTCTTAAACCTTCCTCACAACTGATTTTAAACTAACTGACCAGTAGTTACTAGGCCTGTGTATTGTCCATTTATAATTCTGGGAGGTGAGGGTGGCCATCTTTGTCATCATTTTCTCCCTCAGCAGGGAGAAGCAGGATGTGAGATCCCATGGCTTTGTCAGGATAGCGGGAATCCTGATGGTGTCCGTGGCTCTGAGGGGCCCCCATGTCAACGGGGAGAGGTACAGTTACTGAAAGAACTCTCACTCCATTAATGTACAGTTGGTGTCTGAGCATGCCCAGTCCATCATGTTGGTGAATGTCCTCTATCCTGGCAGCAGCCACCATACCTTCATTCAGCAGTCAGCCAGTCCCAACACTGCGGGTCTCCATGCAGAACCAGAATGCGACTCCTCGGAGACAAAGAAAACCCCCCCTAGACACAGCTCGTGTTTCTACACCCCCAAAGCACTTCCCACGGCCAACCAACCTCACACAATTAACATGTGTATAACGTGAGCAATGGAGTCACCAGGAACATGGTGGAACAGGCCATCGGTGTGATGAAGCAATGCTTCCGACGTCTGAACCGCTCGGGGGGAGCCCTCCAGTACACACTGGAGCAGGTGTCCAAGTTCATGCTGTTCTGATGCACCTTTCATATCATCACCATCATGAGGACACAGGCATTGGTACCAGGAATCCGCAGGCTACCTCAGGAGGAGGAGGAGGCAGGGAGGATACTTCCTGGAAGCCTTCGACCCGGACAGGCTGTCGGACATTCCCTGCTAAGATTCCGGTTCCCATAGGACAACTTCCCTTTCCAACCACGGATCCCCCATTCTCCACCATTACACCCATCTGAGACGCACCAGCACAGTGTTATTACAGCACAACAGGAACTATTCAGTCCGATGTGTCTGCATCGCCTCTCCAAATGAGCAATTCCTAATCCCATTCCCTGTCTTCTTCCATCAACGCTGCACATTCTTCCTTCTAATACACCAGTTTATTCAGCTTTAGCATGTTTTTGATGTGGTCACCCAACAGCTGAAAATTATGCAGGGAGAGAGGGAATGGGTGATCCCCAGACAGTCCAAAAGAATCAGGCAGGTAGTGCTGCAAACCCTTGAGTGCATCTCACTCTCCAACAGGTATTCAGTTCAGAATAGTGAGGAAAGTGATGCTTCACCTGGGGAGTGCAGCCAGAGCCAAGTCCGTGTCAACACGGGTGGCTGAGCTGCAGAGCGGGGTCGAGGGATGACTGGAAGAGCCTTAGTGTTCAATAGTCAGGGGAACAGGCAGGCGTTTATGTGGCCACAGACGTGAATCGAGGATGGTGTCATGCTTGTCTGGTTCCAGGGACAAGGATGTCACTGAGCGACTGCAGAGCATCTTGAAGGAGAAGGGGAACAGCCAGCTGTCATGGTCCACATCGGAACCAGCGACAAAGGTAGAAAGAGGAATGTCGTCCTGCAGTCAGAATTTATGGAGCTAGGGAAGAAATAGGCCAGCAGGACCTCAAAGTGTTAACTTCTGGATTACTCCCAGTGCCATGCACAACTGAGTATAGAAATAGAAAACTAAGACAGATGAATGTGTGGCTGGGAAGATGGTGCAGGAGGGAGAGCTTCAGATTCCTGGGACATTGGGACCAGCTTTGGATTAGATGGGACCTGTACAGGCCGGACTGGTTGCACCTGATCGGAGACGGGACTGGGTTACTTGCAGAACGTTTTGCGAGTGCTGTCGGGGAGGGTTTAAACTAGTTTTGCAGGGGGATGGGGACCTGAGTGAAGAATCAGTAGGGACAAAACCTGAAACGAAAATAGAAGGCAGAAAATTAATGGACGAGTCCAGGAGACAGAGGAAAAGAGGGTTAGAATTATTTTTTAAAAGAGGTTGGCAGTGCTCAATGGTATCTATTTCAATGCAAGGAGTATAGCAAATAAAGTAGATGAGCTGAGGGCACAGATAGGCAGGTAGCAGTATGATATCATAGCTATTACAGAAACATGGCTGAAGGAGGGACAGGAATTGCAGCTCAACGTTCCTGTTTACAGGGTTTTCAGACACGATAGGGAGGGGGATATGAAAGGAGGGGAAGTGGCAATTTCGGTCAAGGAATCTATTGCAGCTGTGAGGAGGGATGATATGTTGGAAGGTTCATCAAATGAGACCATATGGATTGAGCTAAGGAACCAGAAAGGGACAATCACACTGTTGGGAATGTAATCCCGACAGCCAAATAGTTAGAGGGAGATAGAAGATCGGATATGTAGGCAAGACTCTGAGAAGTGCAAGAACCATCGGGCAGTAATAGTAGGGGATTTTCATTACCCCAATATTAACTGGGATAATTTTAGTATGAAAAGAATTGAGGGAGCAGAAATCTTGAGGTGCATTCAGGAGAACGTTTTTGACCAGGATGTAACAAGTCCAACAAGTGAGGGTGCGGTTTTAGACATTGTTTTAGGAAATGAAGATAGGCATGTGGAGGAGTGACAGTGGGGGAGCATTTTGGTGGGAGTGATCATAATTCAGTAGTTTTAACTTAATTATGGGACAGGGCAAGAGATATATCAGCAGTTAGAGTTCTCAATGGGGCAAGGCCGATATTACTAAACTGAGGAGTGAAAGTTGTACCCCAGGCTGTTCAACTGAGGAAACAGCTGTTTGAAGGTAATTCAGTCTCAGAGCAGTGGGAGGCATTCAAAGGGGAGATTCCAGAGGTTCAAGATAAACATGTTCCCACAAAGAAAAAGGGTGAGGCGGCCAAATCTCGAGTACCATGGATGTCAAGGAGCCGACAGGGTAGGATAACGCAGAAAAGCAAAGCTTATGTCCGACACTGAGAACTCAATACTGCAGAAAGCCGAGAGGAGTTTAGAAAGTGGAGGGATCAAATCAAAAAGGAAATTAGGAAAGGAAAGAGAGGGCATGAAAGAATATTGGCAAGCAAAATCAAGGTGAACCCAAAGATGTTTTCTCAATACATTAAGAGTAAGAGGATAACTAAGGGGAGAGTAGGCCCCATAGTAGATCAGAAAGGTAACCTTTGTATAAGGGTGGAAGATATTGGTATGGTTCTTTATTGATCACTTTGCGTATGTCTTCAGAAAAGAGGGGGGATTTAGATATTGTCGTTAAGGAGGAAAAGTGTGAATTATTGGATATGATAAATACAGGGAGAGAGGAAGTATTAATGGGATTAGCATCCTTGAAATTTGAAACATCACCAGAGCCGGATGAAATGTACCCCAGGCTGTTCAAAGAAGTAAGAGAGGAAATAGCAGAGGGTCTGCCCACCATCATTTCCCAATCTCACTAGATACAGTTGTTGTGCTGGAGTATTGGAGAATTGCTAACATTGTACCTCTGTTTAAAAAGGGAGCGAAGGATAGTCTGAATAATTACAGGCCAGTCAGTCTAACATCAGTAGTGGGCAAATTATTGGAATCTATTCTGAGAGACGGGATAAACTGTCATTTAGAGAGGCACAGGTTTATCAAGGATAGTCAGCATGGATTTGTTAAGGGACACTCTTGTTTAACCAAATTGATTGAATTTTTTGAAGATGTTACAGGGAATATAGATGAGGGTAGTGCAGTTGATGTGGTCTACATGGATATTAGCAAGGCTTCTGACAAGCTCCCACCTGAAAGATTGGTTCAAAAAATAAAATCCCATGGCGTCCAGAGAAATGCAGAAAAGCGGATACAAAATTGGCTCAGTGGCAGGAAACAAAGGGTAATTTATTGACAAGTATTTTTGCGACTGGAGGACTGTTTCCAGTGTCATTCCACAGGGCTCAGTAATGGGTCCCCTGCTTTTTGTGGTCTATATTAAAGACTTAGATGTAAATGTAGTGGGTATGATCAAGACTTTTGCAGACAACACAAAGATTGGCCATGCGGTGGATAGCGAGAAGGATAGCTGTTGGCTGCAGGAAGATATTGACGGTCTGGTCAGATGGGCAGAAAAATGGGAATCGACCTGGATAAGCGTGAGGTGATGCTGTTGGGGAGCTCACACAAGCAAAGGAATACACGATTACTAGGACAATACTGAGAAGTGTAGAGGAAGTAAGGGACTTTGGAGTGAATGCCCACAGATCCCTGAAGATAGCAGGACAGGTCAATAAGGCAGTTAAGAAGGCATATGGAATCATTTCCCTTTTTAGCCGAGGTATAGAATGAAAGATCTGGGAGGTTATGCTGGAACTGTCTTAATCATTGGTTAGGCCACAACTTGAATACTGTGTGCAGTTCTGGTAACAGAAAGGATGTAATTGCACTAGAGAGGGTTCACAGGAGATTTACGAGGATGTTGCCAGGACTGGAAAAATGCAGCTAAGAGGAAGTATTGGATCGGCTGGGGTTGTTCTCCATGGAACAGAGAAGGCTGAGGGGCGATCTGATTGAAATGAACAAAATTTTGCGGGGCCTGGATAGAGTGGAGGTGAAGGGTCTATTCACATTAGCAGAAAGATCAGTGACTAGGGGACATAGATTTAAAGTGATTGGTAGAAATATCAGAAGGGAGTTGAGGAAAAACATATTCACCCAGAAATACAAAATTGCCTCAGTGACAGGAAGCAAAGGGTAATTGTTGACGGGTATTGACTGGAGGACTTTCCCGTGGTTTTCCACGGGGCTCGGTACTGGGTCCCCTGCTTTTAGTGAGGGTCTGTAACTCACTTCATGAAAGGATGGTTGAGGCAGAAACCCTCCACTCATTCAAAAAGAGCCTGGATGTGCACCTCAAATGTCATAATCTGCAGGGCGAGGGATCAAATGCTGGATTAGAATAGGTGGATAATTTTTCAGCAGGCACAGACACGATGGGCCAAGTGGCCTCTTTCTGTGCCTTAAACTTTCTACGATTCTATGATTCTATCACACGAAACACGCAATCCTCGCTAACACTCACAATTACGTCAACAAACTATCAAGATTATCAGAAATGATTTTCCATGAAGCTATCCGTGCGATTCGCCATTTATTAAGACATGATTTTACAAGCAAGAAATATTTTTGTGCTGGGTTATGGCCTCAACAATTTTCCAAGAATCAGCATTGGACTGATAGTTACAGGGCTTATCCAACCTCTCCATTTTTAAACAGGCTGTAACATTTACAGCCCTCCAGTTCTCTGGCATCTTTTTTTATTCATTCATGGGATGTGGACATCGCTGGATAAGCCAGCATTTATTGTCCATCCCTAATTGCCCTTGAGAAGGTGGTGGTGAGCTGCCTTCATGAACCACTGCAGTCCACGTGGGGTAGGTACACCCACAGTTCTGTTAGGAAGGAGTTCCAGTATTTTGACCCAGTGACAGTGAAGGAACAGTGATATAGTTCCAAGTCAGGATGATGTCTGGCTTCGAGGGGAACTTGCAGGTGCTGGTGTTTCCATACATCTGCTGCCCTTGTCCGTCTATGTGACAGAGGTTGTGTGTTCGGAAGATGCTGTCTAAGTAGACTTGGTGCGTTGCTGCAGTGCATCTTGTAGATGGTACACACTGCTGCCTCTTTGCGTTGGTGGTGAAGATAGTGAATGTTGTGGATGGGGTGCCAATCAAGTGCTGCTTTGTCCTGGATGGTGCCGAGCCTCTTGAGTGTTTTTGGAGCTGCACCCATCCAGGCAAGCAGAGAATATTCCATCACACTCCTGACTTGTGCCTTGTAGATGGTTGACTGGCTTTGGTGAGTCAGGAGGTGAGTTACTCGCCTCAGGATTCCTCGCCGATGACCTGCTCTTTTAGCCATGGTATTTATATGGCTACTCCTGTTCAGTTTCTGGTCAATGGTAGCCCCTAAGATGCGATAGTGGGGGATTCAGCTATGGTAATATCATTGAATGTCAAGGGGGATGATTAGATTATCTCTTGTCGGAGACTGTCATTGCCTGGCGCTTGTGCAGAGTGAACGATACTTGCCAATTATCAGCCCAAGCCTTGACATTGTCCAAGTCTTGCTGCATTTCTACACGGACTGCTTCAATATTTGAGGAGTCACAAATGGTGCTGAAAATTGTGCAATCATCAGCGAACATCCCCACATCTGACCTTATCATTAAAGGAAGGTCATTGATGAAGCAGCTGAAGATGGTTGGGCCTGGGACACAACACTGAGGAACTCCTGCAGTGATGTCCTGGAGCTGAGCTGATTGACCTGCAACAACCACAACCATCTTCCTTTGTGCTAGGTATGACTCCAACTAGCAGAGAGTTTTCCCCCTGATTCCCACTGACTCCATTTTTGCTCGGGCTCCTTGATGCCATACTCAGTCAAATGCTGCCTTGGTGTCAAGGGCAGTCACTCATACCTCACCTATTGAATTCAGCTCCTTTGTCCATGTTTGCACCAAGACTGTCATGAGGTCAGGAGCTGTGCGACCCTGGCGGAAACCAAACTGAGCGTCACTGAGCAGGTTATTGCTAAGCAAGTGCAGTTTGGTAGCATTGTCGTTGACACCTTCCATCACCTTACTGATGATTGAGAGTAGGCTGATGGGGCGGTAATTGGCCGGGTTGGACTTGTCCTGCCTTTTGTATGCAGGACATACCTGGGCAATTTTCCACATTGCAGGAAAGAGGCCAATGTTGTAGCTGTACTGGAACAGTTTGATGGGGGAACAAAAGTTCTGGAGCACAGGTATTCAGTACTATTTCCGGAATATTGTCAGGGCCCATAGCCTTTGCAGTATCAAGTGCCTTCAATCGTTTCTTGATATCACGCAGAGTGAATCGAACCCTGAGAAACAGTACTGTATACTCCCCTCCACATCCAGTCTGAACAATCACTGTTCACCACTTCTCTCTGCTTTCCGTCCCTCAGTCAGTGTCATATCCACACTAACACTGTCACATTAATCCATGTCATAACAAGTCTATGAAATGTTATTTGTTTACAGGACTTTTGAAAGTCTATATACATAAATGGATATACATGAGTAGGGGAGGAAGATGTTGGTATGGTTCTTAATGAATACTTTGTATCTGTCTTTACAAAAGAGGGGAACGATGCAGATATTGTGGTTAAGGAGGAGGAGAGTGAATTATTGGATCTGATATACATAGGGAGAGAGGAAGTATTAATGGGATTAGCATCCTTGAAAGTTGATAAATCACCAGGGCCAGGTGAAATGTATTCCAGGCTGTCAAATGAAGTGAGAGAGGAAATAGCAGAGGGTCTGACCATCATTTTCCAATCCTCACTGGATACAGGTGTCGTGCCAGAGGATTGGTGAACTGTTAACATTGTACCTCTTTAACATGGAGCAACGGATAGACTAAATAATTGCAGGCCAGTCAGCTTCACAGTCCAGAGTGTCTGCAGCCACGGCATGCGGTAAGTCCATTGAGGTGAAGAAGGAGCTGCGGGACCCGAGAGAAGTCCTGTGAAAAGGTGCCCCGAACACCCAAAACATCCACGAACGGCCCCCCCGGCCGCAACTTCAAAGCGCCCGCGGGAGATGGCTCGGAGAGCATCTGCAGCGCACTGTCGGCAATGCTGCATGCCTTTATTTAAACCACTGCAAAAAAAAAAAACCCTTAGCAAATGTAATCACCTCTAAGTCTGCCAAATGATGCTTCACCTCCCGAAGGACGTGGATGAGCTTTCCGGACGTCGATGGTGGGCACTGAGGAAATGGCTTATTACCTGCACCAGATTCCACCCCCCCTCCCCCCCCCTTTACCCCCCTTCCACCCCCCCCACCCCCGTCCCCTTCCCTGCTCCACCCTCTCAGCTCACCCCCTCACAACCCCGTCCCAGCCCGCCCCCCCTCGCACCATCTTCACCCCGCACCCCCTTCCCCTGCACCCCCCCCACCCCCTCCCTCTACCCCTCCCCCTTGCATCCCCTCCTCCCACCGGCACCATCCTACACCTGCGTAGGGGCCCCAACAACCCCACTGCCTTGTGGGCGTCTCGGGAGAGACCAAGGCTAAGGGAGTAAACCCTAACAGAAAATCCGGAGCGGAACCCCGTAGGCGGTCATGTGTCACCTTTGGCATGTTTCCGGCAGTTCCTGCAGCCATACTGGTGCCAAACGTCGTGTCCTGCACTCCTTTGGACCCCACCAGAAAGGCCGAGAGGGGGGTTTTGACGACTGGGCAACTCTCAACCTCCATAAATTTGCCCAGGCATGCGCCATGGAGAGGTCACTCCATAGTTGCCTCACAGCGACTGAAACAACACGGAAGGCAGCAGTTACGGGTTATAAGTCCAGATAAATTGGCGTAGAAACTGGGCGCCACGGGTTGCCTTTGTCGGTGGGAGAGGTCATTGCACCTCACTGGACAGCTACCGCCCGCCTCAAACCGGGCAGCCCCCGGTCAATAAGGTTCTGTCCCGCCACAGTCTGCCTGCTTCAATGGGTGCTTGGAGCTCAGGGTCATTGCCCGAAAGGTGGACTGATACACCGCACCAAACAACATGAAAAAAGGAAAGAAGGTACCAGCCCTTCGCTTTGCAAGCTGGAACGTCAGAACTATGTGTCCTGGCCTGTCGGAAGACTTTACACAAATCAACGATTCTCGGAAGACCGCCATCATTAACAACGAGCTCAGTAGACTCAATGTGGACATTGCAGCACTTCAGGAGACTCGCCTCCCCGCGAGTGGCTCTCTAGCAGAGCAAGACTACACCTTCTTCTGGCAGGGCAGGGATCCTGAAGAACCAAGACAGCATGGAGTGGGCTTCGCCATCAGAAACTCCTTGCTCAGCATGATAGAGCCTCCCTCAAATGGCTCGGAACGCATACTGTCCATCCGACTGCTCACCACCTCTGGTCCAGTACACCTACTCAGCATCTATGCTCCAACACTCTGTTCCGCACCTGAAGCTAAAGACCAGTTCTATGAACAACTCCATAACATCATTAGCAGCATCCCCAACACCGAACACCTATTCCTGCTGGGGGACTTTAATGCCAGGGTTGGGGCCGACCATGACTCATGGCCCTCCTGCCTTGGGCGCTATGGCGTTGGAAGGATGAATGAGAACGGGCAGAGACTGCTTGAGTTGTGTACCTATCATAACCTCTGCATCACCAACTCGTTCTTTCACACTAAACCCTGTCACCAGGTTTCATGGAGGCACCCAAGATCACGTCGTTGGCACCAGCTAGACCTCATTGTCACAAGGCGAGCCGCCTTAAACAGTGTTCAAATCACACGCAGCTTCCACAGTGCGGACTGCGACACCGACCACTCCCTGGTGTGCAGCAAGGTTAGACTCAGACCAAAGAAGTTGCATCATTCCAAGCAGAAGGGCCAGCCGCGCATCAACACGAGCAGAATTTCTCACCCACAGCTGTTACAAAAATTTCTAAATTCACTTGTAACAGCCCTTCAAAACACTCCCACAGGGGATGCTGAGACCAAGTGGGCCCACATCAGAGACGCCATCTATGAGTCAGCTTTGACCACCTACGGCAAAAGTGCGAAGAGAAATGCAGACTGGTTTCAATCTCATAATGAAGAGCTGGAACCTGTCATAGCCGCTAAGCGCATTGCACTTTTGAACTACAAGAAAGCCCCCAGCGATTTAACATCCGCAGCACTTAAAGCAGCCAGAAGTACTGCACAAAGAACAGCTAGGCGTTGCGCAAACGACTACTGGCAACACCTATGCAGTCATATTCAGCTGGCCTCAGACACCGGAAACATCAGAGGAATGTATGATGGCATGAAGAGAGCTCTTGGGCCAACCATCAAGAAGATCACCCCCCTCAAATCTAAATCGGGGGACATAATCACTGACCAACGCAAACAGATGGACCGCTGGGTTGAGCACTACCTAGAACTGTACTCCAGGGAGAATGCTGTCACTGAGACTGCCCTCAATGCAGCCCAGCCTCTACCAGTCATGGATGAGCTGGACAGACAGCCAACCAAATCGGAACTCAGTGATGCCATTGATTCCCTAGCCAGCGGAAAAGCCCCTGGGAAGGACAGCATTACCCCTGAAATAATCAAGAGTGCCAAGCCTGCTATACTCTCAGCACTACATGAACTGCTATGCCTGTGCTGGGACGAGGGAGCAGTACCCCAGGACATGCGCGATGCCAACATCATCACCCTCTACAAAAACAAAGGTGACCGCGGTGACTGCAACAACTACCGTGGAATCTCCCTGCTCAGCATAGTGGGGAAAGTCTTTGCTCGAGTCGCTCTGAACAGGCTCCAGAAGCTGGCCGAGCGCGTCTACCCTGAGGCACAGTGTGGCTTTCGTGCAGAGAGATCGACTATTGACATGCTGTTCTCCCTTCGTCAGATACAGGAGAAATGCCGTGAACAACAGATGCCCCTCTACATTGCTTTCATTGATCTCACCAAAGCCTTTGACCTCATCAGCAGACGTGGTCTCTTCAGACTACTAGAAAAGATCGGATGTCCACCAAAGCTACTAAGTATCATCACCTCATTCCATGACAATATGAAAGGCACAATTCAACATGGTGGCTCCTCATCAGAGCCCTTTCCTATCCTGAGTGGTGTGAAACAGGGCTGTGTTCTCGCACCCACACTTTTTGGGATTTTCTTCTCCCTGCTGCTTTCACATGCGTTCAAATCCTCTGAAGAAGGAATTTTCCTCCACACAAGATCAGGGGGCAGGTTGTTCAACCTTGCCCGTCTAAGAGCGAAGTCCAAAGTACGGAAAGTCCTCATCAGAGAACTCCTCTTTGCTGACGATGCTGCTTTAACATCTCACACTGAAGAATGCCTGCAGAGTCTCATCGACAGGTTTGCGTCTGCCTGCAATGAATTTGGCCTAACCATCAGCCTCAAGAAAACGAACATCATGGGGCAGGATGTCAGAAATGCTCCATCCATCAATATTGGCGACCACGCTCTGGAAGTGGTTCAAGAGTTCACCTACCTAGGCTCAACTATCACCAGTAACCTGTCTCTAGATGCAGAAATCAACAAGCGCATGGGTAAGGCTTCCACTGCTATGTCCAGACTGGCCAAGAGAGTGTGGGAAAATGGCGCACTGACACGGAACACAAAAGTCCGAGTGTATCAGGCCTGTGTCCTCAGTACCTTGCTCTACGGCAGCGAGGCCTGGACAACGTATGCCAGCCAAGAGCGACGTCTCAATTCATTCCATCTTCGCTGCCTTCGGAGAATACTTGGCATCAGGTGGCAGGACTATATCTCCAACACAGAAGTCCTTGAAGCGGCCAACATCCCCAGCTTATACACACTACTGAGTCAGCGGCGCTTGAGATGGCTTGGCCATGTGAGCCGCATGGAAGATGGCAGGATCCCCAAAGACACATTGTACAGCGAGCTCGCCACTGGTATCAGACCCACCGGCCGTCCATGTCTCCGTTATAAAGACGTCTGCAAACGCGACATGAAATCGTGTGACATTGATCACAAGTCGTGGGAGTCAGTTGCCAGCATTCGCCAGAGCTGGCGGGCAGCCATAAAGACAGGGCTAAATTGTGGCGAGTCGAAGAGACTTAGTAGTTGGCAGGAAAAAAGACAGAGGCGCAAGGGGAGAGCCAACTGTGCAACAGCCCCAACAAACAAATTTCTCTGCAGCACCTGTGGAAGAGCCTGTCACTCCAGAATTGGCCTTTATAGCCACTCCAGGCGCTGCTTCACAAACCACTGACCACCTCCAGGCGCGTATCCATTGTCTCTCGAGATAAGGAGGCCCAAAAGAAGTCAGTGTAAACTCAGTAGTGGGAAAATTATTGGAATCTATTCTGTGAGACAGGATAAACTGTCACTTAGAAAGGCTCAGGTCAATCAAGGACAGTCAGCATGGATTTGATCAGGGAAGATATTGTTTGACCAACTTGATTGAATTTTTCGACAACGTAGTAAGGATGATAGATGATGGTAGTGCTGATGATATGGTCTACATGGATTTTGGCAAGGCTTTTGACAAGGTCCCATGTGGCATACTAGGTAAAACAAATAAAATCCCATGGAATCCAGGGAACTGCAGCAAGCTGGATACAAAATTGGCTCAGTGACAGGAAACAAAGGCTGTTTGTTGACGGGTGATTTACTGACTTGAGGTCTGTTTCCAGTGGCGTTCCACAGGGCCCAGTACTGGGTCCCCTGCTTTTTGTGGTGTATATTAACGATTTGAACGTAAATGTAGGGGGCATGATCAAGATGTTTGCAGATGGTACACAGATTGGCCGTGCGGTAGATAGCGAGGAGGATAGCTGTTGGCTGCTCGAAAATATTGATGGCAGAAAAGTGTCAAATGGAATTCAACCTGGTTAAGTATGAGACGATGTAATTGAGGAGGTCAGACAAGGCAAAGGGATAGACGATCAATCGGAAAATACTGAGAAGTGTAGAGCAAGTGAGGGACCTTGGAGTCAATGTCCACTGATCCCTGCAGGTAGCAGTTCAGGTCGATAAGGTGGTTAAGAAGGCATATGGAATCCTTTCCCTTATTAGCTGAGGTATAGAATACAAGAGCAGGGAGGTTAAACTAGAACTGTATAAATCATTGGTTAGGCCACAACCTGAGTACTGTGTGTAGTTCTGGTCACCTCATTACACAAAGGATGTAATTGCATGAGAGAGGCGACTGAGGAGATTTACAAGGACAGGAAAAATGCAGCTCTGAAGAAAGATGAGATAGGCTGGGGCTATTATACTTGGAACAGTGAAGGCTGAAGGGAGATCCGATTGAAATGGACATAATTTTGTGGGGCCTGGATAGAGTGGAGGTGAAGAGTCTATTCATCTGAGCAGAGAGATCAGTGACTAGGGCGCAGTGACTTAAAGTGCTTGGTAGAAGGATTAGCGGGGAGTTGAGGAGAAACTTGTTCACCCAAAAATACAAAATGGGCTCAGTGGCAGGAAACAAAGGGTAATTGTTATAATAAAAGCAAAATACTGCAGAAGCTGGAAATCTGATGTAGAAACAAGAAATGCTGGAAATACTCGGCAGGTCTGGCAGCATCTGTGGAGAGAGAAGCAGAGACTGTAATTAATGTCAGTCTCCATGGACACACCACAGCCCAGACCCTGAGACTGAAATAAATGCACACACAAACACACACACACACAGACAGACACACAGACACACACACACACACACCACAGCCCAGACCGTGAGACTTATATATATGCACACACACACACACACAAAGCCCAGAACCTGAGACTGATATATCTGCACACACACACACACACCACAGTACAGACCCTGAGACTTATACACATGCAAACACATAAATACACACACACACACAAAGCCTAGACCCTGACACTTATATATATGCACACACACACACACACACACACACACACACACACACCACAGCCCAGGCCCTGAGACATACATACATACACACACACAGACACACAGACACAGACACACACACACACCGCAGTCCAGGACCTGAGATGTATAAATATGTACACACACAGACACCACACACCAGGCCCTGAGACATATAGATACAAACACACACACACAGAAACACACAAACATACACCACAGCCCAGACCGTGAGACTGATATATATGCACACACACACACACACAAAGCCCAGAACATGAGACTGATATATCTGCACACACACACACACCACAGTACAGACCCTGATACTTATACACATGCACACACATAAATACACACACACACACACAAAGCCTAGACCCTGACACTTATATATATGCACACACACACACACACAGACACACACACACACACACACAGACACACACACACACACCACAGTCCAGGGCCTCACACTTATATACATGCACACACATACACACATTCAAAGCCCAGACCCTGAGAGTATATATATGCACACACACACACACACACACCACAGTCCAGACCCTGAGACTTATATATATGCACACACACACATCACAGACACCACAGCACAGACACTGAGACTTATATATATGCACACACACTCACACCACAGCCCAGGCACTGAGACTTATATATATGCACACACACACACACACACACACACCACAGTCCAGGCCCTGAGACTTATATATATAAACACACACACACCACAGTCCAGGCCCTGAGACTGATATATATATACATACACACACACCACTGTCCATGCCCTGAGACTTATATATATACACACACACACCACAGTCCAGGCCCAGAGATTTATATATATATACACACACACACACCACAGTCCATGCCCTGAGACTTATATATATACACACACACACCACAGTCCATGCCCTGAGACTTATATATATACACACACAAACACCACAGTCCAGGCCCTGAGACTTATATATTTATATATATATATATATGTATATATATATATACACACACACCACACTCCAGGCCCCGAGACTTCGATATATATATACACACACACCACAGTCCAGACCCCGAGACTTCGATATATATATACACACACACCACACTCCAGGCCCCGAGACTTCGATATATATATACACACACACCACACTCCAGGCCCCGAGACTTCGATATATATATACACACACACCACACTAAAGGCCCCGAGACTTCGATATATATATACACACACACCACACTCCAGGCCCCGAGACTTCGATATATATATACACACACACACACACTCCAGGCCCCGAGACTTCGATATACATATACACACACACACACACACTCCAGGCCCCGAGACTTCGATATACATATACACACACACACACACACTCCAGGCCCCGAGACTTCGATATACATATACACACACACACACACACTCCAGGCCCCGAGACTTCGATATACATATACACACACACACTCCAGGCCCCGAGACTTCGATATACATATACACACACACACTCCAGGCCCCGAGACTTCGATATACATATACACACACACACACACACTCCAGGCCCCGAGACTTCGATATACATATACACACACACACACACACTCCAGGCCCCGAGACTTCGATATACATATACACACACACACACACACTCCAGGCCCCGAGACTTCGATATACATATACACACACACACACACACTCCAGGCCCCGAGACTTCGATATACATATACACACACACACACACACTCCAGGCCCCGAGACTTCGATATACATATACACACACACACACACACTCCAGGCCCCGAGACTTCGATATACATATACACACACACACACACACTCCAGGCCCCGAGACTTCGATATACATATACACACACACACACACACTCCAGGCCCCGAGACTTCGATATACATATACACACACACACACACACTCCAGGCCCCGAGACTTCGATATACATATACACACACACACACACACTCCAGGCCCCGAGACTTCGATATACATATACACACACACACACACACTCCAGGCCCCGAGACTTCGATATACATATACACACACACACACACACTCCAGGCCCCGAGACTTCGATATACATATACACACACACACACACACTCCAGGCCCCGAGACTTCGATATACATATACACACACACACACACACTCCAGGCCCCGAGACTTCGATATACATATACACACACACACACACACTCCAGGCCCCGAGACTTCGATATACATATACACACACACACACACACTCCAGGCCCCGAGACTTCGATATACATATACACACACACACACACACTCCAGGCCCCGAGACTTCGATATACATATACACACACACACACACACTCCAGGCCCCGAGACTTCGATATACATATACACACACACACACACACTCCAGGCCCCGAGACTTCGATATACATATACACACACACACACACACTCCAGGCCCCGAGACTTCGATATACATATACACACACACACACACACTCCAGGCCCCGAGACTTCGATATACATATACACACACACACACACACTCCAGGCCCCGAGACTTCGATATACATATACACACACACACACACACTCCAGGCCCCGAGACTTCGATATACATATACACACACACACACACACTCCAGGCCCCGAGACTTCGATATACATATACACACACACACACACACTCCAGGCCCCGAGACTTCGATATACATATACACACACACACACACACTCCAGGCCCCGAGACTTCGATATACATATACACACACACACACACACTCCAGGCCCCGAGACTTCGATATACATATACACACACACACACACACTCCAGGCCCCGAGACTTCGATATACATATACACACACACACACACACTCCAGGCCCCGAGACTTCGATATACATATACACACACACACACACACTCCAGGCCCCGAGACTTCGATATACATATACACACACACACACACACTCCAGGCCCCGAGACTTCGATATACATATACACACACACACACACACTCCAGGCCCCGAGACTTCGATATACATATACACACACACACACACACTCCAGGCCCCGAGACTTCGATATACATATACACACACACACACACACTCCAGGCCCCGAGACTTCGATATACATATACACACACACACACACACTCCAGGCCCCGAGACTTCGATATACATATACACACACACACACACACTCCAGGCCCCGAGACTTCGATATACATATACACACACACACACACACTCCAGGCCCCGAGACTTCGATATACATATACACACACACACACACACTCCAGGCCCCGAGACTTCGATATACATATACACACACACACACACACTCCAGGCCCCGAGACTTCGATATACATATACACACACACACACACACTCCAGGCCCCGAGACTTCGATATACATATACACACACACACACACACTCCAGGCCCCGAGACTTCGATATACATATACACACACACACACACACTCCAGGCCCCGAGACTTCGATATACATATACACACACACACACACACTCCAGGCCCCGAGACTTCGATATACATATACACACACACACA